>NC_091963.1:113126167-113453667 GCF_031021105.1 Erythrolamprus reginae
CTTGACCCCCAACAAATGGTATTCAAGGAATCCTGCCTACCTCAACCAACATAGAAGCAGCACATGGGCATCCGTTTCAATAACCACCAATAAACTTGGCATCCATGAATCTATCTAATCCTGCCTTGAAGCTATCAAGGCTGACAGCTGTCATGAGCTCTTCTGGAAGATTGGACTAGAACATCTCCAAGGTACAATACCTTCCAACTCTGTTATTCTATTCTATACATTTAATGTGTTTTAAATACAGACAAGTTAGATAAGCATATTAACTATTCTAAATCATATACAGTACATATAGCCATACCAGTTACCATTCCTTCATACACATATATGTACACACACATGTACAATATAAGAACTATATGCAGTGAAATTTCATTTTAAAGTATGCCGATTAGTCTACATTCCAAGTGACTTTGAACAGTACATTCTGTTGTTCTGTTCTGTTCTAAACATTTGTCATAATTTTTTCAATTTCATTAAAATCCATTTCTTTTTTCAGAATTACTACAACCAAAGGTTCATTTACAACATAAACAGCACATGAAAAAACTGTTAGCTATCTATATAGTTGAAAGTGAAAGAAAATAACTTTTTTTTCACATGCAATGGGCATATTCCACCAATTTCAAAGCAGCACAAGCTTTGTATCCCTTAGCAACCTAGATGGAAAATTGGCAGCCAACTGACCTTATCAGAGTTTCAATTAGAATCATGAGAGCACACCATAAAAACATGCAGTGGCAGAACACAAACCACTTTAATTGAGAGAAAATGTGCAGGACTAGCAGGCCAAAATGGGATATTAGGATGGAAAATTTCATTTCATTTCATTTCATTTCATTTATTGGATTTATATGCCGCCCCTCTCCGAAAACTCGGGGCGGCTAACAACAGTCATAAACAATATACAGTAAAAATCCAATACTAAAAACTAACTTAAAACCCCCTAATGTATAAAACCAACATACGTACAAACATACCATACATACAGTTGTATCAGCCTAGGGGGAGAAGAGGTCTTAATTCCCCCATGCCTGGCGGCAGAGGTGGGTTTTGAGTAGCTTACGAAAGGCAAGGAGGGTAGGGGCAATTCTAATCTCCGGGGGGAGTTGGTTCCAGAGGGCCGGGGCCACCACAGAGAAGGCTCTTCTCCTGGGTCCCGCCAAGTGGCATTGTTTCGTTGACGGGACCCGGAGAAGACCCACTCTGTGGGACCTAACTGGCCGCTGGGATTCGTGCGGCAGAAGGCGGTTCCTGAGATAATCTGGTCCGGTGCCATGAAGGGCTTTATAGGTCATAACCAACACTTTGAATTCTGACCGGAAACTGATCGGCAACCAATGCAGACTGCGGAGTGTTGGTGTAACATGGGCATATTTGGGAAAGCCCATGATTGCTCTCGCAGCTGCATTCTGCACGATCTGAAGTTTCCGAACACTTTTCAAAGGTAGCCCCATGTAGAGAGCGTTACAGTAGTCGAGCCTCGAGGTGATAAGGGCATGAGTGACTGTGAGCAGTGACTCCCGGTCCAAATAGGGTCGCAACTGATGCACCAGGCGAACCTGGGCAAACGCCCCCCTCGCCACAGCTGAAAGATGTTTCTCTAATGTGAGCTGTGGATCGAGGAGGACGCCCAAGTTGCGAACCCTCTCTGAGGGGGTCAATGTTTCTCCCCCCAGGGTGATGGACGGACAGATGGAATTGTCCTTGGGAGGCAAGACCCACAGCCACTTCGTCTTGTCTGGATTGAGTTTGAGTTCCTCACCCCCCTTCTAAATTTAGAAATTATCCATTTTGCTGTGCTTTCTTTTTAAAAAATGTAGCAATAAAAGTCCTGTTTATATAGACAGATCTCAAAGAATCCCTTTTAGGCATTTAAATAATAATCTACGGCTGGTAATTCAGCATTTTAGTTACAGAATAGCAGATCACTGGGCTTTTCATATGACCAACTGTTTGATGTACAACTGCAAAACTTGGTGCATTAATTAGTTTTATCAAAAAGGTGCAATTGAAGCCTCTTTGCTTTTTCAATTGATAAAGAAAAGCCTTTCTCAGCTTTGGATAGTTTCCTGCTAAAATGTATCTTTAAGAATGTAACATTGAATAATAATTTAACATTACAAAATGATTCTACAGAGATTCAGTTCATGTATAACTTTTTTGGCAAGGCCACAAACAATTCAAAAAGTTTTATTTCTCTTTTAAATTGACTAAATCCTATACCATCTAAATCCAAACAAAATATAGCTCATTTTAACAATGGTTTGTTGAAATGAAATAGCTTTGGGTATACAGTGGTCCCTTGACTTTCTCGGGTCCGACTGTCGCGGAAAGGCTATACCACGGGTTTTCAAAAAATATTAATTAAAAAAAATACTCCGTAGGTTTTTTTGAACAAAATGGGTTTTCCTGTGGCTGCCCGATGTACAATACTGTGCGTTTTAACTCTCCTCCCCCCCTCCAGCTGTCCTACTTCTTTAAATAAAAGCTCCGCTTCTGCCCCAGTCTCCCAATCCCTGCCATTTAATTCTTAGAGCATTGGTACGCTCCACTTGAACCTGAGCCTTGCTGCCACCTGCTGTCGCCACCTTTTCTTCCCCCACCCACCTATGCCGTCTCCCTTAGTGGTAGCATCCGACCTCCCAGCTGACTGGCCTGGAATCCCGGCTTCGAGTCCTGGCCTGGATTCCTCTTGCTTTAAGCTTCTCTTTCCCCTGCCCTGACCCTGATAACCGGTGCTGCTGCTGCTACCATGGGAGATGCCAGCAGCGAGTGCAGCAAAGCCCCCAGCTTGCCACCCCATTGCCCCTGCGGGTTCTGGGGGTAGGTAAAACCAGGAATGGAGGAGGGAGGGGAAGGAAGGAAGGAAGGAAGGAAGGAAGGAAGGAAGGAAGGAAGGAAGGTTCTCCACTTCACAGAAATTTGACTTTTGTGGGCGGTCTGGGAACGTATCCCCCGCAAAAGTCAAGGGACCACTATACAGTGGCTCATAAAATTAAGTAGCTTGAATTAAATATAGTTTGGATTAATCACATAGCAATATAAACAGAAATATAAGTGTGTGTATATATACTTCTTGAAATCCTTCTAGCAGAAGAAAGCACAGGAAGAAATGCATAAACTGGAGGCTTGCAGGTATTATTATTTAACACAGTCATCGGTTGTCTTGTCCAAAATTATTAGCCAGAATTATTGTATTGATGGTTTGTTGCTACTAAGAAACACATATGCTCTCACATTTTTCTAATTTGCACTATAATCAAAGGGATCTACTGGCTCCTCCTTAAAGCTTTCCCCCTTAATTTCTAAATTCCACTGATAGTTTTGGGACTATTTTCCTGAAAGTCCGTATAGGGAATAAGTGATAATTTAGCTCAGTGACATACAATTTGATTTATGACATCCAGACTTCTAATACCCTATAACAGTGATGGCAAACCTATGGCACGGGTGTCACAGGTGGCATGCGGAGCCATATATGCAGGCACCTGAGCCATTACCCTAGCTCAGCTCCAAGGTGCATTTTTGTGCTGGCCAGCTGACTTTTGGCTTGCACAGAGGCTCTGGGAGGGTGTTTTTTTGCTTCCAGAGAGCCTCTGGGGGGAGGTAGGGGAGGGTGTTTTTACCCTCCCCGGCTCCAGGGAAGTCTTTAGAGCCTAGGTAGAGCAAAACACAAACCTACTGCACCCACTAGAAGTTGGGAAACAAGCCATTCCCAGCCTCCAGTGGGCCTCTGAGGGGCGAGGGAAGCTGTTTTCACCCTCCCCAGGCATTGAATTATCAGTGTGGGCACTTGTGCCTGCATGATAGCGTATGTGCACACTCTTTTGGCACCCAAGAAAAAAAAGGTTCGCCATCACTGCCCTATAATGTAAGCCACTATGAATCTTTATGGAGTCAAATATAGAAATAATGTAAATAAATAAATATTTTTTTTAAAAATTATTTTGTCAAGCATATATTAGATAACAGATATAGGTATACACATGATTATTAAGACATGAAATGGATGCAAATAAAAGGGGACAGTAGGACAGAGATGGTAGCAGGAGTGGGTTGCTACAATTTGGACCAGTTCTAAGAACCGGTAGCGCCAGCAGCAGGAGGCTCCGCCCACTCACATAGGACAGTTAGGCACATGTGCAGAAGCATTGTACATGTGCACAAGCGTGTGCACGAAACAGTAGTAAAAGGATTTAGAACCCACTACTGGACGGTAGGCACATTGGTGCTCTATGCACTCCTGCAATAACTTGCAATCACCATCTCTTAATCAGTAGATTCTTTAATATACAGTGATACCTCATCTTACGGACTTAATTAGTTCCGGGATGAGGTTTGTAAGGTGAAAAGTTTGTAAGACGAAACAATGTTTCCCATAGGAATCGATGGAAAAGCGATTAATGTGTGCAAGCCCAAAACTCACCCCTTTTGCCAGCCGAAGCGCCCGTTTTTGCGCTGCTGCAATTTCACAGATGCTCCCTTCACTGGGAAACCCCACCTCTGGTCTTCTGTTGCCAGTGAAGTTCCTGTTTTTGCGCTGCTGGGATTTCCCTACTGGGATTCCCCTGCAACATCGCAAAAACAGGGAAGTCCGAAGGTGGGGTTTCCCATGGAGGGGAGCCTCAGGGGAATCCCAGCAGCGCAAAAACGGGTGCTTTGCTGGCAACAGAAGTCCAGAGGCGGGGCATCCCAGTGGTGGCAGCTTGGGTTTGTAAGGTGAAAATAGTTTGGAAGAAGAGGCAAAAAAATCTTAAACCCCGGGTTTGTATCTCAAAAAGTTTGTATGATGAGGGGCTTTTAAGACGAGGTATCACTGTATTTGTCAAATATGCCATGTGAATGTGGAAAACAGGAAAAATAGGTGCCTAATATTAAATATAGTTTTACTCATGTAACATTCAAAGCAAGCAATAATATTGTAAGCCTAACAAAAAATTCTAACTGCACCTTGCATTGCCCAATTATCTATCCTTCTTCTACCTCAAAATGTTAAACTTAAATAAAGGAATTTCCATTATCAAATAGTATCATGAATATGCAAATTTTTATAACTTTAGTTCTGAATAAACCTCTGTGTTTATCAATGATTCCATCTCAAATTGTATAAACAAATAAATATTCTTTACCAGTTAAAATTCAGATGCAGTAGGTTGTCTTTGTACAAAGATAAATAGATTTTGAAGTAATTCCTGTGGTAATTTTTCCATGCAAGTTTCCTTATTAAAAATAAATTTATGTGTACTAATTGTGAATCATTCTGCATTTCAAATAGCCCACACTAGATGTATCTTTCAAATATTTGAATATATACCAAACCATATTAAAATTATAATTCCTCACTGAATTTGAACATATGTAGACTGACTAAGTTCAATGTAGCTGATTTTTACACATAGACGTATTGCTAACCTGGGCATTTCATGGCATCTGGATCACATCCAGCATTTTGGATGTTTCTCTCTGGCCTGCATGAGATCAATCGGAAATTAGAAATCAAATGTAAATAAGTGTATGCAATGCATGCAACACAATTGCATTGCTTTGATTTTGGAGGTGGCTGTATTCCTCCCCCCAAAAAAAATTTACATATGTACATCTGTGTGTGCCTATGCACCTTCACAGCCCTATTGGTTTGATTCTCCACAACAGCCCCGATTTCTCATGCAGCCCTTTGGGAAATTTAATTGTTCACTCCTGATACATAGGATTGAATTGCTAAATTCAAAATGTGTTGTTAGAAAGCATCTGCATTTCAGCATGCCCCTGCTCAAAGAGAAAACACGTTTTATTAACAAAAATCATTATAACAATAAAATGCAACTTAAGGGAAAGGACGAAACCATAGATTTGAAAAAGATTTCAAAAATTAAACCATCAAAATGACTTTATTGAAAATATAATAGATACAAAATGAACACATGAAATGAATGCCAACAGGCTTTCTATCTGAGGTGTTTAGTGACTGTTTCCCCAAGTACCATCTGGCTGTATAGATATAATAACAATTATTCCATCGAGGTAGACCATCCTCTAAATCATATTAATATACACAGATTCTCCTCATCTTATTGAGCTTGATGTTTCCGCACGCTCCCATTTAACCTGGGTAATGTGCTAAAACAAGTTGGCTTCATCATTAAGAATTGATTTTTAATTTATGGGAACGTCAAGTGCATTCCCATAATATCCTTTTGTAATCCAAAACAGCCAGAACTACCATACTACTGAATACTCTATTTTTATGGGCTTTTTTTTCTTTTCTATTCTTTTTCTTTTCTTTTATTTTTAAAAGGAGAAATAAAATAAAATTCACAACATCTTGCTATATATTTATGTTGAGATTTGTAGGCTTTGGGCTGCTTCCTGATCATGCTTTCTTCTCAAATGTATTTTATGTAAGAATGAGGCAGCTTGTACCCACTAAGCTAGATAAGCTTGAAGGAGGGGGAGTTTATTTCTTTAAATTATTTAACCGTGGCAGAGCCCATTGGGACCACATAAATTATAAACATGCTAATGAAAAACATTAGTTAGGTTATTCTTAAAGAAAAAAGACAAGCAAAACAGAAACAAGGTTTATTAAAAAAAAGTAATGTAAAAAAGAGAAAAAATGATATCTCCTTATCCAAAATTTTGTTCATTTTAACTAGGTCATTCAATAAATACACTACTCTTATCTCGCAGTGTTGTAATCAAGTTAATTAGACAAAATAACAACTGCTGTTATATTTATAGAATTCTAGAAAGAGAACTTTTCTTGTTGCTGAATGATACAAAGGGACAATTTCATTAATTACATAATATTCATCAAATCATAGCCACCAATTAAAATTGGCATAGATTGCTGCTAACAATATTTATTCTCATATATATTTGATCTATTAACCAAAATGATATTCTGACCTTAACTGTCACAGAAAAACACTTGGTTACATATTTTATTATCTCTCAAATTCTTTCCTTTCATTTGGAGACTTTTATACTTCATAAATGTATGTTTATAAATACTCAGCACAGGAAGGTAGCTGCTTTTCATTTTTTCATCACTTCTCTTTATAAGCCCTTTTTAAGACTACAGTATCTTATAAACTGATGGAAATACTGAGCAATAAACTTTAGATCTAAAGTTACCACATGTATATTAAGAAAGCATTCGCTATGTCAAAACATTAATATTATATAGATTTATATTCTGAAACTATCCAAAGGCAACCTCAAAAATTTATATAAAATCTGTTATGCATTGTCATTCATTAATTTTGAGAATAGTCAGCTGACCTCAGAGTCAATAAAGAAAGGCTACAAATCAACAATGGTTGGGGACCACAAATTTCAAAGCAGTATAATTTTCTGCTAACTCAGAGATGAGTAACTAGAACTCCAACTCAACAGTGAGGAAAAGCCTGAATATTTTACCGTTTTGCTTCATTTTAATTTTTACTCCTACTTGCTTTCTAAACTTACAATCTCATATCATTAGATTTTTGAACTAACATGATATTTAAGATAGCATAGTCCTTAAAAGCTTTACAATGCCATAGCTCTGAACATACGGGTGGTCCTCCACTTACAACCACCACTGGGACTAGAATTTCTGGTTGTTAAATGAGCATAGTCAATTCTGTGGCTCCCCCCGCCCCATAGCTATTATGCAAATCACCATAGTTAAGTAAATCCAGATTCCCTCCATTGTTTTGATGGTTGGAAGCTGGCTGGGAAGGTTATAAATGATTATCATATGGCTCCAACATGCTGCAACTATTGTAAATAAATGCAGGTTGACAAGCTCCCAAATTCTGATTACATAATCCTAGGGATGTTTCATAGTGGTAAGTACAAGGGCTGGTTGTAAGCAGGGGTGGGCTACTGCCCGGAAGGTGGGGGGAACGCAGTGGGGTAGCAAAAATGGAGCTCCACCCCAGAGCACCCAATTTGCACTGAAAGATGTTGAAAGAAAATGCATAAGCCACACCCACAGTCTGGTAGTAAAAAATTTGGTAGCCTTTCACTGGTTGTAAGTCACATTTTTCAGTCACTATCACTGTAACTTATTCAAACAATTGCTAAATGAATGAGATTTACTGTACTTATCTATTGTAATCCTAAGTAGCTCACTACAAAACTCAGAATTTGTCAGATTTATAAGTGCAGTCATGTGCATTTATCCAAAGTTTTTGCTGGTGGGGATCAAAAAAAGGAAGCAGAACCAACTGAAATGTACATGAGAACATAAGAAGAGCCATGCTGAATCAGGCCAAAGCCCATCGACTCCAGCATTCTGCGTCACACAGTGGCCCACCAATTGTCCATGGGGATCTTGAGCAGAAAGAGAAGGCAAAACCCTCCCTTTCTCTTGACCCCCAACAAATGGTACTCAGGGGAATCCTGCCTGCCTCAACCAACATAGAGGCGGCACATGGACATCCATTTCAATAACCACCAATACACTAGGCATCCATGAATCTGTCTAATCCTGCCTTGAAGCTATCAAGGCTGACAGCTGTCACGACCTCTTCTGGAAGTGAATTCCATAAACCAACAACCATCTGGATGAAGAAATATTTCCCTTGATTTGTCCTCACTTTCTTACCTATGAGCTTTAGAGAGTGCCCCCTTGTCCTACTATTGTGTGATAGAGAAAATATTTTTTCTCTATCCACCTTTTCTATCCCATGCATGATTTTATACACTTCGATCAAGTCACCCCTTAAACGCCATCTCTCAAGGCTGAAAGTTTAACTGACTGTCACTTTTCCTTTGAAACATTATATCTTTTCATTTATATTTTTAATGCTGTTTTTAAAAAACAAAAACAAAACAAGTCAGTAACTGAAACTTAAATTATTTACTTAGAATTTAAACATCTTTCAAATGTTGATACAGCAGTCCTAACCCAAGTTATAATGATTCAAAATTAAAGGGAAAGTGTGTCAAAGGCAGATTTGTATTAAATGCATTTATTGTCAAAAATTATATATTAAATTACATTTCTTAATCTGCTTATAGACCCACACAAAAGTGATTGAAGAAAAGAAGAAAAAATATACAGTAATAGTTTTACCTTGAATTAAAGACAGCAGCTGTTTAGGAAATACCTTTTGTGTATCCTAGGAGGATACATTAAAAGTACCTCCCCCACCTTTTGTAAACAGGTATTGTAAGACTTTGCACTGATTCAAAACCTGCAAAATCAGTTTGGCCAGACATAACAATGGAATCAAAGAAACAAATTTGCATATTAAATGCAGCAATATTTCTGTACAGTATTATAATCTTTTCAGCAAAATCAGATTTGATAAAAAGTGAAGTAGCAGTGTATGTGTACATGCATGTTTATATGTGTGTACATTTGTGTGTAGAATGTCAAATTAAATACATTTGCTGTGGGCTGTTATTCAACCATTAAGTAATAAACATTGCATGTTTAATTTAGGCTCTCCCCTACTAAGTATCACATGAAGAACAGCAATAATAATTCTTCCACCAAACTATATCAGCTTGGAGCTGGATATGTGGAAAATGCCTGTGTTTAATGGATGACTCTTTCTTTCTTTCTTTCTTTCTTTCTTTCTTTCTTTCTTTCCTTCCTTCCTTCCTTCTTTCTCTCTCTCTCTCTTTCTCTCTCTCTCTCTCTCTCCTTTTCAACTTTCAGGTTAAGAATAATAAAAAAAGTGACTACTCTGAATTCAGTAAGATATCACATAGTGATATCAAAGGATTCTGATTTTTAATCTCAAATCCTTCCAATATTTAACAGGGCAGGTACAATCTAATTCCCATGCTATGTTTTTGCATCCATGGAATATTTTATACTGTCTTATTATCCCATCTGGAAAACATTGTATGAAATCATAACATGCTTTGTAGTACTATAAGCTGCACACAAACATCACCAATAAAACATATATGTATTCATGGAAGTTGTCCACTCTGAGAGGAACTTGTGAGAACTTTGTTTAAGACAACATATATTTATGAAGTATATTCAAAACATTTAATAGGTACCCATAGAAAAATTGTGCATCCAGTGCATATCTTTCAAACCTTCATCTTTCAAATAAGAAATATGCCTAAGAGTTAGTAGAAATTTAGCCATGTAGCAGCAAGTAGTAATAGAACACAAATATACACACACACTACCATTAACATATGAAATGGTGATCATTCTTGAGAAATCATATTCCAGATCAGTATCCATGATATTTCTGTGAGTTGATGTATGCTATGTCTATTTCATGAGAATTTCAATTCCAGGCAAGCTTTTCTAAAGTATCTCAGTCTCCAGGAGGGAAATTAATATAAAACCATCAAGCATCTTACTCTCATTGAACAGCAAGATTAGGACGTTTTTATCCATTCTTATAAAAAGTAACATCAAAAAGTAGCCTCTCCTTATTAACAAGGCCACATTAGAAATGTTAAAGCCTGTTACCTTTACTTGGAAGCAAAATTATTATATTGGATAGAGCTACTTTGGTTTATCTGGGACTATAATCAATTTGTTTCATAGCACCCTCATGAAATAGGTAGCATTCATATTTTTATCAACTTTCCAGTTTTACACAGGATTGATACAGAATGCTGAGATCCTTCTAAAAGCTTGTTTTATATTAGATTATTAGTACAATAATTTCCCTGTGCACCCCTCTAATTCCATAGGAAGTTGGTATTTTGAGGTTCTACTCGATAGATGGATAGTTAATAATTAAATCAAGAGAATCCTGAATATTCAGACTGGGGCAGAAGTCCCAGTCATAAAGAATAATTGTCTGTAATGCACAGAATAATCTCCCATTCTTCTATGAGATTGGCTTTTTAATCTTATCTCCAAAATATAGTACTTTAAAAACCAGTGGAAGTTATTGTTTTCAAAGTGTTCATTAATGAACTATATTTTTCCTTCAATTTAGAAAAACCTAGGAAAGACATTTGTTTAGGTCAGGAAGAAACCCAGATAGTAGTTCTAAGAACAACTATCTGATGAGAGAGTGAGACAATGTGGTCTAGTGGTTGAGGCTAAACATCAGGAGGTTGTGAGTTCTAATCCCACCTTAGCCATGAAAACAAACTGAGTCACACTGAGCCAGTCACCTTGTCTCAGTCCAATTCATTTTATAGGGTTGCTGTAATAGGTTTCCTGGGAGGAGGAAGAAGTATCAAGTATATTCACCACTCTGTTATTTCTAAAAATAATAAAGGTGGCATAAAAAAATAACTTGAAAAGATGTTAATTTTTTGTTGAAATAAAAAGAAGGCAGATATAAAAACACAGCCAGTTTTCACAGGAATTTCATAATGACCAGATAGTCCAAGCCTTTATGTAAAACGCAAGGAATATAGTACATAGAATGTCCTCCTTTTTTGAATGACCATTTATCCCATAATGTAGCTGAATCCGATCATTCATTCTGCATCAGGGAAGGAGTATGCTTTTGTCCAAAGGTTAGAATACTCCCCCCACACCCATGTACACAGAACTTAGCTATTAAAACCACACAAAATTAAAAAGGTTGAAGGGGAAGTCAAAGGAGTCAGCCTAACCCAATGAGCCATGGATGGAAACTGATTCTTAGTCATATATTTTCCAATAATTGGAGTAGAAATAAATGTGGGAAACACTGAGTACCATCCAGTCATAACTGACTGCGATGCTTAACTCCATTTCAAACTTGGCATAGATTACATTGTTCCCTTTTAGATTTCAAGTTCAGACCAGTAATATGCGATTTATCTTCTTATTCCAAAATTCACTGGTTGGATTCAGATTGTTCAATTTTCTCTCTCTTATTAAATTCTAAAATTTCTCAAGTGATGTGAATCAGATAGAACTAAATTATCCAGAGAAGCAACAAGTGCAGAATTTGAATTTTCATTTCATTGATATGCTATATGTCTGAAATACTTTTAGTAATTTAATCTTTTAATCTTCTATCTAAATTGTAATAGGTTAATGACAACAACGATATTACTGGAAGATCTAAAGACAGGTTGGAATGCAACTTCTAAGGGAACAAAAACATGTATGGATGCTTGCAAATTCTAGTGATAAAGCAACACACTCTTTTAAGATATAGACTCTTTTCTGTGCTACATCTTCTTTCCTGTGTCATTAATTACTGGAAATACACTTCTGAAAAGTGTAGGGTTCTTACAGAGCAATCTACATTATTGCAAAGTTCTGCAGGTATTTACAACTGCAATGCTTAAGGTAGAATGTGTCACCCAAAAAACATTATATTAAAAATAGAGCAGATGTGCAGCATTTAATAACGTATACTTCCATAGCAGTGTTTAAAATAAATAATGGTATAACAATGCCAAATAGCAAAAGGATTAATATACATATGAAATATTAATTCAGTGACATACTGAGATAAGTTAGACAGATATTTAAACACACACACACACACATACAGATACGGAGAAAGTAGAAAATATAAAAGAATTTGTAGAGTCAAATCAGTGCAAGATAAAGGACAGCATCAACCATCAATACCCTAAATGTTATTAAGGCAAACTGAAAATATAAGGGAGATCCTTCAAGATAAAGCGGAGACAGCCTGAAAACCAATTTTAAATATCCCATTCTCAATATTGGAAATGAACAGTCACGCACACATAACTTCGTAATGCAGAAACCTCACATATAGAATCTCTGTGGCTTACATCTGAGTGAATACACATATGGTTGTTTCAATGCTGTATATTCTGCGCTACCTGATTGGTTATGACATCTACTTTTACAACCGAAATATATTTAGAGCAACAATTATTAACAGAGATAAAGCTATATTAAACGTAAATGTTGCACAAAACTATAAAATACAAAATATTTTGAAAACACAAGGTAGCATGGCATTTCAAATCTCAACTAGACTAAAAGCATTAAGAAGCTTGTTCCACTTTAAAAACCAAGAAATTGTTTATTTTAACACTCCGTCATATTCTATTATGGCTTTATCAAATAAAGTTTTGTGGTTATACAATATATGCTATCATTAAAAACACATGCATTATATTTCAGTAAGACTAATAGAATTCTCAGAATATCTGGAGTCTTCTACTGTGTGCAGATGTTTATCTGTCCCCAGTCTTATTTATTATTAGGCATGTACTCAAGAGCAAGTACAATGGATTACCATAGATTAATAAGGATGCAATTAGTTAAACTTAATCTACTGAAACAACTGATTTTTTTTTCTTTATGCAATTAGAAAGAAGTGTGGGGCTATTTATACCACAATCTCATCCTTTAACAACCTACAATAACAATTTTACTTCCTAATTTTCTTGATATAGATCTTATAAAAACCAAATGTGGTTCCTTTGCCATCCTCATCCTCCCCCCACACTCCTCTTTGTCTTTTCATCTAAAGCTGTTTAATTCCTGATTAGGGTTTTTGTTTTACTGGGGTCTGGAACTCCAAAGTTATGAATATGAGTACATACTTTAACAATTGTCAGATAAATTGTACAGAAAAGGGGACCTTTAAACATATCCGACAAAATAGTTTTATTTATAATACAATTTAAAATATTCCAGGTTCCAAATCAAAAGAAGGATTTTTTTAAAAAAACAATCTATTAGCAAACTTCATTCAAAGATACGTTTAAGTCTCGGTATATTCAGGAAGAATGTAACAATTCATGGAAAATCTTATATACAGTGTCCAAGAAAGAATTAAATTATCATTATATCTGAACAGTAAAAAGTAGTACAATCTATTAGATCATAAAAGTTCAAAGATATGACACCAAGTCAGCTTAAGTTCTCTTTCTCTTTAACATTAATAATAATAATAAAAAACCCTAAAAGCCTCCATCCACACACAGCTGCATGCCAAGTTTCAAGCTTTCAAGCATGAATGCAGAAGCAAAGGAAGGGGGAGCTGGCAGGAATGGCAGAGAGGACATGTATAAGGAGGGAGGCAAAGCCCTGCCAATCAATCATTTATAATTAACAAAAAAAAAAATCCAATTGGTGGTTTTAAATAGAGATCAATGTGGTTTTCAGGCCGGACAGGCAGATAGAAGAGAAGAATTTCACCTTCGCGTCTGTCTCCCTCACAAGCTGTCTCACCTACAGATTTGCCATTTGTTTTGTTAACAAAGCTTCGGGGGGTGCCGGGCTCTCATTGAAATTTCATTAATCTAATGGAGTAAAGTCCTATAGAAAAAAAATCAAATTCTCGTTGAGCGAGATGCTACCTGGGAAAGATAACCTCTGGTTGAACTCCCAGACTTCTATTGCTCAGCTATTAGTCTGAGAAATCAGACAGCAACAAGGCTGATTACAGCTAGAGGCCACAACATCCCCCCCTCTCAGTCTCCCCTCCTCCTCTTTCATTTCACCCTGTAAGCGCGCTGTTCCTAACTAGCAATCTCTGAATGCAAGCAACATTGCTGGACACTTCCCTGCAAATGGTGGGGGTTGTCTTTTTAAAAAAAAAGGGGGGGAGAGTTTTCACATTTTCAAAGATGGCATTTAGTGACTGGATGTGAGTGAATATACAGTACATCTCAGATAAAGAGAAAAGAGAAAGCAAATTATTCTTTGTTTACTGTTAATTTCCAAATAGATACATGGGAAGAAGCCCATTCCAAATTGGCAATCTTGAAGAGCGGACTTCCTTTAAAAAGGCAGTATTAATTCCTAACTTGGATTCAGTCTTCTGTGACCACATTAGCAGAAATATCTATATTCACATATGTATATGATCATACACAATTGGATGAATTCATGCAATGCACTAGGAAAACATTAGCCCAGGATTTTATATAATGAAACTAGCAAACTCTGTAGGCTGAAGAAACTAGTGTATGTGTAGTTATATCCATTTTGCATATCAGTTCTGCTGAAATCATTTTTCATATCTTACTGATTTTAATGGGACTTGAAAGTATGACTACATTAGTGATAGTACTGATTCAACAGTAGAAAGATACTTCTTTAATTTTCATACATTAAGTGTATAGTCTTTACCCTTGAACATGTGAATGGAGGACGAGTGAGATATTTTTTCTTGGGTACTGCCTGCAGAAAGCTTTTTCATAATTTTCCTATGTGTGATTGCAGGCATTTGCTAGGCTATTACCCCCTTAATTGGCAACAAGCTGGCTGGTTAAAAATAAGAATTCACTATAAATCTAGAAAGAAACCATAATATAAACTTTTCTTTTATGGGACAGAAAGAATAGATGGTTGCAAAATTTCATATTCTATATTTTTTTTAATTCATATTTATCTGTCGTAGGATAGGAATGGATACACAAAGTAAGATGAGTATTATTTATGAACAGGAATGTAAGTACAGGTATTTTAAGTGAGAGGCTCAGCACAATTAATGGACACTATTTGCTCATATAAAATACTTATCATACTATTATACAATTATGGTTTGCAAAATTCATTTCATTAAGCTTCAGCATTTTAGAAAAGCTTTTCTTTATGCGAGCTTTTATAAGCAGATAACTTCAGTCCTTAAGGAGGGAAATGTAGATGAGAAAAAGTTAACTTTTTTTTTGCCTTTTTAGAATTTTGTGGGAAAGATGATTATTCTGTAACAGCAACAAAGTTATTAGAAATTTCCTTAATTCAGAGACAGCAACTAAATAGATCAAAGGCTCACTGTATAGCAAACAAGCAAACAGGATTGATTAGGGATAGAAAAAAACAAGGAGGTAGAGAAATGGGGAAGGGAGGAAAATTTTGCGACAGAAATGTTGATCCCAAAATCTCCCCTTCTCAATTTTCTCATTTTCCCAATTACAGCAATATTTTTGACAACTATTCAATCGTGTTTTTAAGAACGGATATTAAGGAAATATATTACAAGAATGTTCCGGTACTTATTATTCTTTACAAGTTGCCTCTTCAAGAAGTAGCTACATTAAAATGCTGGACTCTATAGAATGAAAAGTGTGTTTGCTTAGAAAATCCACATTCATACATGGTCTACATTCACTTCATCTGTATAGCATTTTCTGCACTAGAAAGCAAGACACCATTATTACCCTAAATAAATAAACTGAGTTAATAATTCCTTAAACCTCTTCTGAAAAAATATGCATAGATAACAATATCATCTACTAAATATTTTTGTTGGGGTCCTGGCCTGATAATATCTTCTAAGATACAATGTTCAAAGCCTAGCAGAGCCATATATCTTTTGGAATAATTTTATATTTATGAGCCTTGTCCATCTCCAGCCAACCTTGTGAGAACAAAACAGTTTCATGGCATTTTAAAATGATTACCTGTATTACTGGATAAATATTCAGGGGCTACATTCTCTTCATAAACACGCCACTAAATGATGCCCTCTATTTACTTTCTATCGTTAGGAAGAGAATAAAGCATGACAAATTCAGACTCTAAAAGAGAAATTTGATTAGTTGATTGGTTGAGGTTATACCTTCAACTGCAACCAACTCTTTAAAAGTATAATTAAAGCATCTATGGTCAGATAGAAATGTAAATGACAATAAACATAAAGGTAAATAAAGTAATACAAGTGGTTCAATAGAGCCACTTTGCTATAGTAGTTAAGACAACAAGCTAAAAATGGAGACTGTGAGTTCAAGTTCTCCCTTAGGCATAAAGCTAGCTGGCTGACTTTGAGCCAGTCAGTCTTTCTCAGCCTTAGGAGGAAAGCATGTCAAACTATTTGCAAAAAAATTAGTCAAGAAAACTGCAGGCACATCCAGGCAGTCACCAGGATTTAAAATACCTGACTCAAAGGAACCAAAAGGGAAATATGGTGGCAATGCATTGAAAGAAGAAAATACCTGCCAGAACAGTTCATTTTGGTACAATTTCCTAAAGGCCAGTATGGGTAAGATGACAATTCTAATATCCAAGAATTGTCTCTTCCAAAGTAGCATAACACAACAGAAAAACAATCTAGTCACTTTTTTGGTTCCATTATTTCCAGGAAATTTTATACAGGGGGAATTGACGAACCTTATGGGGCAGGGCTGAGGAATTTAGTCAGTTTCTGGCAGATAAAGTCCATTGTGCCCCCACTCCTCAAAAGCCTTCCATGGATCAGGAAATTTTGAACAACTTTCCTCCTGTCGCCAACCTTCTCTTTTTAGGGAAGGTTGTTGAGAAAGTGGTGGTGTTCCAACTCCAGAGGTTCTTGGAAGGAGGAACAAGAAGCTGATTATCTAGATTCATATCAGTCTGGATTCAGGCCTGGCTATAGCATGGAAACAACTTTGGTCGCACTGATGGATGATCTCTGGCAGGCCCAGAATAGGAGATACTCTTCTATCCTGGTACTTCTTGACCTCTCAGTGGCTTTTGATGCCATCGACCATGGTATCCTTCTGTGCCTGCTGGAAGGGTTGGGACTGGGAGGCACCGTTTTAAGGTGATTATGATTAAATTAGAATATTGTACAAATGAAAACAATATTGGAGATAAATTAACAAAATAATTATCTCTTTCCCCAACTACCACCTTTTTTCCTGACTGTAATACATGAGAATGGTATGATTTTGCAGTATTCATTGTTTTTAATATCTATGGGTTTTAAATTTCGTTTTTAATTCATATTGGATTTGTACTCTGTATATTGTATTATTGTTGTTGTGAGCTGCCCCGAGTCCTCAGAGAGGGGCGGCATACAAATCTAATAAATGAATGAATGAATGAATGAATGAATGAATGAAGAAAGAAAGAAAGAAAGAAAGAATGAAAGAAAGAAAGAAAGCTCTCCTCCAGCTCACACAGCCACCTCCCTCCTGAGGTGCAAGCAGAAGGTGTGGGTAGAAGCGGTGCTGGCAGCTTTTATGCTTCTGGCAGCATCCATTCACCTAGCTACCCAGCCTGAGGTGGGGGACAACCCAGGAAGGAGAGTGCAGGAAACGCAAAGCAAATTGTCACCCCATCGAGCGACACTGGGGACTTAACAGTTTACTTGAACAATGGTGATTGTTCAAGCTACTTTCACCTGGTCACATGGCCAGCAAGCCACTCCTACCCAGTCACATGGCCATCAAGCCACACCCACAAATAAGCCACACCCACAGTGTGGCAGTAAAAATTTTGGCTGCCCATTACTAAGGGATGGCACACCGCTAGTGGCTGCCAGATTGCACAATTTGCACATGGCCACTCCTAAGGGCAACACCATCTGTTTTCTGTATTTTTGCTTCGTGCGTATGTGAAGAAGCAACACCTTGTGAGGGGATGCGCATGCGAGAGAGAGATTTGGGTTGGTTTTTGCTTCTGCACATGTATGGAAGCCAAAAAAAAATCACCGAAATCTCTTTCGTTTGTGCGTCCCCTTTCAGTGCATTTTGGCTTCCTGTGCATGCATAGAAACAAAAATATACGTATGCACAAGAATTGAAGCACAGTGCACTGGTAGCACTGGTAATGGCAATCCACTTGGGTCCTGGGAAGCCACTGAAGATGGAAACTGGGCTGTTAGCTAGTTGGTGGAACTTGCTTTATGTAGTAAGGTCTTGGAGCTGGAGGGAAAAGCCCAGTATGGGCAGGGTTTCTGCACTATGTTCCCATAGTGATCCTTGTCTCCTTCATCACCTCCAGGCTCCTCTCAGATGGGCTGCAAGATCTGGAACCCTGGTAATCAGGTCTGGTCGATGGAATCAACAAAGGATGATCAAAGTAGGAAGACCCTCCCTGAGCAAGGGAATCAGGGCAAAATGGTTGCTGCAGGCACGGGGTGAGTTACCACCAGTACGCTGATGATACTCAGCTGTACATTTCCGCCCCGTGTCAATTCGGTGAAGCAGTGAAGATGATGTGCCGGTGCTTGGATGCTGTGAGAATCTGGATGGGTGTTAACAAGCACAGGCTCAACCCTGGCAGGATGGAATGGCTATGGGTTTTGCCTCCCAGGGACAATTCTATCTGTCTATCCTTATCCCCGGGCGGGATGTTTGACCCCCCTCAGAAAGGGTCCGCAACTTGGGCATCCCTCCTTGAACCACAGCTGTCCTTGGAACATCATGTTTTGACTGTGCCAAGTTGCAGCCCTTTTGGATAGGGAGTCTCTTCTCACAGTCGCTCATGTCCTCATCATCTTGAGGTTTGACTACTGCAATGCCCTCTACACGAGGCTACTAGTCAAAGCTTCTTTTATGAGCAAAATTGGTGCAATTAAAATGAGTATCCTGCCCAGGATACTATTCCTATTCTAGGTTGCCTCTATCAAATTGAAAGTAGCCTTTTTTACTAGTATTAATAGAATGATTCATAAATTTATATGACTTAAAAGAAAAACGAGGATCAAAACAAAACTGCTACAAGGCCATTGGAAGAGGGGAAGATTTGTCCTTCCAAGACTACAGTTGATGGTGCAATATGCAATTGTGCGAGCTGTCTTGGGCCTTCCAAGGCATGCTTCTATCTCACCACCACTCCGCAAGCTGGTTGCAGATTTCTCTACAGACACAATTTGAAGTGTTTGTATATAAAGCCTATAAAGCCCTAGATGACTTAGACCAGGTTACTTACAAGAACGTCTTCTGCCTCATGTGTCCCAGCAACCGGTCAGGTAACACAGAGATGGCCTTCTCCAGGTCCTGTCAGCCACCTGGTGGGATCTAGGGGAAGGGCCCTCTCTGTGGTGGCTCTGACCCTTTGGAATGAACTCCCCCCAAAGATTTGCACTGTTCTCACCCTCCCGGCCTTTCGGAAGGTCTTAAAAACTTATCTTTGTCAGCTTGAGGATGTTAGGCACTGACAACTTTCTCCAGCCAATAATATGACTAAAGTATAGATGAATGTGGTTAAATGGTTATTATTGGGGTTTTTAGGACTAATGTAATATTTATTATAGGTCTTAGGCTCTATGATTAGCTTTATAGATTTTAATGTTTGGATTTATCATATGCTGTAATTTTGTATTTTTGTGTTGTAAGTCACCCTGAATCTGCAGAGAAGTAAATAATAAATAAATCTGTTTGGAGACTTTATGAGAGTGGTTGTTTTTTTATTTTTATCTATGTATTCAGCAAGCTTTTTCTTATGTAATGTCGCTGGAAGTAGGTGTGCATTTTGTAATTTCCTCCCCATAGGAAGGCATGCCAACCCATTTGTAAGTCAAACCCTTAAAGAGTTAGTAGCCTTCTATCTCTGAGGAGAATCCAGTCTCTTATCCAATTGAGTGTTGCGGCTTGATGGTAAAGTTTCCAGTTTGGAAGGCCAAATCTTCCCCTCTTCCTATGGCCTTGTAGCAGTTTTGTTTTAATCCTCATTTTTCTTTTAAGTCATATAAATGTATGAATCATTCTATTAATACAAGTAAAAAAGGCTACATTCAACTTGATAGGGGCAACCTAGAATAGGAAGAGTATCCTGGGTAGGATATTCATTTTAATTGCACCAATTTTGCTCATAAAAGAAGCTTTGACTATTTTTTAAGGTCCTTGTTTATGTTCCGGCTTAATCTTTCACAGTTGTCTTTCTTTAAGGAGCTACATTTCGCAGTGATCCACAATCCTAAGTATCTTTTTAAACTATCTTGATACTTAATAGTTCCTCTAATTGGATATTTTGTTTCAAAGTCATGTTCTTGGTTATTATTTTCATTTTTCCCCTTATTAATTTTTAGCCCTGCTGCGTTTCTGGATTCTTCGACTTCCTTAAATAGAATTGGACCAGTATTAGGGGATCTTCGAGGATAAATGACATCTCACCTGCAAAAGCTTGGAGTTTGTACTCCTCCTTCCTGATTTTCACTCCTTTTATCCCCTGCATACTTATTTTTCTAAGGAGGCTTTCCAGACCTAATATGAACATTAAGGGAGCTAATGGGCATTCTTGGCATCCCCCTTTTTGAATATCTATTTTCTCTGTCATATCATTGTTTATAAGTATTTTTGGGGTTTTCTTGTGATATATAGCTCTGATTAATCTTATAATTTTTTTTATTAAACTGCATATTTTCTAATTGTGTTATGAAATTTTGCCAGTGTAGATTGTCAAAAGCTTTTTGAGCATTGACAAAAATAAATGTTAATTGTTTATCTATGTGTATGTCTAAGTATTCAAGTGTATTCAATATTATCCTGGTGTTATTTCTTACATCTCAGTAGGGTAAAAAAACTGTTTTGATTGAAGTGAATGACTTGATTGAGAATTTTTAAAAATCTTTCAGCCATAATAGATGCAAATATTTTGTAGTCAGTGTTTAGAAGAGAAATTGGTCTATAATTCTGGATTTGTTGTCTATTTGAATCTTCTTTAGGAATCAGAGCTATATATGCTTTTTCCAGGACTTGGGTAGGACCCCTTTCTCTAGTATTTCATTAAATAGGTCTAACAATATTAATTCTAATGAGTCCTGTAAATTTTTATAAATTTCAAAGGGGATACCATCCAGTCCTGGAGCTTTGCTGTTCTTTTGTTTACCTATGGCTTTTCTCAATTCAATTAGCGTTATTTTATCATTTAATATTTTCCTATCTTCCTCCAGGATGACTGGCAGATTGATTCCATTGAGATATTCTTTAATTGCTTCATCTTTTAGTTCTCCCTGTTTGAAAAGGTCTGCATAGAAGAGTTGAGTTATCTCTGTCTCCCTCACACCCCGTAATCTTTGACTGTATTTCTCCATTTTGATTTTATAGAGCTTCTATTGTTCTGTCTACTTTTTCCTTCCTTTGTGGGGAAGGCATCTCTCGGGTTTTTTAGCTGATTCAAAATAATTCTGTTTTGTACTTTTTGACCAAGCTATTCAGAAAGTCTAGATTTGCCTAAACCATATTGATCCTCGACCATGATTTGTGTGGAAATGAAAAAAAGATATATTGCATACTATTAGGATTGTGGTATCGCCAACTATCTTTTAGATTAAATTCTGTTGTCATCAGATTAAATGTTGCTGGTTCAAGATTTTAAAATGGTCTTGTTCTGTCTGGGTCCCCCCAGACGCCAACACCAACCAAAAAGAGTATCCAGACACACTGGTAAAAAGCAAAGGCAGTTTATATACTGGAAAGCAAACACAGGTAACAAAAACTGTTCTTACAGACAGGAACACAATGAAGCTTCACAGAGGTTTCACGAAGGCCAGGCAATAAAACAGGATTCTCGCTGGCAAAAACAACACTGGAGATAATAAAACCCATGCCTCCCCCAAGTATTTCAGCCTTCTAGGCCACAAGCCAAGATCAGAGACGCCAAGAATAGAAGCAAGGTCACAGGACTCCCAGTTGATAACTCTCCACAAGACTGTAAGGGCAGGCCTGCCTTTTCAACCCTGCTGAGGAGAACCACACCCAAAACCAGCTGTTGCCAATTCTGGGATGGAAATACCTTTCTAATTGGCCCCTTCGTTGAGCTGCCCGTCTCTGCCTCATGTCTATTATAGCCTGTGCGTCTTCATCCAATGAATCCAGGCTACTAGCTGGGGAGAGGCCCCCCCCCGGGGGGTCTCAGGCTGCTCTCCCTCCTCCCCCTCCTGACGTTCCTCTCCCCCGTCTGCCTGGTCCTCCCCCTCCTGTTCACTGTCCTCCTCCTCTGGGCATGGATCCGGCAGAGCTCCAGCCGGTCCCTGAGGAGCCTCAGGCTGAATCACAACAGGTGTCTTCAAGATTTCTGTTTGCAAAGTTTGTTTTGTTCTCTGCCTGTTGTAGTCTAAATTCTCTCATGATGTTCCTCCATTTTTAAAAATTCTTTGCTCATTGTTTCATCAAGCCTTCCAACTCTATCATTTACTTTTCTAATGTCATCTTTCATATGTCCCATATTCCATGTCTTAACCTCATAGTTTCTGTCAATAGACTTCTGCATTCTAATGATCATTTCTTGTAATGATGCAAATGCTATTGGCGATATTTGTATATTGGAGGCTCCACCTATTTTATCCCCAGAGACACTTTCGGCATTACATCGATTTGATGGAGTTAAGGGTGAAGTTGATGCAGGAGGTTTTTTCCCCTTTAGTTTAGTTTGAATGGATGAGGTACCTGTAGACATTTCGAAAGCACTGAAAACATGATCTCACTGTACCATACTCAAACTATTCATGTTCTTATAATTTTAAATTCAGACCTTTCTTTAAATCCCACAAACCTTTTTATTGTTTATACCAACTGTATTTAGTATCTTTTCAAGTCAATGTTTCTATACTTCTAAATCTCTAAGAGCAATTAATTCTGATTGTTATTACCCTTTTCCTATTAAATTCAATTTAATATAGGTTGATATAAATTGGTAGTTATTGCTTAGTACAATTTATTTCTATCAATCCAAATATAGTAATCAATCACAATTAAATATATAGTCTATAAATCGTATCTTATAAATAAGACTATTTATAATATAAATATATATACATATAATAAATATATTTTTATTTGTAAATTTATGAACATATTTAGTATAGAATCAACAATTTCAGTATATATTTACATCTATATTCAAAAGTATTCTAAAACCAACAATTTATAATATTTAATATTCTAGTAGATAGAAAGCGGTTTATGTCTGTAATAAAAATTAATCAATAACCTAATTAGATTGTAATATATATTGCTTTGTTTAAGGTTTTCTTCTGGTTTTTATCAGTTATCTGAAGATACAATTACTTACTTAAATCTATTTTTTATACTTTAGTGTCCTTTTATATTGTATTCGTAACCAGCTTCTGGGATAAACCTTGGGATAATCACTTGCATTGTTGTGGGTCTTGTTTTGTCCTTAATGTTCAATGTAAGGGTCCTACCATTGAAGATTATGTCCTCTACTCTTCTCTTTAACAATGTCCTCCAGATTTTGCTGTGTCACCAACTCAGCCTATGTCAGTCCAGTCTCTTCTGGTCTTCAGCTTCCACCAACTTTCCATACTTTCAAGAAATCTCTGTTGCCCTTTTTGCTTCGAATATCTTTTTCACAATTCTTCTCACCAGTCACTTAAAATCCAGTCCAAGCAAGGTCCAAATAAAGTTCTTAATAAATTTTAAATTCACCAACTCAGCAAACTCTCTTTCGTCTTCTTGCTTACATGCGGAGTCACCGCTTTTTAGTTTCCTGGTGCTGCTGTCTTTACTTATCCAGCCAACAATTAGCAAATAGGGCTCACCATTCTGTATCTTTCCACAGTGGTTGAACCATCCATTCAATCTCTCTCTCAATATTCCACCACTTGCCTCCGTTGTTTTTCTTCTGCTTTCTTGCTGTCACACCTCTGGATCAGCCAAGTAGGCCATTTTTTTTTTTTTTTTTGGCGATTGGCTCTAGGGATTCTTCTCACTCTCCAAGCAGCTTGCTTACCCATCACGCACTCATCAAAGTTTTCCCCAATGGATCACTCATCCCTCCAAGCCAGCGATCATCTTAGGGCTGCCGAAAACAACAAAAATAACAGATACAATCCTGGAGACTCTGAAGGCAGCTACGTGCCAGTGTGATGTCAAACTGGAAGTCCTCTTTGTTCCCCTATCTTATGAATAACAGATTTCAATACTATATGTCAGACTGCCTCAACTTGAATCCTTAAGTAAGAACAATCTTTAACTCCATTTGTGGAGAAAGGTATAGTTTATTAAAGGTTAAGTAAAATACAGTGGAGAAAAAACAGAATTGAAATCAATGCATCAAAATCTCCAAATCTAACTTCCCTTTCTTTAGATAAATCCCCATGCTGGGCCCCAATGTCTAATCAAAGTCAAAGAGGATATTTTCATAATGGTCACTTCAAATGTGGGTTGGAATGCAGCTGTATTCCATTCCCAGCTGGTCAAACCTGAAGTTGCATCCCAGGGAGATACAGTGAACTTTCGTTTTCCTTGAATTCTCCCCCTCCCATCCAATCCCCCTACAGTTCAGGGTAACCTGGAAAAGGCAAGCATGAAGTGGCAGCTGACACTATATGGCAGACCTGGGCAAGGGGCAGCCCACGGCCCGGATCCAGCCCGCCCGCTGTCTGTGACCGGTCCGCCTTCTAATTTGAGCCCAAGAGAGACACTTTGGCAGAGCCGAGTGAGCAACTGAAGGAGAGAGAAGCAGCAGTGGCAGCCATTGGGGTACAGGTGGGTAGAGGAAGCAACGGCGATGGAGGAAGGAGAGGAAGAAGGAGAAGCAGCGGTGGCAGTGGAGGGGGGCAGCAGCAGCCACGCTGGCTCCCAAAGGGAGGGGCTGCTAGGGAGGCGGCCTCCTCTGTGCAGGCACACCGTGGGCCCCCTCCCTGACGAAGCGTTTATCTGGCCATCTAAAACCATCCCAATTTCTCATGCAGCCCCATGGCAAAATCAATTGCCCACCCCTGCTATATGGCATTTATAAAATTCAAAGCCCACTTAGGGTCATAAAACATGCTCTCCTATTCTATGTACCCAAAGACGTTTTCCTGAGTTAACATGATCAGTTCAGTGTTATCTCAGTATTGGTACCAACTTGAGGTAACAAGTTGCTACCAAGCTTGTTTAGCACTATTCCAACATTGTACATATTTTATTTTATACAACATGAGGACAGTTTAAGATGCAGAATGTAAAGCAATGTGTGTTTAGAAAGAAAAATAAGGATAGGAGTAGACACTTTACAAGAAAACCCAAAGTAGAATTTGTGAGGAAGGTGGAGGAATCGTCAGCAAAGAATCTGGAAGCAGACATCCAAAGACAAATCACTCTTCTTTCCCTCTTTTTCTCTCTTTCCCTCTCCCTCCCTCCCTCTCTCTCACACACAAACACACACATACACACACGCATGAGTCTTTAGGGATTTACATGAACTTTTGAACCAGATACTCAAAGACAGAGCCCAGCCTGTTCCCACTTTAATAAACAATTTTTTCTCAATTAATTAAGGTTTGGAAAGGGGAAAAATAGCAGAAGCAAAGTAATTTAGCATGCAGCACATACGTTACAGATGGATCCCACCTTTGGATGCTTATTAAATCTATGCATGATTGCACTGGGAGAAAATTAATTGCATTGTTTTTCACAATTCAAGATGGCTTTGGAAAAGAGCAAAGAAAATGATGGAAAACTGATTAATTTATGTGCATTAAAATAAAAGACAAATATCAATAATCCTTCAAGATATTTTGTTGCATATCCCAGTTGCAAAAAAAAAGGATATACCAATTCCAAAATTAATAAAAAATGTATAATATTTCTCTTGGACTAAAATTGAGGTGCTATAAAATCATCTATACTGTAGTTTTTATTGTTTTTTTTGTAAGCCACCCAAAGTTGCAAGAGCAACATGGACAGCAAATAAATTTAATAAATAATAAAAGTACTGTGGTATGTCTTCTCCACTCTGTACTCCTACACAAAATTTTACCTGACAATTTCTAGAAATGTTCCACTGGTAATAAAGCTTAATTTTCAAAAAATCCAGAAAATTATATAAACTATTTGGAACATTGAATATTATCTTACTAATGTGGAATCATTCATCTATCTAATTTACTCCTTTGAGTATTTATTCCTTTGAGAATTTATTCCTTTATTCCTTTGAACTAGGAGTTGTCCTCTGAAGTTTAGAACAGAAACCTTTTACAGTTCGAACTAAATCTGTAATCCTAAACATACAAATAAAGCTATAGCTTATCACTAAGCTATAGCCCTTCTCTTAAAATAGTTTAACCAATAGGCACAACACCAAGGCTGGGTGGGTTTTTTTCTCAACCCACTACAGATAGAACATTATAAACTAATAATATAACCAAGTATTCTTCTATGGGAACTCCTATGAAATAAAAGGCATCTTGCATAGGAGAACTTCTGATGAATTGGTTCTCATTTTAATTGATGGAATACTGTCTGAGACACAGAAACACTTCCAACATATCTTGAATCACAGAAGAGCAATTCAATAAAAACAGCATTTGTTCACAGAACTGCCAATATATCCATTCCTGTTCTGTAAAAGGCCTGTACTTTATAGTTGCTTAGTTACCCCAGGACAAAGAACAAAATAGGATCAAATGGAATAAAAGCTAGGCCAGTTCAACAGCCTTAGCAATACTAGAAATTAGTCCTAAGTATGGGTACAATTGGTTGCCTATCAAAGCTTATAAAATCATGCTGAAAACGTAGTTCTTAAAAAATCAGTAAGCGCAAGGAAGAATTTCCCCCTCCACCAATAGACCAATGCTTACTATTCCTGCAGAGCCAATAAAGAATTAACAATGCTAAATAAACACTTGTATGTGTCAGAGAACAAACAGTTGTCAATAAATTGAAGATTAAGATAAAGAAGATGGTGCTGTTTGATAATATATCTAACAAAATAAGAGAAATCAGTTTGTTGTAAAGGAGTTACAGTCATCCAATCATAATCTTTGAATTTCTCTTGTCTAAAAGGTTTTTAAATAGGTGGATTATTTTAACTTAAGAATTAAATTGAAAGTTATGCAAAACGGAAGTTAAGATTTAAATGGAAAGCTAACAAAACCTCTACTAGAATGGAATAGAACAGAATTTTATTGGCCAAGTGTGATTCCAGGTGAACCTTTGAATTCACTGGCTTTCCAGTATATCATGGTAAATTGCCACTGAAGCCTTGTTTGGAAAAGTAATAAAATGATAAAATTATCCCAAATTAGTACTTCATAGTCATGATCCATATTCAGAAAGGAAGACAAATTTGGTCACAAGACTGGTAGCAATCTTCAGCAGCTATTATACCAGATACAACTATATCAGAATATAGATAATTTATTTCAATTGCACATAATACATTATTACTATGGCTGTCTTTTTGCTGTGATATTTACATGTTTTTTTTTCTTTTTATGTATTAGTTTCTGGAAGAACTTGTGTTCATGGCACATAAAAGCTATAAAACATAGTAATGCATAATTTTCAGGGGTCCCTTACAAAACACACAAAAAAAGTAAAGTTCAGGGGTTTGTGTGTGTTTGTGTGTGTATGTATGCTTGTGTTTGTGTATGTGTATAAATAAAGCTTCATGTCAGCTTGATCTGTTCCTCCTCTTTTAAATCTGCCCAACAATTCAGTCATTTTAGCAGCAAGAAAATGCTTTCTGATCTACCGGTACTTAAACCCCATTGATTTAAATAGAAATTGTCATGCAATTCATAGTTTCAAGTAACTTATTCTGGAGTCAATTCATGATTTTAAAAGTATATAATATATATTTGATTGTGATACCTGACACTTGGCATTTTTTTCAATGCTACAGGAAATTCTACAAAGTACATGTTGTCTTCTACTATATCTTAAAAATGATATTATTTCTATGTTCATTTGAGCTGAATCAAATAATGATGCTGTGTGTAGTCTATAAATGAATTTGAAAAACTTATTAAGCTAGGAAAAAATGGTGGTAATAAACATTGCTTTGAAAAGCTGGCCATTGAATTAACCAACCATATAAATTAGGCTATTATGTTAAATTTACATTATATATATATATATATATATATATATATATATATATATATATATATAATTTATATTTATAAGTCTAATATAACAAATATATATGTTATATTAGACTTATATATATATAAGTCTAATATATATATATAACATATACAGTATATATATATACTGTATATGTTATATTAGACTTCTGTGTTTTGGACAAATACAATATATATATATATATGTTATATTAGACTTCTGTGTTTTGGACAAATACAAAATTATATGTGATATTCTTGATTCAATGCTTTAAAATTATTGTAAATCCCCTGGACAAATTATAATGAGTCTATCATTAAAAGTTTTGAGAAACAAGCAATAAACTAAATGCATAGCAAAGTGTGAGCACACTGTGATAAACCTAAGCAAAATTACTTTCCTTCATTATCGCTTCCCACATTCTCAAGATTCCCCCCACCCACCCACCCCTTGTCTTGGGAGTGTGTAGATGAATTGTAAACTTACCAAGACTGCCCCCCAAATGACCTCAACTGCTGAACTTGAAAGACCCATACGTTTTTCTAAAGGGGCAAAAAGAGCCATTTGTTTTCCCGAACGCATTTCCAGATTCTTTCAAAAACACATATTTTCCTTGAACACATTCCACTTTTACATAAGCCAGCTTTGTACCATGGGACCTCTTGCTCTCTGGCTGAACAAAGATGACCCCCCAAGATACCTTCAATCTAAACCTTGAAAACAGACTTGAACCTGGACCTTAAGAGTTGTTGAAGTATCAAAATGTCATTTATTTTCCCTCAAGAAGAAAACAGAACAACCTGAGTTTAGAACTCCTCCAAATATAGACAGCCCTCTCTTGTGCTTTCTCATAGGTCTCAATCCCTATCCTAACAGTTTGTAGAATTACTTCATATGTTATGCTTCTTTCATGCTTCTATCTAATGAGACACATTATATAGACATTTTACACCACCTATAAACATTTAATTTATTGGGTCATTTTCAACTAGATCATAATGTGCAGTGATACCAATATAAGGATTGTTTTAAAATAATAATTGTGTAGATATAGTTCATGTAACAGACTTTGATTACAAACAAAATAAAAATTGCTAATATATAGAGTGAAAGTTGCATTACCCCATTTATTTAAACAGAAATTAAGTTGTGTAATTCATTACATAGTTTCAAATAACTTATTATGAGGCCAATTCATAATTTTAAAGCTATGTAATATACATTTGAATATGATGCATGACCCATGTCCTTCCCCCCCCCCAATAAAGTTCTACAGATTACAAACAGATTATCATCTACTACTTCTTGAAATGGTATGGATATTATTTCTAAGTGTAGGAAAATTTAAGCATCAATTAAGCATCCTGTTGCAGACCTCTGTGAAATACAGACATTTATTTGACGGAGAGAGAAAAAAAGATCCTCTTAAATGTATATTCAGAAGGAACTCATCTTTCAGCCTTTGTTTTATTCTATAAAAATTAACAAGATAAAAGAAAATATGTTTGATTAAGAGGAATTATGCCTTAAATTTATATAGATCAACCACAATATAAGCTCAAGACATCTCAGAAATGTTTACCAAAGGGAAAAAAATCTTACAAACTGTTAACTGATGAGAACATTAAAGGAAGAAACTCCCATGTATATGGATCCATTTATCTGTGATTACACTAATTAACTAAGACATAGACATCTAGGTATCTAAGATATAGAGACCAAAGCCTAAGCATGATAATGCCAAAATGTACACTGTAGTCAGACTTCTATTAACAACAGGTTGGAGTTTGCATCACAACCCATCATAAAATTCACAGTTTCATTTGTCCCTCCTTGATTTCTATGGAGAGGTATCTTAAATAATGCCAAATGTATGCAAATTTGTGTTTTCATACTTATAGTTCAGAATATTGGGCATAATTGTATGAAATTGAAACACAATTGTACTTAGCATGAAGTATATTGGATGACTTTGTAAAAGTTGCTATAACCTAATCTAATCTATTTCACAGGATTTATACGAAGTCAGCATTGAATTTTATATCATATTTTATGTTGGGAAATACCATTCCTAGAATAAGGTTCCAGATGCCCATACAATTGATTTCTACACAAATAGACATTATTTGGTAGTTTTCAGAGATCTTGGCTTTCTGAGAGACAATGCCAGTATTTTTTAAGTTTAAGTAATTTTATGTTCTTGTATTTTATGGATATAGTTGAAAATGGCATGGGTATATTAAGTGATCTCTGTAAATTTTAATAGCATTTCCATTTTTTCAAGTATGAATTCCACTTAGTTGGTTATAATCTAGTATAAATTATACTGTTATGAAGTCAGGTAAAGGTTTATGTACATCCATGCTAAAAGGCTATATTCATCTTACAAGTGAATAAAACTTAACTGTAACCTGGCCTCATTTAAAAATTGAAAAAGTAAATATTTGCTTAGGAAAAAGAGCCTTATGAAATGCAATGAGGTAGAAAGTAGAATCTTAAAACTTCTTTGTTTGCCATTTCTTCACTCTAAATCATACCCCACAGTGACTTCTCCAGCCATGGGGATCTAAAATCAAACATGGAGAAGTGTGCTTGAGAAAGCAGTTTGGGATGGAGAAACATCTCCCCTCCATTTCCCACATAAAATTCTCCCAAGTGGAACTGGAACTATAGTAATCCCCTAAGAAAAATCAATCCTAGAAAAATGTCACCTTGCTCATAACTATTTGACCTTGTAGATTGCATACTGACTGTATTCATACACTCATTGTACTTAGCTAAAATGCCTTTAGGTAGTGGGAAGTCATTGTTCCAGCAAGTCATATGAACCAAGTAATTGCATTAAGTCTTAATGCAATTTATTTATTTGTATATAACATGTTTAATGAACACATTAACAGAGTTTTGTTAAAGTTAGTTATAGTTATGTGTGTGGTATAAACTCTGATTCCAAATGCACACAATGTTTCATTTATTAGCCCAGTAATTTTTACAAGCCAGTCTTATGGACCTACTGCAAAATTCTGTTTGGATTACAGTTTGTTTTATAGTCACTAGTGATTAGCCTAAGTGAAAGTTCGACCAAGAATGGATGGTTCCCAGGTCACATGCTGAGCCACCTGTATCCAACATGCTCATATTTTCTAAAAGGCATAACATTACAAGGAAATTCTACCTAGCAGAGTTTGTGGTCCTCTGATGGGGGAAATGAAGTAAGCTGGTGGTGATGGTGTTGCATTTGCTCACTTTTTTATTATTTCCATATTTCAAACTTAAATTCTAACCTTTAAAGTGGATATGAATAACCTATCAATTTTAGTTTCTCCCATTCCTAGGATTTCTACTGCTTGTTTTATTTTATCTTATTTTCACGTCAGTTTGGTTATTTCTCCAAATTGCACTTTTAATTTTTTTTCCGCAAGAAATCTAATACTTGTAAAATATTTTATACATTATTTTCATTATTACTGCATTTTTTAAATACAATAGTTCAGTAGTTTTCAGCGGAAAGATTGTGAAAAGGTTAAAATATTGTATACCTACATTTTTACTCATATTTATTCAAAAAGTATGAATTACATAATTTTGCATGAAATTGTAAATGGAAAGAATCCCATCCCTATTCAGAATTTTTTCCATACTTGAGCCTCTGTAAATGTTGGATTAAACTAATATCAGTTTGAAATCTAAATTGCATCCCTCTCCTGCTGTTGTGCAACAATCTGCATGAAGAAAGTATGATTTGGAAATACCTATACAAAAAAGTTTTTTATTGCTGAGCAGAAGAGCTGTACCAAAAGTGACCATTTTTGATTTTCTTTTGAAAAAAATTGATTCTCAATTGTTCTAAATGATAACTGTAAACCTCTTTAATTGTTTAAGTAAGAGGAGGAAAAGGGGTGGGGGAAAGAAGAGGCAAAATTGGGGGGATGCTGCATTGGTTGCCATGGTTGCTCAGCGTGCCTTCTAGACTTGGCTTATACCAGCAGAGTTCAGACAGGTCAGCATGTGACCGGCTGGAAACCCTAAGGTTAAAAGTTCAAGCAGCAGTGGAAAAACCAATATGTCGGCAGTGAGGGGTATGCTGTACACTATATTTCAATTTACATCAACCCATGCGTATAAAATTTAGATAAATTCTATTCAGATCTCATGCAGGTTGACATGCAAGCCTATGCACCCAGATGTCCAGGGATGGAAAGGAAAGTAGGACATTCCTATTTGGCTTCAGAACATGAGGGAGGAAACATCTAAATAGTTGATAACTTGTGGGCTTGTTATTTAAGATCAAACTGAAACATCATTGTATATCTGGGAATTTTCTTTTAACTGATTTCAAGGAACAAATGCTGTTACAGCCCATTAAAAATCTTTAAAATATTGTTGTGTTATTCTAATTCTCCTGCTTTTATCATTTTTATCCCCTCTTGATCTTTTTTTAATTTCCTAAGGTTTTGCCATTCTAAGTCAGTAACAATGAATGCTTATGCTTGACGTTAACTGTTGTTGTTCTAATTCCTATTTATGCTCCATGCCGTTTTTCTCCAAATTTATAGTCATTTGAGTGTTCTGAATTTTATTGGGATCTATCCCTCTCTTGTTTCTGATTTAGACAACCTTCATCACCTGAACTGGTGTTTTCCCTCTTTGATAACTATTTTTCAAAAATCACCCTAGTCTCCAAAACATAGAATCTTCATAAAACCAAGGTGTTAGATACAAAATCAACCACAAGATGGCTCCCTGTAACTCTTTCTTCACCTGGTTTCAGACTGGAAACATACTGTGGCTTAAGCTCCTGTTAGAATAACAATGGAAGGATCCAACTATGATTCATAAATGCCATGATATTTTCTTGTGACTTAAATACACCACAGCATAGTCACTGGTGCAATAAGATGGAATGGAAAAGAACACAGATCAGCCATGATGTTCTTGACACTAACTTTCCTCATAAATCTCTCTTTCTATATAGTAGCATAAAATATTTTTCTTGCTGCTGAAAGAAAATAAATTATATGCCAAGAAAGAGAGAAATAGAAGGAACTAAAAAGTTATTATTCATATTGACCACACTGATATAAGGCAGTCTACCCAATTTCTATCACTGGCTAATTTTCAGTAGTAAAGTTGTCAAAACTATGTCTGAGCTACCTCTGAAACTACATACAAAAACAGAAATGCCTTCATATTCTTTCATTCAAAAATATTTTTTTCTTATTATAAAGAAAAATACACCCTTTTTCCATGGTTAAGGAATAAAGTTAAATGAACTCTTTCCACAATCTGATGTGGTAAAATCTAGGTACAAATTTAGCCAATCCACCTCATTTGAAAGGTCATGAAAGGACAACAAATTATTAGTTAAATAATTTATTATTGCATTATTGCCTGAGAAAGTAAGATTATTTTTCTAAGTTGCCTGTTGGCTTTGATATATTATCGCTGTGTATTGAGACTTGGAAGTAAGATAATTTTCTCTTTAGTTTGAGGCAACAAAATGTCTTGTTGGTGTAGGAAATGACATATCCTACACCTGTACAATACTTGAGGCACAAGAAACTGATTCAGTATTAAAAGATGTCTATAATGTAAGATCTACAAAAAGAATAAGCATACCTGCCAAGCCACTCATTACCTGTAAAGGTAGAACAAAAAACCTGATGCCTAGAAAGTTATTCAGGAAAATATTAGCAACCAGATAAATAATTTACAGTTTACAGAAGCAAAACCATGATAGAGAATACAGTATTAAGATTTCTAGTTTTTGTTTATACTATTTATGTAAAACCCAGCTTCCCATCATTGCATTTTGGGTGACTATCTGTCACATGTGATTGGTAATGCCATCATAGCAGCTATTTTATGGAACAAAAGGCCTTCTGCAGTAAGGACTAAAACCCTCAGAACATTTCGGAAGTCTTCCTCTTAGCCAGAAGTTTATTAGCACCAAACTAAAGGTTTTGATTTGTACAGGAGCATAAAAATGTGGAATGAGGGATAGACATGCTCAATAACAGGATTATTGATTACCTAGATTACCTATTCTAGCTTTATTTCAGACAAATAAAAATGAATGCCAAAAAATGGTACTTAAATGTAAATCCTGCTTTACTTCATAGATTGTAATTAGCAATTTGCATGTTCTGGATATTACCCAAGTTTAACTTTACAAACAAAAAGCTTTGGTAATTTGAGCTATGTAATAGCACAGCAGACTCAGAATATTCAGAGTATAAAATTTAATTGGAAAGCATATTATTTTGGTCAGATGTTTGACAGGTAGCTCAGGAATGTTAAAAATGGAAATTGTAATTGAGACAATCATATTAATATATAGGATTTTCCAAAATTATTGTTGTTGTTGTTATTATTATTATTATTATTATTATTATTATTATTATTATTTAGATTTGTATGTCGCCCTTCTCTGAAGATTCAGGGCAGCTCACAGGGTACAAAAGCAACACAACAACAAATCTAATTAATTAAAAGTTACTACTAAAATCCCATATATAATAAAAAACAATCAACCAATTCATTCACAAGCACACATTACATCTCATAAACAGAGGAAGGGGGCTTGATCTAATTGCCCCAAATCCAGAACTTACTTTATAAAATAAAAAAACTGAACTTAATTTTATATGAGCAAAGATGCTCTTTATAGCTAACAAAGAACTATATCTGAAAAAATGATTTTAATAATTGATATACTGAGATAGCATGTATTGAGTTAAGGAAAAACTTAATGTGAATTGCAGAAAGAGATTCAAACTAAGTTTGATTTTTCTACCATATGCCGTATTCCAATATATAGAATATTGCTATCAGATGCTTCTCTTATCTTTCTTCTAAAGACTTCCAATGTTCCAACTTCTTATATGTGACAGCATTAAGAAATTATGCATTATTTGTTCTATTTGTTCTGTGAAATACAAATTCAAAAAGAAAAAATATCCAATTATTATGTCTCTGTATTTAATCAGGAGTAGGCTAGCGAGTATATGTAGTATACTCTTTAATCAGGAGTAGGCTAGAGAGTATATGTAGTATACTCTCTCTCCTTTGTCCCCAGTAGGGAAATCAAGTTTTAAAAGAAGGTAGCTCTATCTTCCTCATTAATACTCATCACAATAAACAGTTTGCCATTTATATTATTAATTTATACCAGCCACTGAACTTTTGTGTGCTTATTAATAAGGCTAATACTGTATAATGAGCCTTAAGACTGATGAAAAACTGATGATGATCATTTCTGGCCCTTTCCCTTATTGTGCAAGTCACAGCACAAATATGTTCTGTAAACCTTTTTTTTCTGTCTTATCCTGGGAGGTTGCCTCCATCTTGTTGCCATAGCATGAGTGAGATGTCCTACTTCCAGTGATGGGCTCCTATGGGTACGGTCAGGTACGCAGTACTGGTAACACATTTTTGATTTTTTTTCCCCCTTTTTTTCCCTTTTTGGCTCTGGGTATGTTTTTCCTATCAGTAAATGAGGTTGAATGTGTATAATTTTAGAAGAGCTGTGCTTGCGTGTGTGTACATACACTTTATATAATAGATAATTAGGGGTGGGCTACTGCCCGGATGGGGGGAATGCAGTGGGGTAGCGAAAATGGAGCTCCACCCCAGAACACCCAAGCACCCCAGAGCCACCCAATTTGTAACTGAAAAGTGTTAAAAAAATGCATAAGCCATGCCCATAGTGTGGTAGTAAAAAATTTGGTAGCCCATCACTGCTATTCAATCATATTTAGTGACAGATAAAGCAGAATTTTCTTCCTGGTTTTGTAATAACCCAAGAACAGCTCAATTTATTAAGATTTCTCACCCATTTCCTTGGTGAGACTCAAAACAGAGACTAGAACAACAGAGTAAAGGATTGGCAAGAAGAACATCAAGTGTCTTGCCTGTATAGTTTTCAACTCAACTGGGGCGGGGGGGAAGCCCTAGAATAAATATTGTTTCCCTATAAGACCTTTTATAGACATAAAATGTTTCTAAAAATATTCTGAAAAATATGCAACTCCCTTTTGCTGATACTCAAAAATCAAGCAGCTGATTCTTTGTCATATTTAGGTCCCTTCAAATCAGTCTTATGATATTTGCTTATAACATGAAGGTAATATCTTACCTTTATCAAAAGCAGAAAACTTTTCACCAAAGGCAAAAAAGCTAATTTGTCATAAATGAAATGTCTGCTTATGAAACATTGCCTCATTCTGTAACAGCCTAATTTGCTTTTAGATTTTTACCCCTCTATCATAAAACTGGAGCAAAGAATTATCCAATTAAACTGAATGGCACAAGAATTAGGTAAGATAAGATATAGAATACTTATACCAATCATAACTAATTTATGGAAGTTGAATCATAAGATGCGGTGCCATAGGATATAGGTTAGATGGGTTTTAAAAGAAAACAGATCATATTATGGTTTTCAGAAGCAATATGGCTCTAAGTAACAGCTGCTGAACAGAACAACAGACAAGGTCTATTACTTTCATGTACTGCCTGTAGGCTTCACAGAAGCATCTGGTTGGTCACTCTGGGAAATAGGAAGCTGGACTAGAAGGATCTTTAATCCGTTCTAGCAGGAACTTTCTTAATGTCTCATCTTTGTTACGCCAAAGTAGTTTTATGAGCAGGTCAATATATTGTAGGGCCAATTTGAGATGGATAAAGGATTCCTATGAGGCCAATTACCCAATGTCATATGCATCTTTTCATGGCTCAACACAAGCTTTTCAAGCTGTCCTTTTATACACTTCCACCTGCATAAACTTTTTTCTTTATAAAAATTACATTTGCTACACCAGAACTCCTAGACCTAGTCACTTTTCTCTTTAAATTCCCATGTTAGATGTTCTAAGAGAATTCTCTATCAAAATACTCTTGCAGTATCACATGGGAAGTAACTGTCTCAATATAGATCTATTGTGGAAACTATAAGAACTCTAGAAACTGTTGAAATTACTAGAAATGGAAGACAAGTGGTCAAATAATTCTCCTAGAAAATTCAAAGCTTTTTCTTTTAGATAATTCCTTCCTTTTGTAACTTCTCTACTAAGGAAATAATATTTATTACTAACTTTTTTGAATATTGTAAAGGATGTTGCCAAATGCCTCATCACTGCTTTATGCGAACAGAGTATATGCCATAAGACTTACAGTATTCCCAATATCCTTCCTTACAGCTGAAACATTCAGGGAAAGGTCACTTGTAGTAAACAAGCTATTTTTCAGGTTCCTTGTTTATCTTCATTAATTGCCTTATTATGGAAACTTCATTAACCTCTAAGAACCGTAAAACAGTCCAAATCACAGTTTGAAACTAAATTCTCCTAAGAGGAATAGTGAGCCCAATTCTTTATACAAATATTGTATGTACATGTATGCACACACAAACAAAACTTTCTGTCTTATTCCTTAGTCTATAAGTGATATCTAAACATCTATAGCAATACAACAATACTGTAGGTTAACAATAGTACAGATGTGCGTGCTTGCGCACTCATAACACAGAGACACAAAGCAGACATAATTCTGTTCTGAAATTAATGTATAGATATTCCTAAGGAAGCAAGGTTTTGATAACTACAAAGGAAGGAAAAGTAAATAAGGACTGGTTTCTTCTATATTTGATAATATACCAGCGTGCAGCAATAGTTTCCTACTGTTGAAATCATTTATCATATGCTATTATATTTGAATGAAGAATTATTTAGTATGGCTTAATTACATGAAAATTTTCATTAAAAGTATTATTAAAATTTTATAGCAGACTTTCCATTTTTTTATGAAAAGTACTTTCTAAATTGCCCCTCAAATTTTGTGCTATAAATGAAATTAGGTGTGACACCTTTCCATTCACAATATAGTACTGGCATGCCTGAAGGCAAGATGCAAGATTGTTGAAGAAAATTGCTTTTATTCTTTCAAATAAATAGTTCTACACTTCTGGTTACAGACCAGCTACAAAAATATCGCTGAACAGCAAAGAAACAGAAAGAAGAAAGAAAGGATTACAACAATTCATCCTAAATACAGTTTAGGGGCCTTATCCCCTAAGACTTTCTGGCCTAGAGATGTAGAATAAAGGGGGAAACTTACTTTGTTTGATGGCAAACTGAAAAACAACATAAAATAGAAAATGCTGGAAGCAAAGGCTGTCAATTTGCCACACTCTAGGAGAACGTGTGTGCACACACGTGTATATTAGAGTTAAAGTAAACAAGTGAGGGGTGTCTGCCAGAGCTCTGGAATCACCGTGTCTTGAATCCACTTCCAGCTCTTCATCAGCATGAAAAATGATAACCCCAGCCAGATTTCTCTCTGTCACTGGCATAAATGTGCGATTACATTACAGCTGTTCATATTTTCACTCTAATGAAGGGTTGTGCATTTAAATAGTGAGATTTATGGTGCAAGTCTGTAACGTCTGTGTAGAGGCAAAACTGTTAATTGATGTCTAAAATGCTTCTTGTTTATTTTGACATCAATTATCATTTTTCTCTATTTTAATTTAAAAGAAAAAAAGAAGTGGTGGGGTTAGAGTATATCAATATATATATATATTGGTGCGACTATGTGAACGTGTCGTATATAACTACCGTTTCCATGCTGCTACCAACTTGAAACAGACAGCATTTCTCACTGCTTCCAAAGGGAAGAAATTAATATACACAAATAATGAGGAAAAGAAATAGGCTTGAAAATGCAGCACTTGGGAGGAAGTATTTTTATAAAGTGCCTCAGCACCTATATATGCTTAACCATCCCGCAGTTGTTGAAAATAAAGGAATCAGTATTACAGGTCCGTTCAATTTTGTAAGGCAACCAACAAACATGGGAAGAGGTTAGGTTCAAAAACAGGTGAAATCGGAGCTTATTACAGCAAACATCAGATAATAAAAATTAAATAACTGTATTGCCATCTTGGTCTTGTGAAAAGACAGATGATAAACTTGACCTGACGCTGGTACTATCTGACAGCCATTTTTTATCCACTGCCCCACCCCACCCCCTGTTTGGCAAGGCTGAAGTGTGTTGTGTAAAATGCATAGACACGGTCAGGTCAGGCCTCGGGATCGGGTGAATCTAGGTTCACATTTGCATACAGGCGGGGTTTCACAATGAAGGCCCATCTGTTCCTGTCAGAGAGTACAAATCGAGTGTCACCCAAGTTGGTGCAAAAAACGACAGCAGCGCAGTTATTAGGTGGAAAAACATTCGGCTTGGGTTACGGATATGGAACTGCTGATTTGGGTTTAAATACCTGATAACTGAGGACTTTTTATGGCACACAAACAAAGCATGAACCTTGTCTGATCCATCGCCCCCTTCTTTTCTCCATTTCTCCACTGCTATTCCTCTCATCTATTACACCAATGATAAAACTTACGTTATTTGTGGATGTTGTGAATGATATTTGCTCTTAAAGAATCATTTGAGCAAGCAAAATAGATGTCATTTTAAGTGACAAGAGAAAGATTTGGGAAGGTGGAAGTTGGGGGAAATTTATATTGGAAATTGAGGGAGGAATTATTGAGAAAGAAAGAAATTGTAAAATAAAAGACAGACTTTGAACTTCATATGCCCTCAATGGTCATTAATATTGTACTGAGGCTAGGCCATGAACTTTTGGTGAATTTTGCCATTTACTCATGTTGTGTAAAACATGAGATTTTACTTACTGTAACAATTTTCCTCCATCTGCCCAGTTAGCCTCCAATTGTGTTCAGTATTAATAATCTGTTAAGGCTATCAAATCAAAAGCTATAAAGTTTTAATGTATTTTTAAGCTATTGGGATTCAAGAGTGAGGAGGCTAGACAAAATCTACCTTTATTATATACAGTAAACAAGTAGGTGGGGAAAATAATAGTTTAAAATGTTTTTCAAAAAGAACTTACTATCAGATTTATATTTTCAAAAGCTAAAATATTTCTACAATACTCTAGAAGTCTGCTTAAACTTTAATAAATGGACAGAAAAATCTAAGAGCAAAAAACAATGGAAAATATATAGGTAATGAAAAAAGCAGATAACTAGTACTCTGAAGTATTAACACAATACTATAATTTAATTGTATGGTTTCTATGTGCTTTTTTTCCCTTTGGACTTTCTGTTTAAATTCATTCCACCAACATAAGTTCACATACATATGCACGTGTGCGTGCAACACCCCCCCCCCCCCATATATAACATTTCAAAAATTTGCTGAACTAAACTGCACTCTCTAAAAGCTAATCCTTTAATAATGGCTTTATGACACCTCAAAGTGTTATGTTGATTTTTTTTATGCAACTAGATAAATAGCATCAAAATATGAATACTAAATGCTGTCCATTATAAAAGAATGTCAAAGGCAAAACCAAGGCAAACAATAGGACATAGTGCCACTTGAGCATTATTTGAATTTCCTTTAAAAATAGGTAACTTAATTTAGGTTTCTTTCAGAGGAACTGTATGGGAAACTATTTAGTGATGCAAAATTCTTCTATGCCTTTCAGAATCACTATCTTATAAAATATGTATACAATTGGAATAGAAAACCACATTTTTCTATTGAAATATCTACAGTGCATTTACTTCAGCATATCAGTAGAAAGAGCGCTGGTCTGGATAAAAGCAGGGATGTTATTCCTTGAACCATTTTTAACAAAAAGGAACTCCTGGAGAAAGCTAAGAAAAATGTAATTGTTCCATTTGCTAGAATGAGAAGTTATAAAAATGAAAAGGCAAATAGAAGAAACTATTTCATCACCATAGCATTCTGCCTATTAGACTCAGTACAACATTGGGAAATAATAAAAGACCAATAAAATACAAATGGAATTAATGTGGTAGATACAAGCTAACTGATTATTTGAGATTATAGATGCTAATCTTTTCTATAGATACCAACTTCTGTTGATGAACCTTAAGGATATTGTAAATCCCTTGATTTAGTGTCAAGAATTTCAAGAAATCGTCCCATCTCACAAGTTGCTAATATTGTCACTTGAAAACTTGTAAAATTTTGGCAAACATATTTATCAACATATTTTCAGGAAGAATATTAAAATGTTGATATTTAGAAATCCATAATTTTTCATGCATTATGAAATATCATGGAGGTTTGTACCATATTAAATTTATCTATAGTCCTCAAAAGTTTTTAATAGTCTATATAGAAGAAATTTGGGACAATCATTTACCATACCATTGTTTTCAGTCAGGTTTTGATTAAGAAAACTATAAAAGGATGCATATTTATAACAGCATTAAAAAAAACATTTTAAAAGAACCATGAATAAGAATCACTCAAAGAAATAATAGCTGATGAGCGGAGGCTGAAAGATCTGAAACATCTGAAAGATGTTTTAACATCTCTATATCCCAAAATGATACTACATGGTATGCATAATCATGTTCTGGAATCTCCAGATAATTTTCCCCATGTCCATGTTTTCAACCTCAAATTCAGTTATCTGAGTAATAAGCTTTTCTGTAAGCTGCAACTCCCATTTTTTATCAGGCATCAGGCATCAAATGGAAAATTGTTTTATGGAGATTTCGTATATAAATTTCAATAATCAGATCTAGATTCATGGTGGACCTACCACGGCTTCTCCCTTACTTGAGGATTTTTATGGGAACAAATTAAATGCTGTCATTAGTTAAGCCTTTCTAAGCCTCTCAGTTATGGAAAAATTTGCATGCTAAAGTCATTTCTAAGTTTAATTTTAAAAATCTCAATGCCATAACCATAGATCTGATATTGACAGAATAGTTTTTATCAGCCCACCTGGAGATACCGTAATACTTATTGAATAAGAGTGAACCTTCCATCATTAAGCAATATTGCTTCTACTTGCAGAAACTTGGCATATGCTATTTAACAGAAATGTAGGGTAGGGTAATGTAGGGTAACATATGTATCTGAGAGACCGCCTTCTGCCGCACGAATCCCAGAAACCGATGAGGTCCCACAGAGTTGGCCTCCTTAGGGTCCCGTCGACCAAACAATGCCGGCTGGCGGGACCTAGGGGAAGAGCCTTCTCTGTGGTAGCCCTGACCCTCTGGAATCAGCTCCCCCCAGAGATTTGCACTGCCCCCACTCTCCTCGTTTTCCGAAAGAGCTTAAAAACCCATCTTTGCCGCCAGGCTTGGGACTTTTAGATCTTCCCCCTGATCAATGAATGTTTTAAGTATGAACTGTTGAATGATTGGTTTGATAGGTTTTACTTTCTTTTAACTGAATTGAAGGGTTGTTTTTAATGTAGTATTAATTGGATTTATATTATTGTCCTGTTTTTGTATATGCTGTGAGCCGCCCCGAGTCCTCGGAGAGGGGCGGCATACAAATCCAATTAAATAAATAAATAAATAAATAAATTTTAAAAAAATATTTTATTTATTTATTTTATTTTAGCACAGTTTTATTTTGCCGCTATCAGTATGATAGTGTCTTAAAAGATACTAAACATGAAAGCCTGGCAAGTGCATATAAAAAATAGCCCACAGATGGCATGTTGGGGGGATGTCAACAGTATTCACAAATTGATGCCTAAGATACTTTGGGAAAACAGTGGCTCTGAGAGTGGGATCCATTGAAAAACATTTTTTTTATGTTCGTACAGTTTAGCCACACCTTTTTAAAAATCAAAACTAAACCAAAAAAATTAAAAGATGTTTCATAATCTCAGTCAATCTACTTGTTAAAGCAGTCATATTTTTCTGCAACACCATGAACAAAGTGTTCCTGGGTCTAACCAGCTACATTAGTGACATATCTTGCGGAGAGATGAGGTTTATTTGTACATTAATAACTGGATGTGAACAAACCTAGGGAGATTCACTGTATTTTCTTTGCCCCTTCTCCTCTTCTAATGATGGGGTGGGGAATCTAATTAGAAGCCTTTGTCTCTGTTTTAATTGTCTTCTGTCACTCTGATATAATCTCTTGCTTGCTTTCTTCAGCACCAAATAAAACAATATGAAATAGAATAGAAATAGAAGTATTAACTTCCAATATTTTTTTTCAAGTATGAGAAGTGAACAGGAACTGAACCTTGAACTTAATTTCCCCTTTGAACTTGTTACCTTTTTTTAAAAAGCAAGTTGCTTCCCAAGTAACTCTGTGTTTCCCTCTCTTTCAGACAAATTTCATCATAATGACTGCCCCTTCCACTTGGCCTTAAGATATATAATCATTGATTTGACCTAATTACCTGGTGCAGGCCTCTTTCTACAAGGTGAAAGGCAGATTGGTGTGAAGTGAAATTGACCCAGCATTCCTGATACCCCAATTTTATTCTAATTATTACAAAGCAGGTTCTCCATCTTATTAACCAAGCCTTTGTTCAGATTCAGTGTTTTGTGCCTATCATTGTTGGATATGTCCTTTGAGTTAACAAAGCTCCCTGGGGAATTCTTTTTCAAGCCATCTCGTGTTCGAAACTTAAGCTTTGGAAAGGTTTGTTTTGTTGAGCAAGGATACAGAAAAGAAGGAAAGCATTTATAAAAGAGGTTTTTTATCTATTATCTTGCATTATAAAACCATGAGAAATAAACATGTAAGTGATAATTGAAATGACGGTTAGAAAAATATTTGCAGTGTACAAAGTATTATATGTAAATATACATACGTGTTAAAATATATTTTATAAAGCTGTGTTTTTTTCAAGAAGACTACTAACAAATTGCTCTCACATCAACTTAATGAGATAAAAAAAATCCAGCTACCACCAATGTGATTGGACACACAAGGAATTTGTCTTGGTGCATAAGCTCTCAGTGTACACAAAAGAAGAAGAGTCAAATTATAACAATGCATGATAGTAGTAAAACAGAGCTTTCCTTGTCAAGTTTATTTGAGCCAGGATGGTAGTCCAACTCTGAATAATCTTTCATAACTTGGGAGCATCCTATTAGCTATGCTGGTTAGAAATTACAGGAAGCACAGTCTAGTATCATCTGAAAGATACTAGATTACTAAAAATGTTTTTTCTTTCCCCATTAAACCACTAGAGATAATTCTCTATACAGTATATCTGGTTTTTTAAAGACATTTATCTATTATGTCAAGGCAGTACATAGTGAGATTCTTGGTGAGATTCAGGTAACAGTGTGTTGACTTATAGGTTACTCTTTAACTTCAGATTGTGCAAAATGCAGCTGTGAGAGCAATCATGGGCTTCCCTAGGTATGCCCATGTTACACCAACACTCAGCAGTCTGCATTGGTTGCCAAATAGTTTCCGTCACAAGTCAAAGTGTTTGTTATGACCTATAAAGCCCTTCATGGCATTGGGCCAGAATATCTCCAAGACTGCCTCCTGCCGCATGAATCCCAGCGACCGGTTAGGTCCCACCGAGTTGGCCTTCTCCGGGTCCCGTAGACTAAACAATGTCATCTGGCGGAACCCAGGGGAAGAGCCTTCTCTGTGGTGGCCCCAACCCTCTGGAACCAGCTCCCCCCAGAGATTAGAATTGTCCCCACCCTCCTTGTCTTTCTTAAACTTCATTAAACCCACCTCTGCCGCCAGGCATGGGGGAACTGAGACATCTCCCCCGGGCCTATACAGTTTATGCATGGTATGCTTGTGTGTATGTTTTCTTTTTAATAAGGGGTTTTTAATGACTTTTAATTATTAGACTTGTTGTATATTGTGTTATTATTGTTGTGAGCTGCCCTGAGTCTATAGAGAGGGGCGGCATACAAATCTAATAAATTGAATTGAATTGAATTAATGCAAAATCCCAGATTGTATCAAATATCATCTTTTAATCAGACTGGACATACCCAGTTCCAGCAACGTTTTTTTATATATTTTAGCCTCTAATTCCCTAATCATCTTTGTTGCTCTTCTCTGCACTCTTTCTAGACTCAACATCTTTTTTACATCATGGCAACTGAAACTAAAGTGGTATTAACATTTCATGTGATCTTGATTTTATCCCTCTTTTTTATACAGCCCATAACTGTGTTGGCTTTTTTTGGAAGCTGCAGCACACTACTGGCTCATATTTAAATGATTGTCCCCTAGGACTCCAAGATCCCACACACAGTTACTACTACAAAGCGAGATATCACATATACTATACCTGTGCATTTTATTTTTCTTGCCTAAATGTAAAATCTTACTTTTACACCATTGAATTTCATTTTGTTAGATAGCGCCCAATGTTCAAGTCTGTCATGATCTTTCTGTACCTTAAGCCTATCTTCTGGAGTGTTGGCTATTCCTGCTAGCTTGATGTAATCTGCAAATTTGATGAGTTCCCCATCTAACCCCTCATCCAAATCATTGATTAAGAGGTTGAAGAGTACTGAGCTTAAACAGAGTTTTGGGGTACCCCACTGCATACTTCTGTCTATGCAGTTCTGTTGAGGACTACACATTGAATATGGTTGGTCAGCCAGTTACAAATCCATCTAATGTTTAACCCACATTTTATCCAGTAGTATGGTCTACTTTATCAAATGCCTTATTGAAATCCAAGTAAATTATATTGACAGCATTCTTCTGGTCCACTAATTCTGTCACAGAATGCAATAAAATTTGTCTGGCATGATCTGTTTTTGACAAACACATGTTGAATTTTGATTATTATTTTGTTTACTTATTGGTGTTCACAGATTCATTTCTTGATTATCTTTTCCAGAATCTTCCCTGGCATTGAGTGCAGGCTGATAGGTCTGTAGTTTTCTGAATCTATTTTTTCCCTTTTTTGAAACTACATCACCTCTTTTCCAGTCCTTTGGCAGTTCCCCGGTGTTCCAGGATCTTTGAAAGATATAGTTCAGTGGTTCTGAGATCACATCTGCCAGTTCCTTCAAAACCTTGGGGTGTAATCCATCCGGTCCTGGCAATTTGAACTTGATGAACACCAATTTGAACTTGATGAACACCTGTGCAAGATGGACAGGTGTTCTCTTACCATGCTCACTTACCATTTTCTTCCCTATTTTGACTTGTGCTCCTAATCTGTTTTTTTGTGGTGCTGTTTTTGATAGGTTGGATTGTTTTTCCCCTGGGTGTAAAGACAGAAGTAAAAAAAAACCTGAATTAAATTGTTCTGCTTGTTGCTTGTCATTATCTTTCCACTTTCTCCCACCAATGGACCAATTGTTTCCTTGACTTTTTTAACATGTTGGAAGAAGGTTTTTTCTTATATTTTTACTTTTGTCGCATGCCTTTATTCATTATGAGCCTTAGCTTTCCTCACTTCATATTTGCACATTTGGGCTATTCTGCCTTAGTTATGAGCCGTCTTTCTACTTTTTATACTTGTTTTTCTTGTCTTTGAAAACTTCTTTTGCTAAGAATTGAAGGAAATCACCTGATGGTGTAAATCTCGTTATTCCGAAGGCTCCTAACAACTGGGGAAAATGTTCAAAAGTGATTTAAAAAGTTCACAGTTCATTTTGAAAGCCCCAAAACGGTTTGAACAAGACTGTTATTAGCACATCTCCCAAAGTTCTAAACTAACCAGAAACCACTATCTTCTGGTATACTTGTGAACACATTTGGAAAATTTCATAAGATAATTTTTGAAAAGCCCATCTATTTCTGGTTCTTCATTCCACTATGGCCATCAATTCTGATTTTCAGTGGAGTCATCTTCAGCTTCCAGTTCTTCCCCTAAAGTCAGTGCTTTTAACATTTTCAGATACTTTAGTTTATCTCGAGTCTCAGGGTCTAGATAGAAATTCAGAGGAAAAGTCCATTGGCCCAAATTATGAACACTAAGCAGTATTTAAGCAGTATTTTGAACTAGACCTGAAAGCAAAAAAAACCTATTCAAAAAATGATGGCATAATGCAGTAACACAAGGTTCACAGCTGTGCTGTTAAGAATTATACTATATAATGTATTTTAATATTCTACATTAGAGTTTACTAAGGTTTAGATTGTTTTAGCCACCCTTCCTCTATTCAGGTAGCTTTTAGTTTAATCCATACTAGTAAAAAGTAAAATACAATACAATCATCTGGGAGAAGTCTGATCCATAAGAAGCCCAAATCTACAAACAATTTATTACAATTTATTAAGGAGAATGCTATCCTTTTCAGAACAGGTTGAACATGTATTATCAAGACAAGGACCAAATAATTGAATATCCAATTGGCCAATGCCCTCTAGCTGCCTAGAAGGTCAGTTTTAAATGAAGGCGTAGAATAAAGTCAACCATAAACTTCAAACAAAAAACTCCAAACAACTGGAAAACTGTGACCCAAGACCAACAAGGCCGGGTGGGTGATCCCTAAAGGGCCTATCGATCACAGGTTGAGAACCACTGGTCTATTCTCTACATTGATGTACCTAGCACACTGTATTGAAACCCAGAGGATGGTTTTTAACACCCCCACCCCCACCCAGTTTGGAACAGTAGTTGAAGCATCGAACCAGAAACAGGACATTGAATACTACCTAAGGCACAAAGTTATATGGGTAACATTGAGCTAGTCACTTCCCTCAGCTTTAGGAACTGGCTAGCCATTTCTGAAAAATATGAAAAAGTGCAGAGGTGAAAGCACACATTTTGCCTCACTTGCTACAGCACTAGAGAAAAAAAAATCACAAAACAGCTGATTGACACATAGACTTCAATGAGTGACATGACTCCAAGCCTGCCACTAGAGTCCTGCTACCAGTGTTCCTGTGTCTTTAGTAGCACCTTGTTATTTGTACATCCAGGGTGGATTCTCCTTCCCATGCTCCTCCAATATCCTACTGATTCTAAACAGATTTATCTCCATATAAATAGTTGGCCATTTAATACTATTTACAACTGAATACTTATAGTACAGTACAGTATACCAGTTTTTATTACCATTATTATCATATCAATATATTATATATTACTTTCAAACAGCTCTATAGTTCTCTTCATTCAGCAAATCTGATATAAGAATGTTCTGGAATAAAATATCTGAAAAATAGTGACTCTCCAAATATTAATTTAAAGTTCCTAACCTAAATTTCATGACTAAATGAAATTCTGAGTGTATAACTAACATCTATGTATTGTATTCATATTTATTGCATACTAAAAGTTACCTTGACCGAAGTACTGTCCCTACTTTTATAATATAATATTGCATGCTGAATGGCAGCAAGTTAAAGATCAAGAACCATTTATCTAACCTCTGCATTATACCTCTAAAATATTTCTCTTTTGGACTAGAGCTCAGTCCCTAAATCTTCAGAATAATGATGTATATTCCCCATCTTCTGGCATTATGAATTACTGTCTTTTAGCAGTAACACATTTGAGAGGAATGATGCAAGTTTTGTATATGGTAGGTTTTATGTACATAGGTATAGATTAATTATTAATACTCAGTAGATTTTAAAAGTTGTTAAAACTAAATTATTTAATTTAATATATTCAGTGTCAATTTCTTAGTATTTAAGAAAGATTTATTTCATTTAAAGACTGAAATTTGTCAGAGATTGAACATTGGTTCTTATGTGATCCCTTCCTTTTCTGTTCCTGGTAGGAGTAGTCACACGTCGCTGCCAACTTCTATCTGACCAGAGATTGAGCTTGTTACAAATTTTGTTGGCCATGCCCCCTGGGTTTGTCAGTATTTGCAACAAAGAGATCCAAAGGTAATCACATGAAAAAGAGGAATGGCCACCTCAGAACTGGGCCAGGACACTCACTAAGGGAAGGAGTGATTACTCCTACCAGAAACTGAAAAGGAACGTATCAGATAGGAACCAACGTTCATTTTCCAGTATTCTGGCAGGAGTAGTCACATATACCCAAGCTAGGTCCTCAGGGGGCAGGAAACAGTAGGATTCACAGACTATTCTTTGAAGAACCCTTCATCCGAAGGACGATCTGTCTTTTAGTGGCAAATGAAAGGAGAGGAAGATGACCAGGTGGCCGCTCTGGAAACATCTAGAATAGAGGCCTGGGTAGACCAGGTGGCTGAAGTGGCCACACTCTTAGTAGAGTCTGCCATAATCCATCCTGGAATGTGAATGGCCTTTAGCTGATAAACGGTGGCAATGCAGACTTTCAGCCAACGCCCTACAGAAGGAGACACCTTCCGATCCATGGACAATGGCTAAAAGGAAATGAAGGGAGCTTCTGTATGCCTAAAGGATTCCATCCATTTGATGCTCTCTACATGGGGCTACCTTTGAAAAGTGTTCGGAAACTTCAGATCGTGCAAAATGCAGCTGCGAGAGCAGTCATGGGCCTACCTAGGTATGCCCATGTTTCACCATCACTCCGCAGTCTGCATTGGTTGCCGATCAATTTCCGGTCACAATTCAAAGTGTTGGTTATGACCTTTAAAGCCCTTCATGGCATCGGACCAGAATATCTCCGAGACCGCCTCCTGCCGCACGAATCCCAGCGACCGATTAGGTCCCACAGAGTGGGCCTTCTCTGGGTCCCGTCAACTAAACAATGTCGGTTGGCGGGCCCCAGGGGAAGACCCTTCTCTGTGGCGGCCCCGGCCCTCTGGAACCAACTCCCCCCGGAGATTAGAACTGCCCCTACTCTTCCTGCCTTCCGTAAACTCCTTAAAACCCACCTTTGCCGTCAGGCATGGGGGAACTGAAACATCTCCCCCTGGGCACGTTTAATTTATGCATGGTATGTCTGTGTGTGTGACTGTTAGCATATGGGTTTTTTTTAAATATTTAAATATTTTACATCTGTCTGATTGCTTATGATTTGTTTTTTACATGTTGTGAGCCGCCCCGAGTCTTCGGAGAGGGGCGGCATACAAATCTAAGTAATAAATAAATAATAAATAAATGTGTCTGCAGAGGGCCCTCCTAACATTCAAGGTACGTCATTGTTTCTGGCATACCTGTCTGGAGAACAGAAGTCAGGCAGAATAACCACCTGGGCCCTGTGGAACTAGTTTACCTTGGGCAGAAAAGAAGGGTCCAACCACAGTACAACTCTATCCCCATGGAAGGTAGAAAGGTCTTCCCAAACTGACAGGTTGGCCAATTCCGAGATTCTTCTGACAGAGGTGATCACCACCTGGAATTCAACCTTAAGGGTCTGAAGGCGAAGCTAATAGACTGTAGGGGTTCGAAGGGGGGCTCCACAAGCACCTGAAGAACCAAAGGCAGGTCCCATGATGGATGGCAGTGCACCACAGAAGGTCTAAGGTTAACTGCCCCTTTCAGTAAACTCTTCACCCTGGGATGGTGGCTAAGGGGATGCCCACCCTTCCTGGCCAGCACTATAGATAGGGCTGCAACCTGTCTACGGAGGGTGGTGGGTGACAACCCTTTCTGTAATCCCTCCTGCAAAAACTCCAGGACAGTTAGAATGGATACCAATGAATGGATTAGTGAACCTCCCTGCAAACCAATGGGAAAACATTACCTAGGTTGAGTTATATATTCATGTCATGGAATAGAAATAAAATATCTCCCAATAGCTTCTACCACAGCACAGACATTACCAATCAAAAGATCCTATTTGACATCTGTGATGTGAAACAAATGGATTCCAGATTTTTACTAACCTTTCTTTCTTTATCTCAGATTATAATCAATTTGTTCCCCTTAATTTTTTGAGCACTTTTGCTTTTTAATTATTTTAGACTTTAGTATGATTGATAGCAAAAGGATTTACAAACATTTAGCTAAACAAAAAATATAATCTTCAGGTATTAAACATTTTCCTTAATCTTGAACACATTCTACTAGAATAGGAACAATTCCCTGTAAGACCTGTTATTTATTTAAGACACTCAAATCAGCAGAATGGCATAGAAGCAGTGATGGGCTCCTACGAGTACGGTCAGGTATGCAGTACCGGTAGCAAAATTTGGAGCTCCAGCCCAGAGCACCCAATTCGCACTAAAAGATGTTGAAACAAAATGCATAAGCCACGCCCACAGTGCGGTAGTAAAAATTTTGGTAGCCAATCATTGCATAGAAGGCTTGAATATCATAGAAGGTTTAAAGAAAGTACCAATTCTAATAACCAACTATTTAGGAAATAGAAACCAAGTTGAAATATCTACTAAAAGGTAGTAAGAGATATTTGGGGGAAAATTAAATTGTGTAGATTTCTTTAAAAAAAAATAAAAAAAAATCAAACTTCAATTGCCAGTGAGGATTGACTATGTTGTGTTGGAAAAGAAAATCAACATTGGAAGAAAAAGAATAAGTAATGTTTTATTCAGACCAGTCAACATTTTCAAATGCCAAAACCATTTTTACATTCCTCTGAGGCATACACCATAAAACTAAGCCATTATCTGGTTTGGCATAATATGTGAACCAAGTTTAATATTATATATGAACTAGATCAGTATGGCCTGTATAAAGCTACATTTAAAAATCCTGCATTGGTAGGAATGGTTTCCCAGTACAAAATTGTTAAAATCCTTGAACTGCATGTTCCAGCACAATTGTTTTATGTTATAGTCTTATCTGAATCACTTTCTGTATAATTTCTTGCTCATCTTAACTATTCTATATTGCAGAGAAACTCTCTTAATGAATATGGGCACGAAGAAGTCTTCTTCTCATTCCAGGTGGACAAAATTACACAAGGAAATATTTGTGCTTCCTTTTATCACAATATTCAAACACTACAAATTAGTTAAAGAAAACTGTTCCCTGGGTACCCCTCTCTGCTCTATTCCTTAACTCTTCCTTTTCACCTCATGCATCAGGAATTAACTAAAAGAGTAAAACACCTCCCAGAATTTGGAACAAGTTCACAAGAGCCAACATTTATCAATGATTGTACATTGTTTCTTTCTTATTCTGGCTGTCATCCAAACCCTTTTCATATCATCAGCTCTCTTAGAAGTTCTTCTTCTCAACCCATTCTCTAAGCAGGATGGTTATTTCTTCCAACACTTGCTACATTAAATACCTATGCATCTACTTTTATCCCTATCGCAGACTTATCTCTTTCCTTTCAATAAACTACCCACTTTCTTAAGAGGATACATCTGTTGTAATATCCGATTTTCAGTCCTCTCATAGAGAGAAAGAAACAATATGAAGAGCGTTACCCAAAGAAATTGATTGAGGATTTGTTTATGAATCCAGTAAGAAATAATAAGCTCAGCTCAGTGATGACTAACCTCATTGTAAGAGTCTGAGAACAAACAAGCTATCAAACTCTTATCCTACTTCTATACGTAGATTCATATTCAATTGCCACCTCAGTAAATATTTATGAAAAATTCTTTGTATGTTTATATATTTTACACATTTTTATTGTACACAGTTTTGTGTTCACCTTTTGAATATTTATACATTTTGTAATTCCTTTAAAATGTTTTACAGTTTACTAGAGAAAAAGCACTTTTATAAAAGTAGAAAACTACACCATTTTTTAAAATTGCTTTTTCTACAGTTATTTGCAAGAATTATAATTTATTTTAATTTACCTCAATATCTAAATCATATTACTTTTTCATCTTCCCTCCCTATTGGTTAAATAAATTTGGCTGAATTAAAAAAATAATTTTAATATGAAGTTGCTTTATCAATACGAAACCCATAGTAAAATATCAATTTAAAGGATCCTATTTACAAGGTTTTGGATTTATTAGGGGGGGAAAACAAGTCCAGATTCTACCATTTATTTAGCAATATGTTAATCATAATTTAGCCTGACAAATGGTGTTCTTTGCATAAATTATCTCCTTTGCATAAATTATATATTCATAAAATTAGACGAATTATGTAAAAGCACACAGATAATATAAAGAGGAATTTAATGGATATTTGTATTTAATAAGCAGGCATTATCCCCACTCTGTTAAAATAAGGTTTTACTGCATTCAGATTTAACCCAACTCTTTTATATACTGTATAAAATATGGAATATAAGATGCACCAGAGTATAAGACTCACCTTAGTTTTTGGGGAGGAAAATAGGGAAAATAATCTGCTTACCAGGCATTCATCTGGCTAGCATCCTTAGTCTGGTCACCTTCAGCACATTATTTTATCCCCTGGTTAAGGGCTTAAAAAAACCTTTATTCTGAGACAGTAACAATGAAAGAGCTTGCAAGCCAATAAGAGCTGGGGACATCATTAGCACCTAGAAAGAAACAGTCAGAGCAAGTAGAGCAATGGAAAAAATCCTGCAAAGACTTAGGGCTTGGAAAACAATCTTCTTTGCAGAGAATGAAAGAGCTTGCAAGCCGGTAAGAGCTGGGAATATTATTAGCATCTGGTTAGGACTGGAAAGAAACATTTGGAGCAAGTAAAGCAATGGGAAAAAAAGCCTACAAAGAGGGTTTGGAATACATTCCTCACAGAGAGTAACAATGAAAGAGCTTGCAAGCCGGTAAAAGCTAGGAACATCGTTAGCACCTAATTATGGCTGGAAAGAAACTTACTCTGAGCAAGTTAGAGCAATGAAAAAAACCCTGCAAAGACTTAGGGCTTGGAAAACATTCTTCGCAGAGAGAAACAATGAAAGAGCCTGCAAGGTAAGAGATGGGAAGATCGTTAGCAGCTAGTTAGGACTGGGGGGAAAAAGCTACATTCAGAGTATAAGATGCTCCCTAAATATTAGGGAGGAAAAGATGCGTGTTATACACCGAAAAATACGGTAGCTCTCTACAGATTCACTTTCTTACTATCTACTTTATATATTTAAGAGTACACTAAGTTTTAAGAATTAAACTATTCATATAATAAATGACACAAATCCTCCTATCTCATCCAAAACAGAACTGAGGAAATCGCTGTCAGTTCAATATATGTTCCAAAATATGATACATATGCATAGAATATAGAATAAAGTTGGAAGGAAATTTGGAGGTCTTCTAGTCTAACCCACTGCTCAAGTAGAAAACCTATTTCAGACAAATACTCTTTTTTGAAAGCCCCAGAGATGGAGCACTCAGAAAATTATTCCATTGGTTGATTGCTCTAACTTTATTAATTTCCTCCTTAGTTCCAGGTTGCTTATCTGTTATAATCAGATAATTAAACTGAGAACCAAGCAATCCCAGTTAAATTCCCTGATTTACATTGGGACACCAATATAAATATTTCCTTGGGAAATATTTCACTCATATTATGCAGACCACATTTTCAGCTAAGTGATTCTGGCCCTGAATTTGATAGCAGCCCCAACTTCCCAGGAAAATGCAAAAGGGGCTTATATTTCACCAAGTCTATTCCAGAGACATCACTACACAGGTAGTCCTCGTTTTACAACATTTAGTAGCCATTCAGAGTTACATTTAGTGACCACAAAAGTACGAAATGAAATGTAGAAATCAAACAGATCACTGTTTTTAATTTACTTCTTGGTTTAAAAATACAATAAGGTAAGTTTATATTAATATATCAATCAAATGATTTCCCCCCCCCTATCATCATTGCTTTAAGAATAATAAATGGCGCAAATACTCAAAGATCCCAAAGGTAAAGTTATTCAGGACACAGAGAAGGTAGAGCTCCCCAATTCTTCTTTTGGAAAATAAATGTTCCCTGCAGGGTCAGGGAACTCCAAACTGGTTGAAGAAAAAATATGTTTCTTCACCAGCCATGATCTAACCATTCCCCAGATGCTATTAGTTCAGCTGGAAGTAAAAGTCATGTAACTGTGGCATCCTTTACAAGCTGTTCAAAGAAAACAGGTAACTAAACAGCATGCCTGAAATAGTCAACATTCCTCATAAAACCAAGTCGCAATCTGTCGCTGCTTTTAAGTTTTTGAAAATATATTTCATGGTGATATAATATGAACTAAGGAATAATATATATTTAAAGTTCATCCATGGCTTCTTTTGAAATGGCTGTCTTAAAAAAGACTATGGAAATTGCAAATATCTTACTTACAAACTTTGCATACTTATTTCCTGGCCTCATCTATAGTACTGCCCACTATCTCAAGGAAATAAGCCAGCTGGAACAGCAACATTAAATTGCAACTGACATGCTCTATAGCAGTGTTTCCCAACCTTGGCAACTTGAAGATATCTGGACTTCAACTCCCAGAATTCCCCAGCCACTGGCTGGGGAATTCTGGGAGTTGAAGTCCAAATATCTTCAAGTTGCCAAGGTTGGGTTGGTAAAAAGAGTGTCAACAACAAGTTTGTGACAATAGTTTTTTTAAAAAGAGACTTTTTATTTTTTGTCGAGTAGGTATTGGTAGTATGCATAGATATAATGCTGTTTATATACATGAGATGGTTACTAATAAGAGGCTAACATTAGGACAGGGCGGTAGGCATGCCCTTTACTGACCTCTTAGGAATCGGGTGAGGTCAATAGTGGATAGTCTAAGGGTAAAGTTTTGGGGGTTTGGTGACGAAACTATAGAGTCAGATAGTGAATTCCAGGCATTAACTACTCGGTTGCTGAAGTCGTATATTCTGCAGTCAAGTTTGGAGCGGTTTACTTTGAGTCTGTATGTGTTGTGTGCTCATGTATGGTTGTGGTTGAAGCTGAACAGGAAGGACATTGTAACAGAAGATTTTATGAGCTAGGCTTAGGTTGTGTTGAAGGTGGCATAGTTCTAAGCTTTCTAAGCCTAGGATTTCAAGTCTGGTTGCATAAGATATTCTTTTGCAAATAGAGGAGTGGAGGGCTCATCTCATAAAGTATCTCTGGACACTTTCTAATGTATTTATTATGTCCGAAATGCAGTGTGGGTTTGAGACAGATGAGCTGTATTCAAATATTAGTCTAGTGAAGGTTTTGTATGCTCTGGTTAGTAGTGTGATATTACTGGAAAAGAAGCTATGTAAAATTAGGTTAACGATTCTTGAAGCCTTTTTTGGCGATGTTGTTACAGTGGGCTTTGGCACTTAGGTCATTTGATAGGAGTATTTCAAGGTCTTTGACAGAATGAGGGTTGTCTGAAAGGTCTTGTCTATTCAGCTAGTATTTGGTGTTCTGATTCTTTTTGCCAATGTGTAGGACAGAGCATTTGTTGGTTGAGATTTGGAGTTGCCAAATGTTTGACTATTCTGACACAGAGTCAAGGTCTTTTTGGAGGGTAGCAGTGTGGAAGAGTTTTACATCATTGGCAAAGAGAATGCAGTTGCTTGTAATGTGATTGCAGAGCTCATTTATATAGAGTATGAAGAGTGTTGGTCCTAGTACACTATGTTAACATGAACAGGATTAGATAGAATGCTCCCTATTTTGACCACTTGTTTTTGATATGTTTGACCACATCTGGATATTTGAAAGGCAAACTGGCAATTCTATCTCTAATCACTCATTTACACTGGCACCCCCACCCCTAGTTTTAATTTTGGGTACTGTCACTGTTTTAAAATTCATCTGTAGATATTTCTGCTAAGGTTTCCTTGGGTTCTGCACCTACTTGTACTGTGTACAGTTCTGGACATCGCACCTCAAGAAGGATATAATGGAACGGGAAGAGGTGCAAAAAATGGCACCAAGAATGATAAAGAAAATGGAGCACCTCCCTTATGATACCAGGTTACAACGCCCTGGTCTATTCAGCCTTGAAAGACAGCATTTAAGGGGTAACTTGATTGAAGTATATAAAATCATGCATGGGATAGAAAAGGTGGATAGAGAAAAATTCTTTTCTCTATCACACAATACTAGGACAAGGGGGCACTCCCTAAAGCTCATAGGTAAGAAAGAGAGGACAAATCAAGGGAAATATTTCTTCACCCAGATGGTTGTGGGTTTATGGAATTCACTTCCAGAAGAGGTCATGACAGATGTCAGCCTTGATAGCTTCAAGGCAGGATTAGACAGATTCATGGATGCCAAGCATATAGATGGTTATTGAAATGGATGTCCAAGTGCTGCCTCTATATTGGTTGAGGCAGGCAGGATTCTCTTGAGTACCACTTGTTGGAGTCAAGGGAAAGGGAAGGTCTTGCCTTCTCTTTCTGCTCAAGATCCCCATGGACAATTGGTGGGCCACTGTGTGACACAGAATGCTGGACTCGATGGGCTTTGGCCTGATTCAGCATGGCTCTTCTTATGTTCTTATGTTCTTATGTACCATGGATCTCCAGAAAAAGAGCAAAGCAGCAGCACTAATACAAGGTAATAAGAAGAGGAAGATGCCTGTGTTGATTTCCCCCAACTTGAAACACTCCAGGTCTGTTGAATTTGTGTCTCAAGTAATTGAACATTGTTGAACTTTATTGAACTTTGTGTCTCAAGCATACAAATCCAATAAATAAACAAATAAACAAACAAACAAACAAATAAATACATAAATAAATAAATTTGGGAGTTAAATTCCAAAATATCGCACTTCAGCATGGGGAAAGCTGCTATAGATAATCATCTGGATGCATCTAAAAGGTATGAGATTACAGAATAGAAAAATGAGTAGTGGCTAATCATCCCAGATCTAGCAGCTTTCAGCACTCAGATAAAATCTGCAGTTTAGAGATGCTGTTAGAATCTTTAGTCTCAAGCTTGCCTTTTTTTTTCAATAATTGTCTTCCCTTTCTACACTTGATTGTAAAACGGCTCTTGCATTTGTTTTTTGTTTTAATTCTGTCTGTGTTAGTTAATTAATTAATTAATTAATTAATTAATTAATTAATTAATGCCATTTCCTCTCCTTTAAAAATGTGGTGCTTTATTACATCTTCTTCTTTGGGAGTATTTTCTCCCTTCCAATTTTGTGCATAAACTATCCTGGCTGCAGTTAAAATATGAATAGCTAAGTAAAAATTATCTTTTTTATATTTCTGCTTAGTTATACCTAACAAATAAATAAAAATAAAAAGAAGAAGATGTAATAAAGAAAATTCTAGACTGTGCAGAGATGGATATGATGACAAGACGGTTGAATAACCAAGAATAATCTGAATTTTATATTATTTGGAATAAAGTTTATATGTGGATAGATAAAAATAAAAATAAAAATTAAATGTTATGGGAAAATATGAATATATTAGAGTGATTTTATAGTTTCTTCTTTTTAATTTTATTAAATTAATTTTATGTTATTATAATGTTTGAACAAAATTATTCTTTTCACTTAGATTAATATGTTGATTTAATGAATTAAGAATATATTCTTTTTCTGTATTTAAAAATTGACTTCTAAGATGAGAGGGGTAACCCCTGCTACATGTTAAGTGTTTGTATGTTTGTGTGTGATTTTTATGGAAAATTAATAAAGTTTATACAAAAAAAAATGTGGTGCTAAGATAAAATAAAGGAGTATTCTCAATAAAGGTAACATGAAAACATAGCCATTGCCAAGTATTTTTTTTTAAGTATTTCAGTTGACATGTGTAAAAGTAATATTATCAGCATCTAAACCAACCTTCCCTAGCCCCAGACAGGATATCCTATGCACAAAAGTATTCCCTGCTTTGTTTGGAAATGTCCAAGGAAAAGGAAAAGCAGAACTTCCTGAGTTAGTGCTTTTCCTGTTCATCTAAAGCAGTGATTTTCAACCTTTTTTGAGCCGCGGCACATTTTTTACATTTACAAAATCCTGGGGCACACCACCAACCAAAACGACACCAAATGACACTCTAAGAAAGTACATATTATACATATTATCCCACCTCCTTGTGTTTGTGTGTGTGTGTGTGTGTGTGTATATATACACACTCTTGAACCATTTCCAAAAACAGGTGAGGGCTGGGGGGGGTTTCCCTTTCTTATTCTTTGGGTGCTTTTTATCATATGCTTTAAATCAAGAGTCACTTCTCTCTCTCTTTTGTTTCTCTCTCTTTCCTCTCATTCTCTGCCTCAATCATTTTCTCGTTTCTCTTTTTTCTCCCCTTTTTTCTCTCATTTTTCTCTCTCTCTCTCCCTTCCTCTCCTTCTGTCTCTCTCTCTCTTTCTCTCTCTCTTGCTTGCTCTCTCTCTCTCTTGCTTTCTTTTTCTCTCTTGCTTTCTTTCTCTTTTTCTCTCGCTTTCTTTCTCTCTTGCTTTCTTTTTCTCTCTCTCTTTCTCTCTTCCCTCTTGCGGCACAACTGACCATGTTCCACGGCACACTGGTTGAAAACACTGATCTAAAGAAGCAGTTTTCCTAAATCAATCTCCACGTAGAGATTTATTCCTACTCTACTTTCACGAAAGATCTCTTTTTTTCTAATTTTTTTAAAATTCAAATATGCATATTAAACTTGAGCCTTTCCAACTGGTAAGGGGTTACTCTGTAATTACCTATAGGGAGATAATAACTAATATAATGAGTATTATTCAAATAACATTTTGTCTCAGCAAGTGCGTCTAAAAATGAGTACCCAGCCGTTTCGCAGCATTTCAAACCCATAAATTATCTTATTGGGATGGTTCTTTGACTCAAAAGCATTGCTAATGTTAGTGATGAGAGCTGTGTGAAAAGGCATAGCTCTCCTAACTCTTAAGTTATTTCACTCTATTAACCTCTGTGTAGGAGTGCATTTGGATAGCAGTTTTCAGAAAAATTGAATAGCATTAGTTCCCCTACTAGAGTAAATGAGGCCACTGCCTTCAACCATATCAAACCCACTGTTTCAATTAAGCAGAAAATTAACTAATCACATATTTGGAATATTATATATAGTTTAAAAGAAACTAATACTCAAAGAAATTTTTTAACTATCTGGATTTCAGATATTCAATATTTTAAATCCCCTGTCTTCTTCAAGGTAGATTAGGAAAAAAAGTTATTAACTTATTCAGTCATAAAATTCTTCCATACCAATTATTATGGAATTATAACCCTCCCAAGATAGTGATTTTTAAATTATTAGATTTGTTGTATATTGTTTTATTGTTGTTGTGAGCCGCCCCGAGTCTACGGAGAGGGGTGGCATACAAATCTAATAAATAAATAAATAAAATTATGCCAAAATCTTCCCATCCAAGAAGCAGGGGAATATCTCATTGTAGATAGCTTGTGAATATCATAAACAGCATCTACATTCTGTTATAAGGCTCACAGGGTTTGTATGACCTCTATGCAGAATTTATAGACTTTCTCATATCAGGGTGAGTTTGTTGCTCGTTTGAGGACACAGCCCTCTCTTCACTCTCAATTTTGAAAAAGGTTCTACCACAAGTTAGCTTATTTTAGCCAATCAAGAGCAACAGATTATTGCAAAAATAGGGAAGTATTTTACTTTAAAAATTAAAAAAACAGAAATATTCAGGCAAATTAACAATCATAGGGAATATAGCAGTGATGAAGTGATGTGGGGCAGAATTTTTAGGTTTCAGATTTGGGGGGGTGCTAAAGGCAACTTAAATGTATCAGAGATTTAAAGTGGATAGATTTTAAATAAAGGAAAAAGAAAAGTAATTCTTAATTGTATTGGACATTTCCAAAAGGGCCTTTGGTCTTACCTGATATGCCTCTTTTCATCAGGTGGAGCCATCATTCAGGATGGATTGTCCTTGTCCACTCAGAATGAGGACCGAGTCTGTTACCTTTTGCTGGAACTGCCCTCCTAGGACGCAGCTTTGATGAGAACGAAGAAGCAGACTCAAAGTGGCTATGAAAATCTATAGTGAAACCTAAGAAGTCCCCCCCTTCCTGAAATTGCAAAAAGGGGTGGATGCCAGATAAGAGGGTGATGCAACAAAGAGTCCAAAGAACCACGAGATAACACAGAAGATGGGGCCGCCACCTGCCATTGAATGGTATTTGGCAATAGATCCTTGTCAAGGCCATCCTGAAGAAAAATGAGCAGTTAACCCAAAGTTAGGCAAAGAGGAGAGCAGTCCACCACTTGACCCCAGGAGTAGAAGGTCCACCAAGTAGACAAGTACATATGCTGGGAAGAATATGATGGCAGCTCAGTGTGCCCTGCTCAACCACCAGGCACTCAGTCAAAGCTAGTGGGGTTCAGATGGACAACTGCCCCCTGGCTGAGCACATATTATGTCATTGGGATCCTCCAGGGAGAGTATACAAACAATATCTTCAGGTCCACAAACCAGACTCTCCCAGGCCAAAATGGAGCCAGGAGCAGTACCTCCACTCTCCAGAATCTTGTGGACCACTTTTGGAATGAAGGCCAATGTGGGGAGAACACAAAAAAAGGCCAGAAGGTCAGGTGCTGAAGAGGGCATCGGTTCTCCCCACCCTCTGAATTCAGAAACGGGTAAAGAACAATAACAGGTGGGTGTTCTCCTCAGTAGCAAAGAGATCAACCAGTCCCCCGAGTGGGGCAAATTATCATCTGAAAAAGGTGGGAACTTGTAGCCTCTGAAAAAGGGAATTCTGATTGCTGTTTTGACAGCTCTCTCTCAGCTCTGAGAAATTGTTTCTCTGAGACTTTTTGTCTTCTGTTGGCACCCTTCTTAGAAGCTTTGGAGTGCTCCTTGGAACCGAGAGCCTTAGATTTTGCCTTCCTGCAAACAGAAGCTTCCACTGGAGTTTGAGATTTCTCAGTAATCTGACTCTTATCTCCTTGCTCAGCAGCTCTGTGCACTATTTTGTTTGATAGTGAAGCAAGCCTGGAAGGCTGCCCCTGCCTGCCTGCTATACTGGTGTACCTAACTGAGACTAGGCAGGGGACTCCAAGCCTTTTTAGGTTAGAAGGGGCTCAATGCTGCTGAATTGAGAGGGGAAGCTGCTGCTGATATGTGCCTGCCTGCCATAGGGGTGTGCCTAGCCAAGACTAGGCAGGAATGTGAGCCTTGCTAGGCTAGCAGGGCTTGAGGTTGCTGCCTTTGGCAGGGAATTACTGCTGTGGCTAAGCTAACCTCAACACTAGGCAGGGACTCTGGTGTTTTTCCCCTGGGCTGGCGGAATAAGCCACTGGAGGTGGTGGCGGCTGAACCAGAGGATCAGGAGTCAGCACACAAGCCAAAACATACACAGGCAGCAATCATGGTGGCATTGATGTAATCAGCAGCAGCTGCCTTAGTCACTTACAATGTCCGTCTTCCCCGATGATCGAAAGGTGATTCGATGATCCCGCCAGGCCAATAGAGTGTGTAGAGCCACACCTCAGCAATCTCAAGCTGCCAAACACTTGGAGACAGGCTGCCAGCTAAATTAGGCAATAGAGCATGTGATGGCAAGCTGCAGCTCCTTCAGCAATCACACAAGTGATTTCAAAGGCAAGTAACCTGCTCGTGAGAGTCCAAGAATTTCAGTTGACACATCCCACAGGGTATCTACGAGACCGCCTTCTGCCGCACAAATCCCAGTGACCGGTTAGGTCCCACAGAGTGGGCCTTCTTCGGGTCCCGTCAACAAAACAATGTCGTTTGGTGGGGCCCAGGGGAAGAGCCTTCTCTGTGGCGGCCCCGGCCCTCTGGAACTAACTCCCTCAGGAGATTAGAATTGCCCCCACCCTCCTCGCATTTTGTAAGCTCCTTAAAACCCACCTCTGCTGTCAGGCATGGGGGGACTGAGATATTCTTTCCCCCTATGCCTTTACAATTTATGCATGGTATGTTTGTTTGTATGTATGTTTGGTTTTACAAATAAGGGTTTTTTAGCTGTTTTAGTATTGGATTTACATGCTGTTTTTATTACTGTTGTTAGCCGCCCCGAGTCTGCAGAGAGGGGCGGCATACAAATCCAATAAATAAATAAAATAAATAAATAAGACCGAGTTGAAATTGGGCCAGAGAGGGGACAATGTGGACATGGCCACAAAGCTAACAGCTTGGTCTCTGCATGGAACAGTTGAGTTAACCCATTCTTGGAGTCTCCCTGGACCTCTCAGGAGAACTCTACATTCCAGAGTCCCTAAGCACCTTAATCCTCCAATGGAGCCGTGATGTCAAATCGGCAGGCCACTTTGGGTTCCTAAAGACTTTACCCTTAGCGCAGAGGCAATTCTGATGGCTCGGTAGGAAAAGAGAGTCAGACAGTTATTTGAAAAGCTGTACTATCTGGGCCACTATGAAAAAATGAGCAGGAAAAAACCCCAGACTGCTATCACCAGTGGCCAACGGGCCAACAAGGTGATGAGAGGAAATTGCAATGGACTTTAATGTGGAGTTGCCAAAGAGAAGAGGGAATACAGTACTCTGGACAGTGATTGATTTATTCTCCAAGCAGGCATACTTCATACCCTGCAGCAGACTACCCTTAGACCACCAGTTGTCAAAACTGTTTCTGAAATATATCTATCACCTGCACAAATAATCAGACGGAGGGGTCCAGTTCAGAGCTAAATTCTGCAGGGAGTTCCTGTGGTCTGTTGGGTTGTCCCAGGGCCTTAGCTCCGCTTTTCATCCGAATACCAATGGGGGGGGGGCAGAATGTTTGAATGTCATGGTAGAGCAGTACCTAAGTTGTTATGTGAACTATCAGCAGTCCAATTGGGCAGACCTCTTGCCTTTTACTGAGATTGCATACTGTTCACAGTAGCACGAGGCCAATTCCATTCAAAATAGTGACCTGCATGGATTTTATCCTGATGACAGAATACCCAAGGGATCCTCCCTCCACAAATAGCTTGACAAGACTTAAAGTAGCATGGGACAATGGCAAGAAGGCGCTAGCTAAAGCGGCGTAGACCTATAAGAAACAGGCAGACAAACACTGAGCCCCACAATGACCATTTTAGGGGAAGGGAAGTCTACCTTTCCACAAAATACTTGAGGTTAAAATTCCCCAGTAAGAAGCTGGGACCCAAGTTCATGGGGCCATTTCTCATAGTGAATATCATCTACCCAGTCACAGTGCAATAAAAATTGCCCCAACTGCTAGGGAAGATACACCCAGTGTTCCATAGTACCCTCATAAAAGCTGTGGTCGAGTCACGACCCTGTGAGCCCCCAGACCCAGTGGTTATAAGAGGGCAAACCCATTATGAGATAAAATTAATCCTAGACTTGAGGTGGCAAGGAGACAGCTCTAATATCTAATCAAGTGGAAGACCTATCCCTTATCAGAGGCATCTTGGGTAAAGTGTAGAAAGTCTAAGTTAAGCATCAGAGATAACCCAAACAAGACAAACCAAACAAGGCTTGGGAGGGTATTGCAACCCTAAAATGTATGTCTTTGCTTTTGCACAGGTTGCCTTCAGGAAGTGAGGGGAGCCAAATGTCAACTCACAAAGCATCCCTGACCTGCTCTCAAGTTGCCATAAGCAAGAGGGATGGGAAAGCAAACTTTGCAGCAGCATCAAGGAGCTGGTATCTCAGTTAAAATACGGTATATTCTGACTGATAGGCCAAAGTCAACTCCATGGAAACCCATAGTGGCTGGAGGGAGCAACTTTTACAACCTGCAAAATTGCTTTGTTGGGAAATTTGACTGATGACACATATTGGGTGGGTGGGTGGAGGGGAAAACACGGTTAGAGCTGAAGCATGAATTAACTGAGGTCAGAGTTGGTTCTACCTGGTCCATGCTGGCATGAAGCTCCTAATAAATAACTGGATTTCTTTTGAAGCTTGGCTTGAGGCTCATAATTTAATTAGGACATCTGTTGGAACCCTGACACTGTAATTGAGTCCATCCACTTTCTAATAGTCATCCTCTTGTTCCATTTCATTCATTCTATCTTTCCCAGCATTTCCCTTTCTCAGAGAGCTAAATCTTTGGACAATATGATAATTTCAGTCTGGTCATTTCTGCTTCAAATGAGATTCTGGATTGCTTTGCTCAATGACCCATTTTTCCATGATATTTTTAGAAGTCTTCCCCAATGCCAAAATTCAACAGGTCTAACCCACTGCTTTAAAGTCCAATTTTTACTCCCATAGAATGCCACAGAGAAATAACATAATAATAATTAATAATAATAATAATTTATTAGATTTGTATGCCGTCCCTCTCCGTAGATTCGGAGCGGCTCACAACAAATAATACAATATAACAAATCTAATATTAAAAACATCACATATAAAACCCCACATTAAAACCATAGAACACAATCATTCCATGCATTAATTATATATACCTGGGGATATCTTAGTTCCCCCATGCCTGGCGACATAGTTGGGTCTTTAGCAACTTATGAAAGGCAAGGAGGGGGGGGGCGGTTCTAATCTCTGGGGAAAGTTGATTCCAAAGGGCCGGGGCTGCAACACAGAAGGCTCTCCCCCTGGGGCCCGCCAGCCGACATTGTTTAGTCAATGGGACCCGGAGGAGGCCAACTCTGTGGGACCTAATCGGTCGCTGGATTCATGCGGCAGAAGACGGTTCTTACTGTATACTATCTCTGTAGATATTGACATCCCAGCATTTGAATATCTTTTCTTTCCTGCCTGCTCTAATAAATGCTGGTTTACAGCAGATTTCTTGACAATGCTACCTACTCCCTATAAAAGCAACATATTGCAAAATATAGGAAGATCCTTTAATGTAAGGCTGTTGTTTGAATAGTGACTTTTATTGCATTTTTGGCCAATAGTTATGACTTGCATCAGAATAAAAGACAGAAAGAATTGATAATATTCAACTCAAATGTTCCAAACAAATTTAATATTTAATGTACAAAACAAAATAGCCCTGTTCATATATCAATATTATAAAAAATAGAATTATGTTAAGACAAAAGCAAAAAGAAGCTAGTTTGCTATGCCTCTGAATCACATTCTAGAATCTCCACAGCCCTCCAGGAGTTAGAAGTTAAATTCTTCTGATTAGATAGATTTTCAACAAAATTGAGAGCCTAAAATACATTATGTTCTCAGCCATTGGAGAGTCTACATACAGATGTTTCTGTTCTATCTAAATTTAGTTTCCACTGTTTGGAGCATAGTTCCCTCTAAGCTGAGCAGTGAGCAATCGCTCACTTCAAAATCATCATCAACTTGGAGTTTGGAGTTTTCCAAACCTGCCCAGAAGCCGAGAGGGAAAGAGTGAGAGGGAAGGAGAGAGAGAGGAAGAGAGAAAGAGAGAGAAACAGATAGAAAAAAGAGAGGAAGGAAAAGAGAAAGAAAAAGAATGGGAGTAAGGAAGAGAGAAAGAAAATCAAAATCTAGTTTGAAACTAGCTCAACTATTTAAGTGGCATTTTGATATTGATAGAGTTGCCCTATTATGAGCTCACTGTTATAGACACACAGTACAGTATTTTATTTTGAAATTCTCTGAGGCAAAACAGGGTGGTTTTTTTGTTGTTGTTTGTTTGTTTGTTTGTTTGTTTATTTATTTATTTATTTATTTATTATTTCTGTGCCGCCCAGTCCCGAAGGGACTGCCGCTCAGACACTATACTTTTCCGCCCACCCCCCAAAAAAATTAGAGGGAACACTGGTTTGGAGTATTGCAGAGATAGATGATAAGACTTCTTATCAAAGTCTTCAAACATGTATCTGGAAAGAGATTGTATGACTTCCATTAGGACTCACTAAGGGCTATGACCATAATATTTCTACCTGAAAGACAGAGTTCTGAAAATTCAGAATAAATTTTCTGCTTATTAGAAAGAATAATACAAGAGACATTGATATTAGCCAAAGGCAGTCCCTTGCATATGTGTGTAGATGAAAATATATTACATCCTCCCAGGATCTTTTTAAGAAAAACAAATGCCAACCGTATTTATCCCCTTTTACCACAAGAGGGGGATGCAGAATTCTTCTTACTTTCTCTGGTCTATAAATTCCATCCCCATCCCCCTCCTTTAACTGCTCCTTTATAGGCAATTACAACACAAGGCGTTAAGCCATTAATGTAACATATATCTGCCCACATATTGTCACATCATAGCCCCAGGATTACTTCTAAGGGCCAAGTACCGCATTACATGGCTGGTTTTCCAAAAGAAACAACCAAATAATTCAAAATAGTAGATGGCTTTCATTTCATGGTGATAGAAAACTTCTTCTTTATTGCATTGTCAGGAATCAAAACAAACAAGGCCAACAGTTCAAAGAGCTCTTCTGAGGACTTTTGCATTGCCAGGCATTCATAACAGGCTTTTTCTTTCGGCAGATGAAGCAGCAATTTGATCCACATGCTCAATTGTATCTCATTTTCAATCATCATGTCCCTAAAAGTTCTATCTTGGGTGAAACAGTTGGGAGGTTAAACATAGGGATATAATAGCACTCCAGATTAAATAGACACTGTTTTTGATTCTAAGAATTCCAATCAGCATAAGTAATAGCAAAAGATGCTTGGCTTTATAGGTAATTAGAAGAGACACAAATTTAGAAAAACATGCATAAATTAGACAGAAATGGGTGTAAATATCTGATATCTAGGTAGAAAGGGGGGGGGGGGAAACGCCTTCAACCTTCCTTTTCAAAATATCAAATAAAGTATAAATTCTATCTGAATTCAATTCCTGCTGATTCTATTTACAAATCCAGGCTACTTTTTTAGCAGTGATTTGAAAATGAATTGCCACTGTTTTCTTCTTGGATTTTTATTTAAATTCAGGTATTTAATCTAGCCTACAGACTATCATATCCTAATGGTTTCTCTTCCGAGTAGGAATTAAATCTTAGATTTTTCTCCTAATCATCAAAACTATGAGTTCCAACAAAAGTGTATCTTGATACAGATCACTGTAGTCACTCATAGATACACAGGGGGATATAACAAATTTAGTAGAATGAGAACAAGGGCTAGGATGAGTTGCTATAAGCAACTTACACAATCAAACATTCATAACTCCACATTTGATGCTAAGCAATATTACAGCAAACTCTCTTCTTGACATTTACCTTTTAAAACTGATTCCCAGAGCTATGGCCAAAGGACATTGAATCAAGATTACAAAGATGATTCCCCCATATTTTAAAAAAGCTACTTTCACTATGAACACATGGGAATTCATATTTTCCACACTTTGGTCTGCCACAAGTAGCAAACAATACTCAACAGTGAAACAACCAAACACCCGTCTACCCAACGGGAATCCAGAATGGCATGCACCATGGCATCAGGGAGGTGGTCACGAACACACGGGGCAGGAAACATGGGAACGTTGGGACGGAGTGGACAATCGAGAGGGACAGGGACTATATTTCCAGTACATATATTTCCACCTTTTCAAAGTATTTTTTTACAGCCTACTTTAATCTCAAAGTTCAAAGATAAAGAAGGAAGTCAGATCATCTTTTCCCTGCTTTCTGTCAAACAATTTATTTTTAAATTCTTTTTCTGAAGCAATTATTATTATTATTATTATTATTATTATTATTATTATTATTATTGTAAAAACTTGGTAATTGCTGCATCTTACAGTTAGATACATACATATACACACAAACATGAAAGAAATATGACTAAGTAAGACATATAATCTAGCATCCTACATAGCCCAGAGCATTGAAAATCTGAGGGTTTTGTCACAGTAACATAAGTTAGCATTTAAGAAAGCCCTGGACCACCCAGTGCCATACAAACATTAGTTCCTTAATAGCTCATTAGGGGCCATCATCTAGAACATGGTCGTGGCTCATTGAATAAAGCCGTCCCTCTCAAATCTGTTGAATTGCCTCTCTTCATCATGATCTCCCTCTGCCAGAAACAGAGGATAAAAGAAAGAGAGAAGCTGTGTGCTGAAGAAATGAGGGATCTGTGAAAATGTCACCCAGAGATACTACTATACAAATATACAAGAATGCAATGTTAAAAGTTAGAACTAGCCCCAAATACCTTGGCGCCTGATGCAGTGTGACCAAATTGCACTTCTGCTTTCTTTCTAAATAACATGGGTGAAATTGGCTGGGAAGCTTTGCTGCACAAACTTTGTTAAATAGATATGACTGTAAAGTACAATACATGTACTCCTCAACTTATGACCACAACTGAACGCAAAATTTCTATTGCTAAGTGAGACATTTGTTAAATGAATTTTGCTCCATTTTGCTTCTTGCCACCGTTAAGTGAATCACTGCAGTTGTTAAAGTTAGTAACATAATTGTTAAGTGGATCTGGATTCTTCATTGACTTTGCTTGTCAGAAGAGGTTGCAAAAAAAGGATCCTATAAACCTGGAACACTACAGCCATCATAAAGATGAGTCACTTGGCAATTGTCTGAATTTTGATCACATAACCCTGGAGATGCTGCAATAGTCAGAAGTGAAAACCCTTTTAAATGCTGTTGTAACTTTAACAGCATTAACACTACATTCGAACATGACATTCGAACACTACAAATGAACAACCATTCATTTAACACTAAATATCTAGATGTATATTAAATGCAAACACACACACACACAAACACACAGCCTGTATCACTTAATCTGATATTGGCTTGGAGGTCAAGTTAGCCCTTGCCTTAAGCACAAGTGTTAACTGTGTATCTTTATCTGAACAGAAAGACTAAAACCAGTCACCCAATACATCATTCAAAATCTCATGCTGTCTAATCAGTGCTGATTAATATCTTTAATTTAAATATCGGTAGTGTCTAACTAATATTATTTATATACTGATTGACATAACAGTTACTACAGTAGTCCCTCACCTATCGCTGGTGTTACGTTCCAGACCTGGCCGCGATAGGTGAAATCCGCGATGGGGAATTTATCGACTGATAGTACTTATTTAAGTATTTATATTGTAATTGTTTGGTAAGTTTTCATTGTTTTAAGTGTTTATAAACCCTTCCCACACAGTATTTATTTTAGATACAGTATTTAAATACAGTATTTACAATTTTAGATTATTTTTTTTTTTTGAAAAACCTGCCGATCGAGTTCGGCGGGCTGTTTAAATCTGCTGATCAGCTTCCTCAGAAACCCGCGATGAAGTGAAGCCGCAGTAGGTGAAGCGTGGTATAGCGAGGGACTACTGTATTTACAAGCCTTGATATTTAAATTCTACATCTCTTAGGTCTCCTATCAGTCAGTCTAAAGCTGTTCAGCTGTTTCTATGATATTAAAATAGCTGAACTGAGAAGTTGGAATATACAATACTGCTCTAAAATAAATAAATAAAAGTTGTAGCCTGCTGCTACATAACATATAAACAGGTTGTAGATAAATATTTCAAATATTAACATGTAGGAACATTGTTATTAGTGAACTTTAAGAAATAGATTACTTACTAATGTACTATAGAAGCTACTTATGAACTCTACTTATGAACTTAATTCATTCTGTGACCAGGTTCTTAAGTAGAAAAGTTTGTAAGAAGAGGCAATTTTCCCCATAGGAATCAATGTAAAAGCAATAATGTGTGCGATTGGGGAAATCACAGGGAGGTTGGAGGCCTTGTTTCCTCCCAGGAGATTCCTAGAGAGGCCCCATAAGGCTTCTCCCTGCCTTTTCCGGCCTGTTTCCTCCTAGGAGATTCTTAGAGAGGCCCCACAGAGGCTTCCCCTTGCCTTTTCTGGCCCTTTTTCCTCCCAGGTGATTCCTAGAGAGGCTCCACAGAGGCTTCTCCCCGCCTTTTCCAGCCCTATTTCCTTCCAGGAGATTCCTAGAGAGGCCCCACAGAGGCTTCTCCCTGCCTTTTCTGGCCCTGTTTCCTCCCAGGAGATTCCTAGAGAGGCCCCACGGAGGCTTTTCCCTGCCTTTTCTGGTTACAGTTTCGGAGGCTCAGGTTTGTAAATGGAAAATACTTCTTGAGAAGAGGCAAAAAGATCTTGAACACCTGGTTCCTATCTAGAAAAGTTAATAAGTAGAGGCATTTGTAGGTAGAGGTACCACTGTATTTCATGGACTTTAACATAGGACCAGTGTTGGGTTGCTACTGGTATGGATGAAGATGGCAAACCGGTAGCAAACGTTGTGCTGCACATGCAGCTTCACTTCTCCTGCGTGTGCACGCACATCCCACATCTCATGAGGGAGCATGTGCAAGAATTGCCAAAATCTCTCGCGCACATCCCCCCGTGAGATTTTGCTTCCTACGCACAGAAGCAAAAACACACTGGGATATGCACGCACGCATGCAGAAGAAGCGAAGCTACAGGCACAGTGCACTGGCGGCGGCAGGAATGGGAATCCACCCCTGCATAGGACCCTTTATTCCTAAATCAGAAAGCTCTCTTGAGAGCATCAGCAGTTGACAAATCTGGATATGATGGCACCTGTACATTTATGACACTTAGCATAGATGCATATATTTATGTTTTTCTAATCAGCAGCCTCTTTTCTTATCTGTAGGTATTTGCCAATAGCAAAGCAGTTTTAAAGACAGAAGATGAAATGGAAGGAGAGAGTGAGAAATAATGAGAGGGAAGGAAGGAAGGAAGGAAGGAAGGAAGGAAGGAAGGAAGAAAGAAAGGAAGGAAGGAAGATTAGCAGGGAAATTCCTTTTTATATTTTCATCTGACATGGCTTTGGTCTCTTTCCAGTTCAATTGATCCTTTCCATTAAGAATGTTTCCCTGGGGGCAGCATTGTTTCAAAGAAGGATCTATAATAACAGAGACATGTGATTGTCTTTACTTTTGTGACTACTGAAAAAGGCAGGTTTCTCATTGGGAGCAAAATATTTTATTTGATACTATTTTGCTTAACAAGCTGTTTGTGTAAGTGTACTATTATATCAAATTTGCAAAGACCAACAATCTCACCAGATTTCAACTGTTTTTCACCTTCAGTAAACATTTCCCGGTATCTACCACCTGCAGCCTTTCTAGCTCACTTTTTTTATACCCATAAGTGATGAAAAGGAGGAAGTATCCAAAGTCAACCTTGTTGGCATTGTTAGGCCAACATATCGCATCAATCAGAAATGTAACTTCTACACTTCACTCATCCAAGTTTATTACGATAGAGAAATCATTTTCAGATACTTGAAGCACAAAACAAAACAATTAAATCAGCACAGCAGCTTCAAAACATTCATTATTTAAAGCACATAAACCAATACTTTCAGAACAGAAAAACATTCTGCTGCACTTCTCAGTTTTCATGCACAAAAAGAAGTTTTAACACAAGTTTAATTTTTAAAAAGTCATGAATCTATATCTTTCAGATCGACAAAAAGTTATTTGCCTACACACATAGTACTATGTACACATAGTATATGATAGCCATTTTTCCCTAAAGTTATCACGTGTGTTTATATTACTGAAACACCCTCCCTATGTTTGTGGTTTTGAAAATTAACCAACTTTCCCCAATTAAATGTTTTTAATATCATTTTTAGTTCATCACAGAGATTTGCACTTTGTTGAGTTCCACATTATTCTTTCTTCAGTACACACTGAATCAAGGTAATTTTTAACCATTGTGTTTGGTTTTTTTACTTAGTATTACTTCCAAATGATAGCACACCATTTCCTAGAAATATGTCCTACTAGATTCATGGAGGCATGATTGTGTTACTTTTTCTTTCTTTCACTGCTTCTAGACAGCATATTTAAAGTAAACTGATTAAAATGCACCGATGTCTTGCAACATTTATTTTTGTAAGTAAAGTTCTTGGTATATCTTGTTCTACAAATCTTTTGTACAGTCCATAAATCACTATGTATTTTACAAGGAATAAGAGAGGCCACCTCTGAAGTCTGAGGTCACAAGCAGATCTTTGCTTCACAACTTCATTCCACTGGAAATGCTCACACTGTACAATTAAATCATTAGGAAGGATTTCATATCTACTAATGAGATAATAAGAACCTAGATTTGACTAGGTTATTACAGATAGCACCATCTCATTCTCCAAGAGAAAAGTTGCATGTTAAATAAAAGTGATATAGCTCACCTGCAGATGACTGCATCTATGTAGTTTTCTTTTAGTGTTATATGAGTGCTTTATCACTGTTTCCTCAAAACCTTTTTTTAAAATCTTGGCAAGCCATAGAATTTCCACACCATACCAATTCACTTAGTAACCCAGGAGGACCCTAAAATTTCTAAAATTAGCCAAGTCAGGTGAGTGCTGCCATCTGCTGAATACTTGCTTTAAATCCCTCCCCCAAAATATGCACAAATCCTTTTTATTGCAACCATCTAGGGCTAAATCTTTCATTAATATTGATTCTTTTGGTCAACCTTTAACAACAACAAAAATCCATCTCAAGGCTATTAATTATGAGCATTAATAAGTGATATTCTAGAATTTGTAAATTGTTGGACCTGAGTTATATTTATTTATTAAGTACCAATTGGTTCTATTCTTCTCTCTTTTCCCCAGAGGAGTTCAAATCAGCATAATTAATGGGGGTTTTTTAATATATATTTTTCACAAACTTTACATCTATACGTATACCACAATATCAAAACATTACATACTTATACATCTATTCAAAATGTCATAAGCAAATATCCTAAATTTGCACCTTTTATACTTTTATCTCCTGTATGTTTTCCTTCTATATTTCATATTATTCCCCTGCCTCTATCTCCCTGTCTTCCCTCTATCTTTTTTCTCCCTCTCTTTCTCTTATCTACTTCCCTCCTACTTCTCTCCCCTTCCTTTCAACTTTCTCTTCCTCCCTCTTGTCTTTCCTTGAGTTCTTTTCATCCTAATCCATTATGTGGTTAATAGATGAGCAATCCAAAACCCTGACTTCATTCTAACATCAATGCTATTCTTAAACTTACAGCTTCCCTTTACTCAGTTTTTAATATATAATATATTCTTCTAATCTAGACAATTCTTCTATTGTCTTATGCTGCCTCCTTATCTCCTATTTTTGTCACCTGAGTCTACCACCTTTCATTTTCAATTTTTTTCTAATTATTCACTATTGCTCATCTTCCAAACTTATTCATTATCTCTTGTACTTCTTAATTTTAGGCCATACTCCTCCCTTTTCTCAATTTATATCTTAACTATTTTTTATTTTTATGCTGCCATTTCTAAAGGCCCTAAATTTATAATATTTTTCCAATTTTGTATCTCCTTTCCAACTTTGTTTTCTTTAAAAAGAAATTCTAATCTGATCTCTACACTTCCATCTATTGGTTAATAACATTCTAGAATCTCCACAACAAAAAATCCAATTTGCCAATTATTTAATCTTATATAGAGACCTTTAAAGTTAATAATTACACAAATCTTGTAATATTCCAACAATATCAATAATTATATGTATCCTTATATACATTAAGTCAAATTTATGAATTATATGAATCTTATACAGAAACATGTCTTATAGAGTATGGTGATATTTACTCAAAATTTTATATCCTTCTCAAGAATTAATTTATTGTAATCTAATTCATTTTTCTTCTTATCTTTGTTCCTCAAAACGTGATTCAAACCAGCATATAAATTATATAATCTTATATAAAGCTCTTTAAAAATAATAATTATACAAATCTTATAATATTCCAATAATATCTATAATTGCCTGAATCTTTTTCAATGTTGAATCAAATTTATAATTTAAGCAAATCTCATATTAAAAACAAATCTTATAAAAAGCATCAAAATTTAATTCAAACCAACATATAACTTATAAAAAATCTCATAATGAGATCATTATGTTTATTAATTTACATACTTATACACAACTAATATTATTAACATAATAGATATAGCACAATAATTCTAAAGATAAATTTCTTCTAACTTTCAGCCATCAATCATTCATGCTCTCACAAATTCCATTTCTTATTAATTTTCCCCTTCCAACCCTTGTCTTAACTTTTTCTTTCTCTTTCTTTTTTGTACCAATAATTTCTTTTTTTCCAAATTTCTTTCTTTCCTTTTATATGTTATTTTCATAAGTCTGCTCTCAATTCCTCCTAATCTCCATATTATCCCTCTTATTGTTTCTTCTGATATCCATACCCCCTTCTTGCTCTGTTCATGTCATCAATCTGCTTATTTTTTAAAAATTCTCTTTTCATTTTTGCATCATTGTAAATACCAATATAATCATCAATCTGCTTGTCATTTTCAATTCTATTTCCATTTTTATCACTGTAGATTCCAGTATAGTAATCAACCTGTTTTGTCTTTTCTGTTCTCTTTTCATCTGTAGGGTCTCCTTGGTTTTTATTTTCTTTATTTTCATTTCCCATCATTGTATAATCTAAATATTCTTTATAGTCCAATTTCATTCATTCTTGCTTTTTACCTCTGGTTTCTAAAAGACAATTTTTATATCTTCATAAAAGTTTTTAAACATCCAATCAATTCTTCATAGATACACACCTCCATGTTGTCAAATTCACAATTCATAAAGTAATCTTATGTTCATATAACCCCTTTGTATTTCCATCCAATCCAATCCAAATCCTCTTATCTTCTTTTACCAAAACAGTGCACTATAAAGTTCTTTCAAGCTTCTAGTTATCTTATGAGCAAGGTCAATTTCCAGCTGTCCAAATTTATTTATTTTATTTATTTATTTGATTTTAATGCCACCCTTCTCCTTAGACTCAGGCAGCTTACAACATGTTAGCAATAGCACTTTTCAACAGAGCCAGCATATTGCCCCCACAATCCAGATCCTCATTTTACCCACCTCGGAAGGATGGAAAGCTGAGTCAACCTTGAGCCGGCAATGAGATTTGAACCGCTGACCTACAGTCAGCTTCAGTGGCCGGCAGTACAGCAGTCTACCTGCTGCGTCACCCCGGCTCAATGCAAAACTGTCCACAATCTATTGCAATTTTTTTAACCAGCATGTCACTTCCCAAAACAGATCTTTTCTAAAATAAATAAATAAATAATAAACTCTGTGTTTTAAATCCACTTGTGACTTATAAAATAGTTTTTTCAAATTCTTAATCTTATTCTTTTTCGATCTCTTGTCACTTAGGCAATTCATGATCTCTCCATACAATCAGTCTGATCATGGCCAATCCAGCTATGGAGACAGAGTTTTTCCTTCAGTTGTTGGCCAAGAGGCCGGTGCTGGCTCTCGGGTGAGTTGCAAGTGGTGCCTCTCTTCTCCATGGCATCTCCAAGGCAGATATGACCTTGTTCCAGTTCAGTTCCAGGTCTCCCAACCGCTGGGGTGAGGGGTTCCCAGCAGAGAGCAGGAGAAGCCCGTATCGCTGGGATATTGGCCACATCCCCTCTCTCCTCTTCATTGGGAAGGAAAAAAATCTAACAATTTTTTCTGCTCAGTGAAACTGTATTCTGTCCACTCACCCAGCAAGTATTTCATCTACAGAATAAAAAGTTCATTCATAGCTATTTTTGTGTAATATTTCTCGAAGACCATTCTTTCTTTTTATTTTTGTCTGTATACTGTGCCTAGATCCTATTGGTTTTGATATGTATTGTTTCTGTACTATTATTCATGCAACACCTATTACCACTTGGAGTTAGGGCATGTTGAAATAAATAAATCACTGCCATCGTATGTATGATCAGTAATAAAAACCTATTTCTTGAAAGGCAAACTTATAAGGCTGCTTCCCATTATTACCATTACTTCCCCAGGATGTTGTCCAGCTTACTTTCACATTTTTGCACCAGGTGGTCACATTGTTTGTTGGTTTGTTTGTTTGTTCATTTATTAGAGTTGAAAGGGACCTTGCAGGACATCAAGCAGGAAACCCTACACTACCCCAACCAGATGGCAGTCCAATTTTCTTTTGAATGTGTCAAGTGATGGGCCGTTCACAACCACTGCTGGCAGGCTGTTCCACTGGTTGATCGCTCTCACCATCAGAAAGGTCCTCCTTATTTCCAGGTTGAATCTCTCCTTGGTCAGTTTCCATCCATTGCTCTTGCTCTGGCCCACTGGTGCCCTGGAAAATAGTGTGACCCCCTCCTCTCTATGGCAACCCCTCAAATATCTGTATACTACTATCATGTCTCCTCTGAATGCCCATTTTTATTTTCTAAAAATATTTATTTATTTATTTATTATTTATTTATTTATTTATTTATTTATTAATCAAATTTGTATGCCACCCCTCTCCGTAGACTCGGGGCGGCTAACAACAGTAATAAAACAATATAAACAAATCTAATATTTAAGTTAATTTAAAAAGAAACCCCAATTTGAGAAACCAATCATACATACAGACATACCATGCATAAATTTTTTATAACCCTAGGGGGAAGGGAATATCTCAATTCCCCCATGCATGACGACAGAGGTGGGTTTTAAGAAGCTTACAAAAGGCAAGGAGGGTGGGGGCAACTCTGATATCAGTGGGGAGTTGGTTCCAGAGGACTGGGGCCGCCACAGAGAAGGCTCTTCCCCTGGGTCCCACCAAACAGCATTGTTTAGTCAATGTGACCCGGAGAAGGCCAACTATGTGGGACCTAACTGGTCACTGGGATTCACGCGGCAGAAGGCGGTCCCGGAGGTATTCTGGTCCGATGCCTATCCCTATCTATACTGTAGGGATATTTTTGAACTATTATTCCCATAATTTATTATTAATTATATTTTGGCTAGAACTAATGGATACTGAGATCCAAAGCATTCTACACGTGTCCAAGAAATCTGGAAGCATTCTATTGAACAGACTGTTGACTTTCCTCCAATCTATATACCAGGGGTGTGTTCTAACTTACCTCACTGTCGGTTCATTTCCTCCCATGTGGCTGTACCTCATGGGTGCACACATGCACAGTGGCAAAAATGCCAAACCCCCTCCCCCCCAATGCCAAAAACAAGATGGTGACTGCTTGCACAGTGCTGGGACTCCGCTTCTGTACATGTGCAGAAAAAACCCAGAAAAAAATCCAAATAAAAATCCCCCCCCCAAATATTTTAAAAAATCCCCTCCCCAAAAAAGATGATGCCCATGGACCAGCATCAATCGAACAAGTTTCATGACATCATCAAGATATCAATCAGCGGGTCACTACCCATTTGGGCGAACTTGTATGAACCAGGAGGAATCCACCTCTACTATATACTATGGTAGCTTTCATTGTATTTGTCTGTTTGTATTTATTTATTTATTTATTTATTTATTTATTTATTTATTCTTTATTCTCCAGATTGCCCAAATGGTGCATGATACCATAGTAATTTTTGAATAAAGTTACCTAAAATCCACTAGCTTAAAGAGTACGTTAAAATTTTAGGAAACGTTACTCCTATGGAACTGAAATTTCCATGATATTCAGATCACTTTTATTCACAAAGTTGTGATCATCACAATGTAGCTATGGTCATGTTATGGCTGGGCATGTTTATTTTATTTATTATTTATTTGTCAAACATGTACAAGATAATATATACAGTGTACATGTACAAGATGGTATATACAGTGTTCCCTCGATTTTCGCGGGTTCGAACTTCGCAAAAAGTCTATACCACTGTTTTTCAAAAATATTAATTAAAAAATACTTCACGGTTTTTCCCCATATACCACGGTTTTTCCCACCCGATAAAGTCATATGTCATCACCAAACTTTCATCCACCTTTAATAAATATTTTTTAAAAATAAACTTTAATAAATAAACATGGTGAGTAATAATCTAAATGGTTGCTAAGGAATGGGAAATTGTAATTTAGGGATTTAAAGTGTTAAGGAAAGGCTTATGATACTGTTCATAGGCAAAAATAGTGTATTTACTTCTGCATCTCTACTTCACGGAAATCCAACTTTCGCGGGCGGTCTCAGAACACATGCCCCGCGAAAATCGAGGGAACACTGTACATAAACATAAGCAAAGTAGGTGCAGATAAATTGGGACAATTAGGACAGGGAAGGTAGGCACAATGGTGCGCTTATGCAGGCCCCTTAAAGACCTCTTAGGAATGTGGTGAGGTCAACTGTATCCAGTTTAAGGTTAAAGTTTTTGGGGTTTGGGGAAGAAGCTACAGAGTTGGGTAGTGCATTCCAGGCATTGACCACTCTGTTGCTGAAGTCATATTTTCTGTGATCGAGTTTGGAGCGATTTATATTGAGCTTGAATCTATTGTGAGTTTGTGTATTGTTGCGGTGGAAACTGAAGGATTCATTGATAGGTATGACACTGTTGAACTGAAAAGTCATGAAGGCTGCAGTTCTAAATCCATTAATTAAGAATGGATTAAGAATCCATTCATTCTTATTAAGAGTTAAATTAGAACTAAGATGATATATGCATATGTGTGTATGTATGTGTGTATGAGTGAGTGTGTGTGTGTGTGTGTGTGTGTGTGTGTGTGTGTGTGCAGACTGTTGTGCTCTCAGCCTTTAGCTTGAAATCTAATACTATTACAAGCAATATATTTGAGTGACTTCCAATATGCCAATCCTTATATTGTCTTATGGTTGCTGTTACAGAAACTAAAATAGAATTTGACAGACTTCAGAAGTAAATGAGGGTGGTTTTTTCTGAATCATCTTCTATAGTCCAAGTTCCTAGCAGCTGAGTAACGTAAGGAATCTTTACAGTATAGATTTCACCATCTCCAGGGAATAGCACTGTTAAGAAATTCTCCAGGAGAGATTCCTAACTTGTATTAGCCATTTGTATCTGAAAAACATCTTTTAAACCTTGCCCTTGCTATACTGGTCAGAGTATGACTATGAAAGAAAGTCAACCAGTAACAGCTCAGAGATAAGATAATAGTGAAAGAGGGGAGATGGTGACAAGGGTGGAGAGTTTCCCATTCAGAAGGAGGGGGAAAAAATCACCTATGCAGGTGTCACAGCTAAGTTGTGTTAAAAATGGAGACAGTGCTATTAACAGACCCAGATGATAGACTACATTAATCACCACTAGGTAAGAGATGGGAGAGAAGCTGATGTGCAAACATCATACTTGAATGCTTTCAAAAAAGGTTTAATAGTAAGTATGTGTGTGCACATACACATGAATGTATACACATTCAGAGATGCTAGGCAACTGATAAAAGGGACAAAGGCAGCTGCTGAGCTCTCTCAACACACAATCAGAAATAAAAGCTGAAATGGGAGGAGGGGTTTATCTAATTTCAACATGGAACTTAACACAAGCCTATTAACTACTTACTCCATTCCCATCTCAACAAACTGAGCAAACATGTACTTTTAACTGGAAACCAAAAACATATATAATAGAAAGAGAGAGAAAAAAATATGTTGGAGGAATGATAGTTCGTCCTATTAAAATTAGAACCAGAAAAATTTCTAGAAGTCAGTTCCAATGACTACTGGAGACACAAAGATTTCCTCCATCTCACTCAAGCATGCAAAATAATAAGTGTACAGTGTTCCCTTGATTTTCGCGGGGGATGCGTTCCGAGACCACCTGCGAAAGTTGAATTTCAACGAAGTAGAGATGCGGAAGTAAATACACCATTTTTGGCTATGAACAGTATCACAAACCATCCCTTAACACTTTAAACCCCTAAATTACCATTTCCCATTCCCTTAACAACCACTTACTCACCATTATTACTGGTACTCACCATTGAATAAGACGCATAGTGATCCTGATATTTATAAACATAATTATTTATTAACAATTTTTTTTTTTAATTTGCAAAAAATTACTAGTTTGGTGATGACGTATGATGTCATGGGCGGGAAAAAACGTGGTATAGAAAAAAAAGTGAAGTATTTTTAATTAATATTTTTTTGAAAAACCATGGTATAGGCTATTCGCGAAGTTCGAACCCGCGAAAATCGAGGGAACACTGTATATTCCAAACCTCAACACTACAGTTAGGGTGATGTTCTGGGGCTCTCTCATTTTAAAGGCAGAAACAAACCTATCTGTTCCCTCCCCCTGAACTCTTCATCCTGCAATCCAATATTTTCTCTGTCCTGAGGAAATTAGGATCCAATGTGGGACTGCTTAAATTCCAACCAACTTGAACACAGTGGTACCTCACTATTCATTGTTAATTGGTTCTGAGAGGTGCAATGAGTACCAAAAATGATTAATACCAAACAAACATTTCTCATAAGCAGTGAGTCACAAGGCAGTCAACCCAGACAAGTTCTAGCTGTGCCTTGAGTACCAGATAAATAATAAGTACTGGAACAAAAGTTTCATGTCAAAATGCATTGAATATCAAATTTGATTAATTTTAGAGTACCAAGGTACCACTGTCCTATAATAAATAATTTATCCCAAAATTCTCAGTACAACAAAATTCTCAGTATAACCCGACTGCATGCCATTCAGGGCAGAGGCCTCTCTATTCCTTTTCCTGCAAAATGACAGCTGTGGACAATGGGTCCCTAAGCTGCCTCCCCCCCCCCCCTTTCCCGAGTTTCAGAGTGGCAGAACTTCTCATGACCCAAGCTAGTGGGCTTGTTTGGAAGCCCCTTGGATGTCAGAACACAGCAGTGCTTGGCCAAATCTAGCCCTAATCTTCTTCCCACCATTGCTGGGACTGGTTTTTCCTTGTTTCACTTGGCTCTGCTTTGCTGCAATAAGTTTGCAAAATATAGCAGCGGGTCAAGCTTCCAATCCTCCCCATCCCTGCTGTTCTCTTTTCCCTCTTTGGTGGCCAAGAGCTAAAAAAGCAGCTTCGGGTGAGCCAACTTCTCTTGTTCTCTTGTTGTGGATCCTCATGCAAACACACACACACACAGGCAGAGTGGAGGGGAACAGGAAGGAAAGAAGGAAGGAAGGAAGGAAGGAAGGAAGGAAGGAAGGAGGAGGTGGAATTGGTTTCCCATGGCTAGCTATCATGGATCCTAATGCATGCAAGCATGCACACAGGCAGATGGAGGGGAACGGGAAAGAAGGAATGAGGGTAAAGGAGGAAGGGGTAGGATTGTTCTCCCATTGCTATCTATCATGGATGCACATGCGCAGGCAGAGTGGAGGGGAACAGGAAGGAAGGAAGGTAGGAAGGAAGGAAGGAAGGAAGGAAGGAAGAAATAAAGGAATAAAGGAATAAAGAAGGAGGTGGGATTAATTTCCCATTGCTATCTATCATGGATCCTCATGCATGCAAGCACGCAGGTAGGCAGAGTGGACAAGAAGAGGAAGGAAGGAATAAAGGAGTGGGATTCTTGTGCTGATTGGTTGGTGGCAAAGTGTCCTGTGAGCCCCAAAAGCCTGGCTTGAACAGGCTTTTGGGTCCTTTAAGCAAAAGGGCTGTGATTAAGGGGCTGTGATGGGAGGGGCTGGGGCGTAGGGGCTGGGCCGAAGAGCTAGGGTCATTTCAGCCAAGGAGAAAATTCAGCGGCAAATGGGTGGAGGCAGAACCCTGAGGACCAACCAGGCATGATCAAGCGGAGGAGGTGAACCATCATGGATCCTTTTGAGAAGCAGTCTAAAGTAAACATGCTAGAAAATAATGGGTATAAATAATGGATATAAAGTTAATTGTAAACTTCCCTCAGTCCCCAGGAAGCATATCACCCACACAAGGAGTATTTTATATATGTTCTAGAGTCTAGACATTGTATTTAAAAATGTTGTCCTCATTTTTCTGTTCCCATCCTGCCAGGTTGCCAGTAGTCTTAGATTCCTCAGAAGCTCCAATATTGGAAGCACTATGAAAATGTGCATTGTAATTTGCCTTTTTCATTTTTTTTAATGAATTAACCCCTTAATTTAATTCATAAACCAATTTTATTTTTTATTTCTGAATATACTGTTTTTCACTCACACATATTAAATCTCATCTGTCCTGAAGAAGGGTGGCAAATAAATAAATAAATAAATAAGTGAGTGAGTGAATAAGTGAATAAATAAATAAATAAATAAAAATAAGTGAGTGAATGAATGAATGAATAAGTGAGTGAGTGAGTGAATGAATGAATAAATAAATAAATAAATGAATAAAAATAAATTAGTGAGTGAGTGAATGAATGAATGAATAAGTGAGTGAGTGAATGAATGAATGAATAAAAATAAGTGAATGAGTGAATGAATGAATGAATGAATGAGTGAGTGAGTGAATGAATGAATCAATAAATAAATGAATGAGTGAGTGAGTGAGTGAATCAATAAATAAGTGAGTGAGTGAATGAATGAATGAATCAATAAATAAGTAAATGAGTGAGTGAGTGAATAAATGAATGAATGAATGGATAAATAAATAAATAAATAAGCAATTTCTTACAGAACAATATTTTCTTAAAAAATCATAATTCTGTAGTCTTGATTACAGAACAAGATTATTAAGATTCTGGCCTGCTAAAAGTTATAGGCCAGAATCTTAGTAATGATTTTTTTATAAAACTTGGTTGGGTCACTTATTCAAGTTTCTCCAAAATGATCCTGTATTTATACTAGACTATACATAAATGTATTTATACTATAATTTTATCAAATATATTTTTATTTGTGATAACCAACATTTTCAAACAGAACAAGAAAAGCTTTCTGCCTGAAATCTGGAAAGCTGCTTACTGGGAAGACAAGCCCCAAATGTTTTCAAGTCGTATATTTTGGACTACATTTCCTACTATTCTTACCCCATTGTGGCTAATATCAAGGAACATGAGAGCAACACCACCTATTTTTGTCATAAGCAGCACAAACTACATGTATTAGTGGAACTAACTCAATTTTAGACAAGATATAGAATATGGCATCAGTTGATTATCAGTTAATATTATGAAAAGAACTAAAAGTCTTAATCAGCTGTCAAAATTAATCAAAAGTTTAGTTTTAAAAGAAGCATCAAAGTTAAGAGAATCATATAGCTTTCAAAGGAAATTTTTATTTAGCAAAAATTAAATATGTATCTCCAATGGATGTTACAGTTTATTAGAAGACACTTCCGTTCAATAATACAATTTATGTACTTGGATAACTGGTAATTATTAGGCTACCAAACATGACCAATCAGCTTGGATAGGAACCAGAAATAAATAATTTAACAACTGGAATTTAAAACAATAGAATACTTTAAGATGACTTTTGAAAAATAGGTTGGTGAGGCTTCAAGAAGATGTCACAAGGGATGATAACCCTACATATCTGAATACTTGGATATTCCTCATGCTTGGTTTGTGTTTTTGTAAACAATCACATTACATCTATAAATCATCTCACAGGAAGCCACCTATGAACAAACAGTCCCTGAAATTTCCTGTATAAAACAATAATCATTTTATAACTAAAGCTTTGAACATTAAACATCTCCTTAAATGTGTAGGCTTTATGAATTTTTCTTTACAGCACACTTAAAACATATTATAATGTCTCCTCAGAAAGTCCCGGTAAGTTCAATGGCACTTATTCTTTAGTAAGAAGAGGACACAATAAATGTTGATTAAGAGTTATGTTGCCATATTTCAACCAAGAATTCATTCCAGATTCTGAGGAGCAATTGCAGGGAAAAAGTATTCTACTACTAGCACACACTAATCTAAATTCTTTTACTGATGAATTTCCAAAAAGTTGAATTATTTATCTGTAGAGGAGTAGCCATTTCACTTATTTATGTGGCACATTTATATACCATGTTAGTCTGTTTCAACAAGAATCTTATGGCATCTTAAAGAATAACAGTGTTATTATGTCATACTCTTTTACGAGCTACTGTAGAATCCACTTCAGTTACCTGCCAATCTTTAAAACTAGAGCATTCATAGAAGGAAGATTTATTCACCAAGATACAGTATGTAAAGCTTCGTGCTGCCGAAGTTAACCAAAAAGCTATTTCTCAATTCATGCTTTATTATTTTATCACAGAAAGAAATAATTTAATGTCTTTCAAAATATGAGACATCATGGGAGTTGTAGTCCAAAGCATTTTGACTATCTAACAGCCTATTCCTGTTGTAGATCGTACAGATTTATATTCATACCATGGAAATCTACACCTGCAGTAGGTACACAGTTTTTAAAATCTGGTGTATAAATTTTGCAAGGGTTTGATAAATGCAAAGTATATTCATCTGAGCACATTATGTATTGGTACCTTTTCTTGGGAAACAAGTTTCCATTCTATAAATACTGACGTATATAAATAAAAAGCATGAGTGGGGAGAAATGGTTATATACATGAGCCTGACATCCTTGAAGCTTCAGATCACAGTTCCGTAGAGAACACTGTATCACTATTTGCTTCAATCCCAAATTGAAATGAAGGAACAAATTTAAAAATAAACTTTTTTTTTCTTTTTCATTATTCAATTTGTTTTCCCATAAAGTTTATGGAGCAGCTACAATTAGATGAGTCCAAGTTGCAAAGACAAAAAACAATGCAAGGGAACAACTTTATCAGATTCTAAGAATCTATTGTCCCCAAGTTGTTTGGGAGTGGGAGGAAACCGGGAGCCTCATTAGTGTTTAATGAAAATGCAGGGAATTAAACATTTAATAGCACAGAAGCACCCGTAATTAGCTTGTCCCCCAAATCCCCTGAACTATTATTCTTTGGTACAGGTTCAAAAATAAGACAAAGTCCCAGGGAAGGAGCAAGCAAGGCAACTCAGGCTGAAATATCTCAAAGGAGGTCTGACTGCATTAATTCCACAGAAGTATATTAAACCTTGCTGTAACTTGCTTTTGATTTTTTACAGCATGGCTGGGAAAGACAGAAGCAAACCATGGTATCTATTAGCTAACATGCTTTTTATAAGGCCACTGTGTCCTTGCTATGCTGCCACGACAGGCCCAAAGGTGCAATGTGTAATTAATGAAGAGAGAGTGCTTGATATATATTGATTGAAGGCGAGCTGTGTTAGTTTGGGATTCTATCTCTGGTGACACTGAGTTAGATGGCAGAAGCACGAACTCCAAGCCAGAATAGACTTAACCATTCTGCTGTGTAAAGAAGGGGAGAATAATAGTTATCAAGTTATAATATTGCATAACTCGGTGCCTGGTAGTAAGAAGCAGTAAAATATTTTCACCATAAGCAGAATGGCTTCTCTCTCTTTTACCAACCACTCAGTACAACCAGATCTTGAATATTTTACAGTAGCAGAAGTTGTATTTCCCAGGCCCACAGGGTGACTTCAGATAAGCTTGAGCTGTCCTGAACATTTTTATGGAACACCAGAAAAGGGTCCATTGAGATTGTAATCATCTTCATTTGCATTCGGATATATCAGCCTTCTCCAAATATGGAACCTCTAGATAGGTTACTTGGCAAGTACCATTATTAGCAACTACCATGATTCCCGTGTTGCACGACCTAGGCAAGCATTTCAATTCAATTCATTTCGATTCGAGAAGGCATTAAATTTAGGCAGAGTTGAAAGAGTTACTGTATTTCAAGACTCTTCCCCTGAAATGGAGATGGGAAATAGAATTTTCAATAAAATCTTCGGAGCATTAAAATCAAAGATCAAGGAAGAGAAAGGAAATTGAATAATTTGTAGATTTATTTGGGGATTCATTTGGTAGTGAATAAAGAATGCCTGTTTTCTTTTTCTTTATTTCTTTTGTAAATCCAGGTTACTAGGTTAATTTTAGACAGATTATACATCACATTTAAATGAATATAAAACTAAATCACATCTTCTAAACTCCTTGTTAAAATAATTGATCTACTATACACCTATCACATATAACAAAGCTTTCTTAAATCCTCAAGCAGATTTTTTTAGCTGTTAACATTTTTAAAATATAAAAATGCTTGCATTGCATTAGGATGGGTTCTTACATATTTTATTTCATTTGTTGATATCTTTACAGTTTTTATAATATTTTTACAACTTTTTAATCCACTCAGAAAATTCTAATTATTAAACAGATTAAAACTAGTAAAAAATGCGAAAGGTGTATTTTAAAGCATGTGTTCAAATAAAATGGCTTAATAAATTTGTACTAGTCATATAATTTTGTTATCCTGAACACAAAACAGTTTTATTACTGCAGTATAACAATACGGTCCAGGACTATAATACAAATCGTAAATACAAAGAAAAGGTCTTTGCTTATGGATTCATTTCTGCTTCTTTTTTTGTGTGCAAATGCCACCAGATGGCACTCCATGGCTTGAAACCTAGGGGAGCCCACATAACAACTGAGTGCACTGTCATTATCTGAATTTGAATCAATTTGCTTCCTTATTTGAAAATGCATTTAATTCCTTTTTGCCCGTGACTCATTCCCAACTAATCTAGGATCAGAAAAGTTGGTCAACAACAGATCACATGTTTTACGAACTCATAGCTGGTTCAGGAAACTGTTTATACCACCCTTAACTACTATTTCTTTTTCCAAATTTAAAACTTCTGACCTATCAGTTTCAGTTGTTGGTGATGCCATATGCTGAAAGTTAGATTTTCTGTGTGTCCAGAGCTTCTGCTTGCCCAGATATGACTCCATTGCAGATCTTTCTCAAGTTATACATAATTACTTGCATTCCATTGATGAAGTCATAGTACGCTTCGTAAGTTGAAATAGCTCTACAAAGTTGCAGAGAAAATTCTCACAATTATGATAATGTACCTTCACATCTTTGGTTACTTAATTCTGGTAAATATTAGAAGCTCTACTTATGCCTAGTATAGATTATGTCTTCTGTGAATAATATGGTATGTTTTGATAAATACAGTAGAATGCAAATGAAAATAAGAGGATGGAAAATAGCGTGGGTAAACAAGCAAAAAAGGTAATAACAATGCTGAAATTATGATTTTTATAGAAACAAGAATTACATCTCATTTAACATTTGATATTTTTTTAGCTTGTGTCTTTAGAAATGTATATTAATATACAATCATCTGTGATTTAAAAACACAACAACAACAACAACAACAACAACAACAACAACAACAACAACAACAGAGTTGCAAGGGACCTTGGAGGTCTTCTAATCCAAGACCCTGCTTAGGCAGGAAACCCACACTACTTCAGACAGATGGTTATCCAACCTCTTCTTAAAAACTTCCAGTGTTGGAGCATTCACAACTTCTGGAGGCAAGCTGTTCCACTGATTAATTGTTCTAACTGTCAGGAAATTTCTCCTTAGTTCTAAGTTGCTTCTCTCCTTATTCAGCTTCCACCCATTGCTTCTTGTTGTACTTTCAGGTGCTTTGGAGAAATACTATCTTTATTGCCTACAGCCAACTTCTAGTTCCTCTATACAATAAAATAGAGGTGTCCGTGCAGATAGTGTGTCATGTTCTTGCACAGTTCTCATTCACCCCTGCAAGATATGTCGGGCTTCATAATTTGTCTGAATTTCTGAAAAGGGTTTGAACTGAAAAATTTATTTATTTATTTATTTATTTATTGGATTTGTATGCCGCCCCTCTCCGGAGACTCGGGGCGGCTAACAGCAACAATAAAGCAGTGTACAATAGTAGTCTGATGCTAGAAACAATTAAAAACCCATTAATATAAAAAACCAAACATACATACATACATACCATGCATAGAATTGTAAAGGCCTAGGGGGAAGAAGGTCTCAATTCCCCCATGCCTGACGGCAGAGGTGGGTTTTAAGCAGCTTATTACGCAAGGCAAGGAGGGTGGGGGCAATTCTAATCTTTGGGGGAAGTTGGTTCCAGAGGGCCGGGGCCGCCACAGAGAAGGCTCTTCCCCTGGGTCCCGCCAAGCGACATTCTTTAGTTGACGGGACCCGGAGAAGATCCACCCTGTGGGACCTAACTGGTCACTGGGATTCGTGCAGCAGAAGGCGGTCCCGGAGATAATCTGGTCCGGTGCCATGAAGGGCTTTATAGGTCATAACCAACACTTTGAATTGTGATTGGAAACTGATCGGCAAGCAATGCAGACTGCGGAGTGTTGGTGTAACATGGGCATATTTAGGAAAGCCCATGATTGCTCTCGCAGCTGCATTCTGCACGATCTGAAGTTTCCGAACATTTTTCAAAGGTAGCCCCATGTAGAGAGCGTTACAGTAGTCGAGTTTCGAGGTGATGAGGGTATGAGTGACTGTGAGCAGTGACTTCCGGTCCAAATAGGGCCGCAACTGGTGCACAAGGTGAACCTGGGTAAACGCCCCCCTCGCCACAGCTGAAAGATGGTTCTCTAATGTGAGCTGTGGATCAAGGAGGATGCCCAAGTTGCGAACCCTCTCTGAGGGGATTTCTTGTCTTGCAGAAGATGAGTAAGACTGAGGCAATTCAAAAGAATTTCTCTCAATCCCACTTCTGTGTTTCAATTATTTCATAAAATGTCCATGAGACCCTTTTTAGGTTAAGGGAAAAAAATCATTTATTGATTTTATGTTTTTATGATGAACTAACTCCAGCCAAGAATGAAGTAAAAAATCCTTATCTGGTTAAATATTTGAAAGTCTATATGAAAAAAACCCAAAAATTCTGCTTCTAACTAATGAACTCTCAAGTATCTCAGTGGAAATAAAAGCTGATGATCCAGAGTACATCTGCCTTCATGCTCAATGGTGTCAGTATCTTCAGATTTTCAGAGACTAATTTAACAATAATGCACATTCCCAAAACAGATTTACAGAAGTGTTATTGATACTGCAGCTTAACACTCCTTACTGCAGCCGTTCCCCTGAATTATTGGCTATCGAGAAGAAATGCAGCTGCACTTGTAAACCTTTTTCGCACATAAAAATGATATTGTGGCCTTCCATTCTGCAAGACTGTAGTTAAAGGCTCTGTCAACATTGCCATTATAAATTGCAATCCTTTTTGAACACATTTATGAACTAGAAAAACGCACACTGCTTCTCAGGAAGAATGGCTTGTAGGCCTCATCGGTTCCTAAATACCCATTTGAATGGTGCTGTTAGCTAGCTTTCAACACCAATATGTGCAAATCTTGGAACCAATTCAAACGTTATGGGGCAGCACCACCCAGGACTCAGCCAGCATATCTCAGGCCAAGAATGTGCTCTCAGATGCTTATTGATGGAAACAAATGGAATAGTATTAAAAAGAGCAGCTCTGAGCAAATACAGAGTGCATTTTTTTCCTCCAGCTATTTTGTGTGAGTCCATGCAATTAGAAGTAGAAAAAACAGCATCAAAGCAGAATATAAGATCAGTTTTTTTAGAATTTAAGAATCGTGTTCTATTAAAGTTATAATTCATATGTAGAAAACCTATTTGAATTTTCAGATAATGAAGTTGTTTTTAGAAGGCATGACAAACAACAGGAGCTTTTGAAACAATAAGACAGGACAATTCTTTCTTTCTTTCCTTCTTTCTTTCTTTCTTTCTTTCTTTCTTTATTTATTAGATTTGTATGCCATCCCTCTCCATAACCCATGCTTAGAGACAAAGTTCATAATTAGATCTGACCTGAGATAGTTAAACCTATCCCATTGAAATCAATTGCTACCAGTTCAGCTTAACCAGTCTGAACCATGAGAAATCCACCTCTGATTTGGAGAGGGGTTGGGAGGAGGACAATAATTAACATTTCAGTTACAATTTTCAGCTGTATTGTTTGCATCATTTTTCAAACTTTCTTTCTTTGAATTTATCTTTAAGGGCATAAAAGCTCAGAGTTTTTAGCAAATATGGTTTTAAAAAAATAGCTATAGATAGTGTAGAAGGTACAGCAAGTACTCTAAGATAATAGTTATAGATTCAACCCCTTGATTTTTACATTTTTTTAAAGTATGTTTTGTTCCAAAATTAATTAATTTTACATTTTAATCAATTAATTTGGAATGTAATTAATTACTTTGATACAAAATCAGTCCAAAATTAAATATTCATGTCCTGAACTATTCTATGCACTTTATATTATAATAATAATTCTTAGCACAAAAGTGTGCTTCAATAGAAATTTGTGATTACAGAGCGGGGGGGGGGGGGGTCCAATTTCTTTTACTACTGCTCTGTGGGCGTGGCTTATTTTCTGGGCATGGCTTGATGGTATGTGATGGTGGGCATATCTTCATGACTGGGTGGGAGTAGCTTTGCAGTCATATGACTGGGTGGGGTTAGATGGTCATGTGACTGTGTGGGCGTGGCCAATGACGTCTCTCACGTCGATGGTTGTTAAGGTGCCTGGTCTCTCCTTACCTCAAAGGCCTCAACAAGATACAATTCCCCTGTCTATTTACTACTACTGAACATCCTACTACTATTTCATCGTATGTATTTATGACATATGTGTACATACATACAGTGAAGGGCTACCAAAATTTTTACTACCACACTGTGGCCGTGGCTTATGCAAGGCACCCTGCATTTTCTTTCAACATCTTTCAGTGCAAATTGGGTGCTCTGGGGTGGATGTCCATTTTTGCTACCCTGCTGCATACCCACCACCCCAATCCGGGCAGCAGCCCACTCCAGCATACATATTACCCAGACAAACAAAAGATACATTGTCTACTATATATATTGTATATGTATATGTATGATACATGCACACACACACATGTGCGTGCACACACACACACACACAGAGAGAGAGAGAGAGAGAGAGAGAGAGAGAGAGAGAGAGAGAGAGAGAGAGAGAGAGAGATATGTCTTCTAAAACTTTTGCATTTGGAAAAGCACACCCAGAGCCCACTTTCTGCCACATATTTAACCATAGCCTCTCTATATTAGAACATTGCACGTGCCTTCAGATTTTCTTCCCTAATTTGCACATCATTGTTAGAGCCAGGAAATATCACTTAACAACGCTCTTGCTTAGCAACCAAAATTTTGGGCTCAATTGTGGTCATAAGTTAAGGATTATCTCTGCCTTCCTCTGCATGGCAGCCTTGTCCTAGTAAACTCCTCCTTTCTGGCAATTTTTCTATGTTAGAGGCACCAAAATAATCAAGACAATTTAAGGTTTCCTGCTGCAACCGGGGGTTGGACTAGATGACCTCTGAGATATCTTCCAGCTGTGCTGTTTCAAAGTGTCTTCTGAAGTCACATCTAGTGACAATGATTGTGGTGCTTCCTCCCTCTTCTTTTCTTCTTTCCTTCCTTTTCTCTTTCTCTTCCTATGAAGAACTCCAGAAGGTCTTCAGTAGCAGGGGGAAAAAACCAGAAGTTTTGAAACTGAGAACATGCCCATTGATCATCAAGCTCCACTGTTGATTAGCTTAGAAGGATAGTTTAACAGCCACTTACAATAATCTCTCAACTCAAACTCCGTGCAAGCCCTCCCTGCACTCCTTTTGGGCCCAACAAGTCTTGCTACATCTCCCTGGGAGCCAAAATGGGTACAGGTGAGGTGCTACACACACCCATGCCCTATTTTGGGCCTAGCAAGCCTACCTACAGGGGTGGGTTCTAACTTACCTCACTGCCAGTTTGTTACCTCCTGGACCATGTGGCAAAAAAAAAAAACAAAGCCGAAAAACAAATGGTGATTGCATCCACAGTGCCAGGACCCGGCTTCTGTGCGTGCTTAGGAAGATTTTTTTAAAAAATCAAAAAAACAAAAAAAAGATGGCGGTGCCCAAAGTCTGGCATTGATCAATGCAGTTCAATGACATCATCGTGATGTCACTAGTGGTACAGTCTGAACTGGGAGGAACTCACCTCTGGTACAGAGAAGCTAGAACGAACAAATTTTTCCAACCCAATGAAATTCCATTTCAGATATCCATCACTGAGTTTTCTATTCACCCTTTTGAGGGAATGTGTTTGTGTGAGATCCCAGTTCCATTTAGCATCACACATGTTGACACACAGTCAGTAACTATATGAAAATTCTTTCACTATTGATAATTTTCTGAATCACAGAGAATTTTATGAATCAGAGAATCACCACATTCATTTTTCTACCTGTTTTTTAAAAATCAGAATGTTTCAGTGAACAGATTTCAACCAGTGATATTTTTTAACAAGCTAGGTGGCTGTTGAGATATGCAAAAATTAGGAATTGAGGCAATGACCAAGGTCTCAGTGGCTTATTTTTGGGCATGTGGGGATTTGGGCCCTGAAATAATGAGCAGACAAGAATTAAGACACTGAACAGGCTGTGGCTCTTGGGGCCTGCAGAAGATTCATACTTTGAAAATCTCTATTATAGAGCAATATCACACTACTCACAAGAGCCTACAAAACTTTTGCCAGACCCATCCTTGAATACAGCTCATCTGTCTGGAACCCATACCACATCTCGGACATCAACACCCTTGAAAACGTCCAAAGATATTTCACCAGAAGAGCCCTTCACTCCTCCACTCGAAACAGAATACCCTACAAAAATAGACTAACAATCCTGGGTCTACGGTGCCTAAAACACAATTTAAGTATTGCCCACAAGATCATATGCTGCAACGTTCCACCGGTCACTGACTACTTCAACCGCAACAACACAAGAGCATGCAACAGATTCAAACTTAATATTAACCGCTCCAAACTTGACTATAAAAAATATGACTTTAACAATCGAGTTGTCGAAGCGTGGAACTCATTACCGGACTCAATAGTGTCAACTCCTAACCCCCAACATTTCTCCCTTAGACTCTCCATGATTGACCTCTCCAGGTTCCTAAGAGGTCAGTAAGGGGCGTACATAAGTGCACTAGTGTGCCTTTCGTCCCCTGTCCAATTGTCTTTCCTTTATCTCATATATCATATGTATTTTCTTCCTTTCATATATCTTCTCCTCTATTTTTACATATTATCTTTATATATATTACTTCATGTCTATTCTCTTCCATATGTATTGTGTATTGGACAAATGAATAAATAAAATAAATAAATAAATATTCAGGATGTGATGTCCATAGGGGCAATGACTGGATTTTAAAATAAAAGTCTCGACTTATTTGATTGAAAAAAGAAAATAGAGAATTCACATGGTATCAATGCATCATACTCCAGGAACATGCATAAGCCAAATATTTGGTACTCTATTGCTTTGTTGGCAAAGCAAAAGATGCCTATTTATCCAAGAAAAACAAAAGAAGAGTGAGATGGTAGGATGGTAGGTCTTATCAGTGGGGGATCATCCTTATCAGATTGTCTTCTGGTAAATGCATGTTTTCACTATGGCAGTTTGATTTGGTAAAATTAAGTATTGGGAGTCCTCAATTTACGACCACAATTGAGCCCAAAAATTATGTTAATAAGTGAGAAATTTGTTAAGTGAGTTTTGCCCCAGAACCTTTCTTGTCACATTTGTTAGTTGAATCAATGCGGTTGTTAAATTTAGTAATGTGTTAAGTGAATCTAATTTCCCCATTGACTTTGCTTATCAGAAGGACACAAAAGGTGATCACATGACTCCAGGACACTGCAGCATCCAAGTATAAATTACATGACCATGGGGAGGCTGCAATAGTCATAAATGTGAAACAGCACTTTATTCAGTGCTTTTGTGACATCAAATGGTCACTAAATGAACTGTTGCAAGTCAGGGATACCTATATTTTTTATTTCTTTTACCAAAATGCATAAAGGTGGAAAATTTTAGCTGAGGCTCTTAAGCAGGTTAACATTTTCAGTTCTATAAACTTCAGGTCCTTCTACTCAAAGCTGTTACCATGTATTTTGTCTAATTATATTGTCTAATTCACAGAAAATTGTTTTATTTGGGGTAGAGAAAGAGTGCAACTAATGTCTTCTACCTGTACCTTTTCTCTGCTTTCCAGATGTTCATCCATTCTTTCCCTTTGCATAAACAAATCTCATTAGGGGAAAAAAAAAAACCAAAATATATATGGTCTATCTTTTAATTGGAAAAATCAATATACTCTGTGTCTTACGCAAAATGTTCTATTTCAAAACAAGTGAAGATAGTTTCTGGGACTCATCAACTTTTTACTTGAAATGTAATTGATGTCAGCACTCAGCAGATTCTAGTAGCTCCCAAAGCCCATGTTAATATTTATGTCAATATATCACTTACCATTATATTAGTTTCCTGATTATTCGGTTAAGATGTGATACTTAATTTTACCAAATCAAGCTGCCACAGTGAGAATGGCCAATCAGAAAACATGCATTTACCAGAAGACAATCTGATAAGGATGATCCCCCACCAATAAGGTAAAAATGTTATTTATTTATTTATTTATTACCATATCTGAAAAATCTATCTCTGAATCACTTCAGGACATTATTGGAACTTTTAAAAATAATTGAATTGCTAAATCAGTCACTGCTATTAGGTAAGTCTATAGCTGAGCAAAAGAAAGTTAAATTTGAAACCATACTCAGTTTTGCCAGAACAGGATAATAACTGTCTGTCATGGGCTTTTGAAATTCTATTACTGGATGCCAATCAAAATACAGAATTCTGCCATACCACCACCCTTCCCATTTGTAAATCATTCTCAAAGCTTGTAATTCCACCTGTAATTCCTCCAAACTGTCTTTACCATCTGCTTTTAAAATCATTTTCATGATGGTGTGTCCTCTCAGGCTTTTGGCTAAGATCATGTATAATTGTTTATGTTTATGGGTTTGAACATTATAAAGAAGAACTGCAACCACTCATTATTCATCCAGATTAGTCAATAGCTCTGTATGGAGAATGGCATTTAACCAATGTCACTCTTCCTATATCAATCTTGCCAGTCACTGAAATACTATTTCCAGAGCTTCAAGTGATATATTAACAAATACACACATAAAAACATGCAGTTCACATGCTTTTTGTCTAGATTTACCTGTTAACTTGCAAACATACCTCCCAACAGAACTAGACGGTCTTGGCATATTCGGGTTTCTGGAGTCTTAGTGGCTCAATATGAGCCAGCAGAGTGCAGTGGCAGCCAAAAAAGCCAGTGCAATCCTAAATTGCATTAACAGAGGAATACAATTAAGATCAATTGAGGTACTAATAATACTCGATAAAGCCTTAGTTAGACCACACCTAGAGTACTGCATCTATAAAGAGCCGGGGTGGCGCAGCAGGTAGAGTGCTGTACTGCAGGCCACTGAAGCTGACTGTAGATCTGAAGGTCAGCGGCTCAAATCTCATCACCGGCTCAAGGTTGACTCAGCCTTCCATCCTTCTGAGGTGGGTAAATTGAGGACCCGGATTGTGGGGGCTAAGGAGAAGGGCGGCATAAAAATCAAATAAATAAATAAAACAGATGTTGGGACATTAGAAAAAGTACAAAGGATTCTTAGGAAGAATTGCAACAATTAAGATGAACATTTTACCCAAGGTCTTATTTCTTTTTCAGACAATACCAATAAACCCAGGGGGTATCTTTTTAAGAACTTTAACAAACTTAGTTAAAAAATTTATATGGCAAGGTAAAAAAGCAAGGATAAAAATGAATTGTTTAGAAGATATCAAAGAAAGAGGAGGATTTGGCCTTCCAAATTGGAAATTATACTATCAGGCCGCTGCACTAACATGGCTTAGAGATTGGATAATTTTAGATAATAAAAGAACACTTGAACTAGAAGGACATGATTTAATGCTTGGATGGCACGCATTTTTATGGTATGATAAGGACAAAAACCATTCATATTTTAAAAGGCATACATTAAGGAAATACTTACTAGAAGTATGGAAAGATATAAAGAAGAATCATTTCTTAAGCATCCCAGATTGGTTAGCTCCCTTAGAAGCAATAACGCATCCAAAGTCTATAAAGGACAAGAAAATGACTCATAGATATAAAGAACTATTAAATGATCAGATGAAGCTTAAATCTAGAATTGAACTACAAGAAGAAGGGATAATAATAGATTGGTGGCACTATGCCCAGATCCGATCTAGATATCAGAAGGATAAAACTCTTTACATTTTTAATAAAAGTAAGAATTCTTTAACTACCTTAATAACCACTAACCCTACAAAAATGATAGGGAAAATATATAAACTACTTATTGCTCATAAAAATATAGAATTGTCTTTAAAAGATACTATGATAAGATGGTGTAGAAATATTGGCAAGGAAATAGATATAGACACATGGGAGAAAGTGTGGATCAATAATTGGAAAATGACTAAATCAGTTTCTTTAAAAGAAAACCAAATCAAAATGTTCTATAGATGGCATCTCCCACCAAATAGGATAGCAAAAATGTTTCCCAAAACATCCCCAATATGTTGGAAATGTAAGAAGGATATAGGAACTTACTATCATCAATGGTGGACATGCAGCAAAGCAAAAATATATTGGAAGATGATTGAAAAAATATTAAAAGAAATAATAAAACAAGATATAGATAATACCCCGGAATTTTATTTATTAGGTGTCACAACCCAGATTTATAAGAAAGAAATTTTCTATTTAATCATACATATATTAACTGCGGCTAGAATAATATATGCGCAAAACTGGAAAGGGGAGGAAATCCCCAAGGAAGAAGAGGTTATAGCTAAGATATTAGATTGCGCTGAAATGGATATGATGACAAGAAGATTAAACGATCAAGAGGATACTAAATTTTACGAAACATGGAACAACGTTTACAAATGGATAGATAAGAAAAAATAAGATATATTGTTAGTGGTTGTTTTTTTCTTTTTCTTTATTTTGTATTAGTTTTTATCTAGATGATAATAATAGCAATATTAGTTTAAAAGGATTTTTTGATGATTATGATATAGCTATGTATGTATAAGTATAAGCAATATATTAAGATTTTTGAAGTATAATAGTTGAATTTAGTCTTACTGTCTAGATTGAAGGTTTAATACTATTTTATTATAGTAATTAGGATTATATTAAAGGTATCTTTCCTTTTTGGTAACTATGTTATACTAACCTTAATACCCACATTAAGATTTGTAAACTTCAATTCAAATTTATTAATTTTTTCTTTTTTTTTATAATAGTTAATACATATGTATTCTTTTTCTATATTTGAATTTATACTTTCATAAGAAGCGGGGGAAATACACCCCCACTTTATGTTTATTGTTTGTTTGTATCTGTTTGTCTTTTTATGAAAAATAATAAAAAAATTGAAAAAAAAAAAAAAAAAGAAAAAGTACAAAGGAGAGCAACCAGAATGATTAAGGGACTGGAGACCAAAACATATGAAGAATGGTTACCAAAACTGTATATGGTTAGTCTAATGAAGAGAAAGACCAAAGGAGACATGATAACAGTGTTCCAATATTTGAGGGGCTGCCACAGAGAGGAGGGAGTCAAGTTATTTCCCAAAGCACCTGGAGGCCAGACAAAGAATAATGGATGGAAACTGATTAAGAAGGAATTCAGCCTAGAAATAAGGGGGAAGTTTCTGAGAGTGAGAATAATCAACCAATGGAACAGCTTGCCTTTGGAAGTTGTGAGAGCTTCATCACTTGAAACTTAGAAAAAGAGATTGGACTGCCATTTGTCAGAAATGGTGTAGCGTGGGATTGGTCTAGATCAGTGTTTTTCAACCAGTGTGCCGCGGCACAGTAGTGTGCCGTGAGACATGGTCAGGTGTGCCGCGAAGCTCAGGGAGAGAAAGAAAGCAAGAGAGAGAGAAAGAAAGAGAAAGAAAGAAAGAAAGAGAGAGAGAGAAAGAAAGAAAGAAAGAGAGAGAGAAAGAGAAAGAGCGAGCGAGAGAGAGAGAAAGAACAAGAGAAAGCAAGCAAGAGAGAGCGAGAAAGAGAGGGAGGGAAGGAGAGAGAGAGAGAGAGAGAGACAGAGGTTGGTAGGGAGGGAGAGAGAAAGAGCAAAAAAGAGAGGAAGGAAGGAATAGAAAGAAAGAGGGATGGAGAGAGAGAAAGAGGAAGGGAGAGAAAGAGGGAGAGAGAAATATAGCGAAAGGGAGGAAGAGAGAGAGAGATAATTTTTTTGTCCAAACTTTTTTTAGCCCCCCCTCCCCCCGCTCAATGTGCCTCAGGGTTTCGTAAATGTAAAAAATGTGCCGCGGCTCAAAAAAGGTTGAAAATCACTGGTCTAGATGACCTACAAGGTCCCTTTCAATCTGTTAATCTGTTAAATCTGTTAGATTAAGCAATCACAAGTAATAGAACAAATTAGAGTCATAGACTTTAAAAGAGCTAATTTCAATAAACCTTTGGTCTTGGGAAGGATTTTGTGGATGACAATCCTCAAGGAGAAAACAATCTAAGAAGTTTGAGAAACCTTCAAAAACAAAATTATAAAAGTTCAGTCTAGCACAATTGAAAATAAATAAATCAGATATCTCAAAAGAAACCAGCATGATTGCACGAAAAAACTGTCTGATAAATTGAAAGACAAAAAAGAACAAATATTAAAAATAGAAAAGGGGCTTAAAACCATGGCAGACTATCAGGGAATAGCTTGAGTCTACATAGACGAAGTCAGGAAAGCTAAGGTTGAAAATGAATAAAAGCTTGTGACAAAAGTAAAAAATAAATGCATTTTTCAACATCCAAAAAACAAGAAAAAGGTCAGGGGAACAATTGGTCCATCAATTGGAGAAAGTGGAAAGAAGGAGATGAGCAACAGGGAGAAAACAGAACTGCTTAACTCATTTTATACATCTGTCTTTAAACAAAAGGGGGGGGACAGTTCAACCTCTCAAAAACAGTACTGTAAAAGACAGATTAGAAATACAAGTTAATATAGGCCAAAAAAGGGTAAGAGAACACCTGTTCATCTTAGAGAAGTTCAAATCACCAGGACTAGATGGATTGCACCCTAATATTCTGAAGGAATTGGTAGATGTGATCTTAGAGCCACTGAACCATATCTTTCAAGGCTCCTGGAGCACCAGGGCACTACTAGAGAACTGGAAAAGAGCTCATGTAGTTCCCATCTTCAAAAAAGGGAAAAAGTGGATCCAGGAAATGACAGTCCAATCAATATCTGGAAAGATTCTGGAAAAAATAATCAAACAATGAATCTGTGAATATTTAGAGGTAACAAAGTCATAGTCAGAAGCCAACATGGGTTTATAAAAAACACATCATGCCAGACAAAGTTTACTTCATTGTTTTTCAAAGTGACAAAATTAGTGGAAATGTTGTCAATATAATTTACTTGGACTTTAGTAAGGCATTTGATAAAGTAGATCACAACCTATTACTTTTTAAGAAATAAAAATGTGGGTTAAACAACATCACTACCAATGGATTTGTAATTGGCTGACCAACTGCACACAATGTGTAATTCTTAATGGAAACTGCATCTACATCTGAGATGGGTTGCTACTAGTTCAGCCCAGTTCTATAGAACTGTTAGCAGAGATTAGGTATGGTTCCCCGAACTGGTAGTGACCTATGGCTGGCCACACCCCCAACCAGTCTACTGCTGAGACACTGCCTCGCCTTCACCACACACATTTAACTGCCTCCTGAGTCCTGCCTACACACAGGTAAGCAAGCCTTTGCACTAGCCTATCCTCACCCCTCCCTGCCGGCCAGCACCTCCTGAAGCTGCTGGCTTTGCAACTACACTTGGGGGGGGGGGGACTTGGCAAGCTTTACAGCCATGTGGTTACAAAGCTTCCCCTCTCCATTCATTGCCATTCCATACAGCCCACATGGCGAGAGAGGAAAGGTAGCAGCCAACCAACACCCCTCTCCATTCATTGCCATCCTGCATGGTCTGCACTATGAGAGAGGAAAGGGGATAGCAGTCCATACCCCCCTCTCCATTCATTGCCATCCCACACAGCCAGCACAGCAAGAGAGCAGCCTGCCACCCTTCTCCATCCCCTGGCTAGGCATATCAGACCTCCCAAATAAAACATCCGCACTCAGCTTCCTTGGGGCTTCTGGGTGACTGCCACCATATCTGCCTCAGATTGTGTGGATCCCATTGCTGCTGCTCTGGTGCTCACGGGATGTTCGTCCCAGGTGTGTGTGTGAGAGAGAGAGAGAGAGACAGAGAGAGAGAGAGAGACAGGGTGGGAGGGATGGAAGGAAGGAGAGATAAAGAAAAAAGAGGAAGGGAAAGAAAGAGGAAAGGAGAGAGAGAAGAGAAAGGAAGGAAGGGAGCAAGAGAGGGACGGAGAGAAAACTCTGTGCTATTATTTTTGATTGTTCCTTTATTTATCATGTGTTAATATTTTATACTGTCCCTACATTTCAAGTGATTTTACTATCTTTCTTTTGCCCACGGCTACCACATATTTTTCAGGGGTTTACATGCATTCAATGTCCATAGTCCAGAGCATAAATAAGTCTGTGTTTATTTTGTACATCAGATTGCGTAAGTTCAGCTTAATATGCTATCCCTGGTGTGTGAGGTTTTGTATACATATTGAAAAAGAAGCAATCTTGTAATCTTTGATTTTTGGACTTGCTGTGTGCAACAAATCACCACTCGTTGGATAAGGATTAATGTTTTTCTGAACAGATCAGTAAAAGTGGCAACTGGTAATTTTATGTTTTATGAGTTAATAATATGCATATTTTTCAAATTACTAAACTTGTAGCAATGCTCAGTTAATGGCAAACATGGAACAAACAAAAGATAGTTCCCAGGAGTTCTTAGTGTCTATAGTGCAATGGAAATGTTTCTTCCAATTATAAGACTCTCACAAGACAAATTAATAAATAAAAATACTGTACTTACATTATATAGTATTTTTAAAATGTTAAAAACATTTTGAACTATGTAAATGTTTTATATATTCTTATAATATCTTTGTCCTGTAGACCAATTCAAAGAAGTGGCCCTTGGCAGGCATAAAAGCATCCTTTGCAAGAGGTCATCTAATAGGAAACAAGATCCTGATTCCTTATTTGAATTCTCAGCCACTCAGGCTACCTTAGTGTCCACTTACAAGGAACATTTAAAATGTACTTGGATTAAACACTCAGAATTGATTAACTAAGGGTCCTGAAAGAATCCAAGTAGATTGTGAAACAATAGGAAAAAGTTGATTGTTACCTGATACCACAAAGGTACCATCTTTATGATACCAGGACTTTTTATGCTGGATCAATTAACTCTTGTTGAATGCAAACTTTATAATAAGACTTTTTTCCTCAAATACAGTCAAATAAAACACGGAATTATATATTATATAGACTGAAAATCCATCCCATGTCTGTGCTGCTGTTCAACCTATATAATTTAATGTTTTAGGGCAGTGATGGCGAACTTTTTTTCCTTTGGATGCCGAAAGCACGTGCCTGCATGAATGCTCATACTCATAATTTAATGCCTGGGGAGAGCGAAAATTGCCTTCCCTGCCCCCTGGAGGCTCTCTGGAAGCCAGAAACAGCATGTTTCCCAACTTCTGGTGGGCCCAGTAGGACTGTTTTTCACCCTCCCCAGGGTCCAGAGGCTTCCCTGAACCTGGGGAGGACAAACACATCCTCCCCCATCCCCCAGAGGTTGTCCAGAGCATCCATGCGAGCCAAAAATCAGCTGTCCAGTGTACACATGCGTGCTGGAGCTGAGCTAGGGCAACAGTTTGCGTGCCAGCAGATATGGCTCCGCATGTCACTTGTGGCACCCGATTTTTAGAAATATTTATTTATTATTATTTATTTATTAGATTTGTATGCCGCCCCTCTCCTCAGACTCGGGGCGGCTAACAACAATAGTGAAACAACATATAACAAATCTAACATTTAAAATAATTTAAAAACCCTAATTTAAAAAACCAAACATACACACAAACATACCATGCATAAATTGTATAGGCCTAGGGGGAAGGGCATATCTCAGTTCCCCCATGCCTGACGACAGAGTTGGTTTTTAAGGAGCTTGCAAAAGGCGAGGAGGGTGGGGGCAATTCTGATCTCTGGGGGGAGTTGGTTCCAGAGGGTCGGGGCCGCCACAGAGAAGGCTCTTCCCCTGGGTCCCACCAAATTTTATTTATTTATTTATTTGTTTGTTTGTTTGTTTGTTTGTTTGTTTGTATGCCGCCCCTCTCCGTAGACTCGGGGCAGCTAACAACAGTATTATTATTATTATTATTATTATTATTATTATTATTATTATATATTTGGCCTTGCAGGCTAGGTATGAAACCAAAATCTCAACTTTCCAAATCATAACCCACAATAGGGAAAAATTCTGATCTCTGGGGGGATTTGGTTCCAGAGGGTCGGGGCCGCCACAGAGAAGGCTCTTCCCCTGGGTCCCACCAAATTTTATTTATTTATTTATTTATTTATTTATTTATTTATTTATTTATTTATTTATTTATTTATTTATTTATTTATTTGTATGCCGCCCCTCTCCGTAGACTCGGGGCAGCTAACAACAGTAATATTATTATTATTATTATTATTATTATTATTATTATTATTATTATTATTATATATTTGGCCTTGCAGGGCTAGGTATGAAACCAAAATCTCAACTTTCCAAATCATAACCCACAATAGGGAAAAATCAAAAATATAAACCTATTTTGAAAAAAAAGTTTTTAAAAGAATACTAGATCATCTTAGACAGTATTTTTAAATAAATAGAATATACAAATTATTTAAGCATGCTTAAATGTACTATTGTATTATTATTATTATTATTATTATTATTATTATTAATGTTGATGTTCATATAGTGCTAGTACCAACTGACTAATATCCTTGCCCTACGCTTTTCTAATGTTATGTTTGTGTTATTTTATTCACTAAAAGACTTTTATTTATTCATTTCAAAGGACCTTAGATACATGTTCATTTCTAGAGCACCATTCTTTCTTCAATGTCTGGAAACGAGAGATGCAAATTTGTTACATATTCATAACCCGAAAGGGATCTTCGCTGCTATTGGTAGGCAAACTATCAAATGGGAGACTCAATAGTGTAATTCTTTTGCTGAATAATACTCTTCCAAGCTGCACTGACCAGGAGTGGTCAGTAGGGAGAGCTGCAGTGTGCAGCTTTTTATTTCTCTTCAGGAAGGAGGAAAATCTTCCCTTACCAATAGGAAAATACTTAACTGACAGCATACAAACACTAGTATAAGCTAAGATGCTAGCCTACTGCAGCCAATGACAAGCTCCTTGGCATCATAAAGGAGGCAGATGGCAAGCAACTAATGTGGCAGAGGCCTTCGAAAAAGGAAATGTAAGACCCGCAGAAGGAGGGGGTGGGGAAATCCTATTATTAAAACTCAACCGACTGTAAGAAGTCAGAAAAAGAACAGCATTTGGAAATAATGTTTGGAAAAGAATGAATCGATTTGTACAAGAATTTAGACATGATGGCCAAAATAGGGTAAGATTTTCAGGGCATGAAAATAAATAAATACCTATTGATGTACTGTACCAGCTATGGAAAATAATGCTAAATTGGGAGAGGCAAGGTAAGAATGCTGTCCTTTTGGCTCAGTTTTTCATTTTCAATCCTTCTGTTTGCTTTGGCAAACACTTCGGGAGTGTTTCTAAAAATACAGCTTACAAATCTGTACCTATTGTTGTTTGCACTTTCACCCAGTATACATTTAAAAAAAACAGTACTGTTTTGAGAAGCATTTTCCTTATATGCCCTTTTTGTACATATTATGCTTTACAGATCTGTGTTCTGAAGAACAAAGTGCAGAAAATTATGGATTTTAATAAAGAAATATAGCAGATTCAAATTCTGCAAATTGGATATCTTTGCACTACATTACTCCAAACATTACTTGCCCACTCCTAGGATTTTTATTTAATAAAAAGTAACATTTGAAACATAAACATATTGCTGCATGTTTATCTGTTAGGATATCCCCTCTTGCAATCATATCTGTTAGGACAGTGTACATTCATATATTTATTTATTTTTTTGCAGTCCTCTGGAAAATTGACATCTTCACAGTCATTGCATTGCCTTTTAGTCCTTTCTTGGAACTTTTTATATGTCCTTCTGAAATATTAATTGCATGGCATCGTGTGCTGCGCAGATTTAAAGAATTTAATGCTTTGCTCAGTTGTATATTTTATGATAATGCTTTGTTCTTTCTGATTTGTTGCACAATGCCTTGAGGGTTTTAAAAGAAAAATGTATTACAAATATTAAAAATAAATACATAAATGGAAGTAGATTTATATTTGTAGGTCATGCTCTGCGCACCTTTGAGTGGACATGTTCTTTCCGTAACTTGTGCTTCCTGCTTACAATAATGCTAACTGATTTAGCAGCTGTCAAAGTGGATTGTTGTGGCCCATCAGAACTTTGAAAACAATGCTTTTGTTAGGTCAGTTGCATGTTTTGCACAAAGACTGTGTCTGACTCACAACAACTGAAGATGAACCCTTAGGAATCTTTCAAGTGGGAAAACCATAATATAATTCCATTTTTATGCTGGATCTTCAACTGGATCAACACTTCTGCAAGATAAACTGGTAATGTTGTTTTGGGCCATTTGTGAAAATACATATGTCAGGTTTCCAAGTAACACCCCAAATAAAGAAAACTTAGAGGCTTGAGTTTCCTCAAAGTTCCATTTTATGTCATATTGGCACATCTAAGAAGGGTTGTTGGTCTTACCTGATACACCTCTTCTCATCAAGAGGAGCCAGCAGTCAGGATGGGTTGTCCTTGTCTGTAGTCCTGAGGACTGAGTCTATTTCATTGTGATTGGATCCACCCTCTGCTGGAATCCCAGTTTTGATTATTCCAAAGCATCGACTCAGTGTGGTGAAGATGTTACATTAAATCCCCCAAAGGAGGCACATTCACATCCCAACTGTTTGCTGGCTGGTTCGTGAAGCATACGGTATAATAGTGCACAAGTAACCATGAGTCAGAAAACTACCTGGAATGTCACGAGCAGGATCCCTTAGAAAATAACTGAACTAACAAAGAATATGTCCATTCATAAATCACAGGAACCAGTTCAGACTGAATAAAGGGAGGGACTGATTGCTGGCTCCTCCTGATGAGAAGAGGCGTGTTAGGTCAGACCAACACCCCTTCTCCATTATGGGAGGAGCCAGTAGTGAGGGTGGGATATACCAAAGCTTGTAGTCCCAGTGGGAAGGTACTGTCATCATTTATGAATCCTGCGCAATCACCTTCTGCAGCACCCTATGGCATAAAGAAGGCCCCATGGCCAGTCGCTCCAATGTGAGTTCACCACCTCCACATCTTGAGAGGGGGAAAAGGAGAAGAACTGTGGAAGCTGGATATTTATTTATTCATTATTTTATTTATTATTTTATTTATTCGATTTTTGTGCCGCCCTTCTCCTTAGACTCAGGGCGTCTTACAATATGTTAGCAATAGCACTTTTTAACACAGCCAGCATATTGCCCCCACAATCTGGGTCCTCATTTTATCTACCACGGAAAGATGGAAGGCTGAGTCAACCTTGAGCCGGTGATGAGAGTTGAACCACTGACCTACAGATCTACAGTCAGCTTCAGTGGCCTGCAGTACAGCACTCTACCTGCTGCGCCATCCCAGGTCTCCAGCCTTGCAAAGAGATCCACCAGCAGAAGGCCAAATATGTAATGGAATGGAAACCCACTGGATCCAGGCACCATTCAGCCTGGTCTACCGTTGACCTGCTCAGCCAATCCGCCTGTATATTGGCAACCCTGGAGATGTGGTCCACTGACAATGTGATGAGAGATATTGTGACCACTGCCCACAGCTTCTGCCATAAGGATCTTGGAACAGGTGCTCCCTTGGCGATTGATATACGTAATATTGTCCAAAGATCATGTGAAAACCTGCCACCAGATGATGGAATTGTTTGAGGGCTAAAGACTAATTCTTTAATTCTCTAAAAGAGTCTTTACAATGGATTCTCCTTCCCTTTCAAAAGGCAAGTCCATTGAATGGCTTGAATGTCCAGCAGGTGCTGCAAAGCTTCCTCCATAAAGGTGGCACAACAAATAAAAAAACCCTGGGAGAAGGGAGAGGAATTCAAGAGATAGCCCATGCCAAGTAGTATCTATGATCCAGGCTTTGGCAAATGTCTGCAAAATAGGCCAAGCAGCTGCCAATGGGAATGTCCAAGTCCTTACCACTTGCCCCTCTTAGAGGAGCACCCACCGGAGTCTCCATGGAACTGGTGCCACCCTGGGTAAAATGGGTGCAGTGCCCATTCTGACCTGGGGGTCAGGGGAAACTGACTGGCAAAAATAAGATGCCTGTCTCAGGAAACCCCTTATAGGAAATTGCTGGAAAAATCTTCTGCTTATCATGGGATTCAATGTGAAGGGGCTAGAGAAAATCCCTGAAGCACCAAAGCCAAATTTCTTGTGATCCAATCATATTTGGCCAATAAAGAATTTAATTTATTTAATTTAATTTAATTTATTTATTTAATTTAATTGTGGAATGACTTGCACCCTGACTTGGGGAATTGGCACTGGAGCAATACATTCTGAAGCCCTATCACCATGCTGCCCACACCAGTAGCATTTGATAGTCCCAGAAGATGAGGGCAGTCATGCCTCGGGTGGCTTTGCAGAGTCTTAATGGCCCAGAGGTCTTCTCACAGGTTTTTTGGTGGTCGGCTTCCTATGGGGGTTGATTTCTAGATCCATGGCTACTGCTGTGTTGTATTGTATTCAATCTGGGACTGCCCGGATGCTGCAAGCCTTTCAGAGTTACGGGTCAAGGGCCTCTTATTGTATTTTATATGTTGTAAGCTGCCCCAAGTCTTCGGAGAGGGGTGGCATAGGAATCCAATAAATAAGTAAGTAAATAAGTAAGTAAGTAAGTAAGTAAGTAAGTAAGTAAGTAAGTAAGTAAGTAAGTAAGTAAGTAAATAAATAAATAAATAAATAAATAAATAAACAAACCACCTGAAGGAAATTCTTCAGTTCAGTTTGTAAATAGGAAGTGGTATGGTCATTTCTTTTCCCTACAAGTCATGGTACTTGTCTTAGTATGAGTATTTCCTATTCCTTGTAAGTAACCGTGTTTCCCCTTGGTAAATTGTAAATTTCATTTCTAATCAATCTCTTAGTGAATTTAATATGTACTTTTCTTGATAATTTGTTCCTTCTTGCATAGCTGGTATGGAGTCTGTAGATTTCATCCATCTGAGTAATTATTTCTTGGGGTGTCTTGTTGGTTATCCCATCAATTATTTCAGCCATGGCATCCAGTAGATTCTCTTTAGTTTGTGTTATGTTTTGAAACCTTAAAAAGAAGGTTGATTTTTCGAGTTCAAGATTTCTGTTTGCAAAGTCTGATTTTTCTCTGCCTGTTCAATCCTCTCATTCTGTTCTTCCATTTAAAAAAAATTCTTTGCTCGTTGTTCATTAGAACTCTTTCAATTGATTCCATCCTTTAATCAAGCCTTCCAACTCTATCATCTACTTTCTAATGTCATCTTTTATATTGCCCATATTCCCTGTCATGACCTCATAGTTTCTGTCAATTGACTCCTGCATTCTAATCATCATTTCCTGTAATGAGGCAAGTATTATTGGTGATATTTGTGTATTGGAGACTTAACCAACTTTATCCCCAGAAACCTTTCGGTATTACATTGATTTGACAGAGATGAGAGTGGAGCCATTGCAGTGCGGTTTTTTTCCATAGTTTAGTTTGAATGGATGAGGTACCTGTAGACACTGTACTGTACTGAAACTATTCACATTTGTTGTTGTTTATACTAACTGTATTTAATATCTTTTCAAATCAACTCTACACTTCTAAATCTCTAAGAACAAGTAATTCTGATTGATTGATTGATAGATTTAGATTTAGATTTAGATTTAGATTTAGATTTAGATTTAGATTTAGATTTAGATTTAGATTTAGATTTAGATTTAGATTTAGATTTAGATTTAGATTTAGATTTAGATTTAGATTTAGATTTAGATTTAGATTTAGATTTAGATTTAGATTTAGATTTAGATTTAGATTTAGATTTAGATTTAGATTTAGATTTAGATTTAGATTTAGATTTAGATTTAGATTTATAGGCCGCCCTTCTCCTTGCAGACTCATTACTTACAAGAGTAAAAAAGACAAAGTAAAAATAGAATACAATTAAAACATTAGAAAGAATAGTTAAAACCCAATATAAAAAAAATCAATCATACCTCATTAATGGCCAGAGTGGAACTATTGCTCATAGTCCCCAGGCCTGCCAGCATAAATATGTTTTTACTGCCTTTTGGATGGCGAAGATATGGGGACATATCTAGGCAGAGCTGGTCCCAGAGGACTGGGGCCACAACAGAGAAGATTCTCCCTCTGAACCCTCCAGTCAGCATTGTTTGGCTGACAGGATCCGGAGGAGGTCAACTCTGTGTGACCTAAGCAGTCGCTGGGACATGTGGGGCAGAAGACAGTCCCATAAATAATCTGGTACAATGCCATATAGGACTTTATAAGTAATAACCAACACCTTGATTTGCTCTTGGAGACCGATCGGCAGCCAGTGCAGCTCACAGAGTGGTCAGAGTTGGAATACTTAGGTGCGCCCAACACAGTTTTCACAGCTGTGTTCTGGACTAATTGAAGTCTCAAAATGTTCTTCAAGGGTAGCCCCAAGTAGAGCGCATTGCAGTAATTGAACCTAGAGTTAATGAGGGTATGACTTACTGTGAGAAAAGACTCACTGTCCAAATAGGCTCACAACTGGCGCACCAGGCAAACCTGTGGTAAAATCCTCCTAGCCACAGCTGAGAGATGTTGTCCTAGCCTCAGTGGTGGATCTAAGAGAACTTCCAAGTTGTGGACCCTCTCTGAGTAGGCCAAAATTTCTCTTCCCCCCCCCCCCCCCCGAGTGATGGATGCACAGATGGGATTTTCCTTGGGAGGCAGGATCCACAGCCACTCACTCTTTTCAGGGTTGAGCTTGATGCACATCCAGACCCTCACAGCTTTCAGGCACTGGTACATCACTACAACTGCTTCACTGAATTGTCACTGGGTGGAAATGTACAGCTTAGGGTCGTCAGCATTCTGATGGAAACTCACCCTGTGCTGACAGATTATCTCCCCCAGAAATTCCATGTAGATATTAAGCTGTAGGGGGAAGAGAACCAACCCCTGAGGCACCCTGCAGAGGCTTAGGAAGCTATCTCTATCCTCCCACCAACACCAACTGTGATTGACTGCAGAGGTAGGAGGAGAACCACTGCAGAATGGTGCCTCCCACGCCAGTCATTGCAGAAGGATACCATGGTTGATGGTATCGAAAGCTGTTGAGAGGTCAAGTAGCACCAGAATAGAGGAAAATCCCCTATCCCTGGCCTGCCAAAGCAGTTTCAGTGATTTCACCAGGCCTGAAACCAGATTGATAAGGGTCTAGATAATCTTCTTCATCCAGCCAGCAATAAGCAAGTAGGGCTCACTGTCTGTTTCTTTCCACAGTTGTTGAACTATCCATTCAATGTCTCTCTCAATATTGTTAAAAGTTTTCTGCAGATTTTAATCAATTATCTGAAAATATAATTACTGACTTATATTTATTTTTTATACTTTAATGTCCTTCTATATTGTGTTCATAACCAGCATGTGGGATAAACCTTGGGATAATCATTTGCATTTTTATTGGTCTTGTTTTGTCCTTAATGTTCAATGTAAGGATCCCATTATTGAAGATTATGTCCTCCACTCTTCTGTTTAACAATGTCCTAGGATTTTGTTGTATCACTATCTCAGTTTATGTCAGTCCAGTCTCTTCTAATCACCCTTAGTTTTTAACTTCCGCCTACCTTCCACACTTTCCAGAACTCTCTCTTGCCCTTTTGCTGCAAATCTCTGTTCACAATTCTTCTCAGTCACTTAAAATCCAGTCCAAGCAAAGTCCAAATAAAGTTCTTAATAAATTTTAAATTCACCAACTCAGCAAACTCTCTGCCTTCTTCTCGTTCACATGTGGAATCGATGCTTTTTTGTTTCCTGGCACTGCTCTCTTTACTTATCCAGCCAGCAATAAGCAAATAGGGCTCACTGTTCTGTTTCTTTCCACAGTTGTTGAACTATCCATTCAATGTCTCTCTCAATATTCCACCACTCACTTCGACTATTTTTCTTCTGGTTCCTTGCACCTCCGGACCAGTCAAATAGGCCAGTTTCTTCACGATTGGCTCTAGGGACTCTTCTCGCTCTCCAGGTGTCTTGCTTACCCATCACAGATGCACCAAAGTTTTCCCCTTCAGATCACTCGTCCCTCCAAGCCAACAATCACCTTAGGGCTGCCAAAAGCAATGATAATAACAGCGTTTCCCCGGAGACTCTGAAGGCTGCTCCGCATCGGCATGATGTCAAACCGGATGTGCCTAGTTTACATTTCTAAGTATCTAGTAAAACAGAGGATTACTTTATTTTAAGATAACTGGAGAAAGGCCATAATGTTTAGCAAGTACAAATGAAGTTAAATATGGACTGATCATCAACTTCTAACCTATGAATTTTAGAAGCATTTGGTTGGGTGCAGCCACATTTTAATTCTTCTGTCCCAGAACATAAATATTAAGACAGATTGCAATTGTATCTTGGAAGGAAAAGCTTTCCATCCATGCACAAAGATGTGCATTTTCACACATCCTGTCATAGTTCAAATGAAGCTCTTCAATAACGTGCTAACTTTATGAACAAAAATGTTTTTAAAAATCACAATTCATTTAGATAATGAAAGGTTCCAGATCCTTACTGGCACCTTCACAGAGACAGAAATTTGTAGTACTCAACATAAGATATATTTTAACAGTTAGGTATAAATATTGATAATCTGGTCATTTATCCCTGGCAGCTAACATCACATCTTAAAATCAAAGCAAGCAAGAGTTTCTGATTTTTGTTTACAAGTTATTCAAGAACTCCTTAGCATGTCAAAAGCACAAAGATGTTTGAGTAAACAGAACTTAACCAAGAAATCAGAGCACACTCTATTAATTCAAAAACACTCTTCTTTTTCTTCAAAGCTGACCTGTCCCTTTCTTATTGCAAAGTCTTGAGTTCTTGGTTGCTGCTTTAATGACTTGCCACTTATCCTTGTCATAACTATATATATGAATAGCAAAACTGAGAGAGAAATAACAGTTACGGAAGAAGTGGGTAGACAATACATATATGCATTGTACATACTAAACCTCAGCTCCACCACCTACATAGTCACTGAGAGGATGAGAGAAAAAGACATTTCGTTCTTAGGCTTGGGGGTTGAGCCATGGCTCACAATTCTGAAACAATTCTTTCTCTACCGGTATTCTATCTATTATGAGTCCTCCAGACCAAAGGGCGAATAAACATTTGCAGTCTACTCAACGCTTCTAGATGAAAGATAAACACCACAAGGTGGGACCAGATATAAAAAAGGATCCTTCTTCATTAATATAGATCCTCTATTACCTACCTGTCCTAAACATGCATGCAACCAGCCTTTTGGTAACAAAGGGCATGGAAGTGGGGAGGGGGAGGCTGTGATATTTAGAAGTAACAAGGAAGTATGCTTGATCTCTCCTTTTTAAACTGTTACTTCAGTCTTTATATGACTGATCCAAACAAAAATTTCTGATGCCTGTTAGAGGAATGATTTAGGAAAGATTCTGGAGTCAACATTAAAATCAAGTCTCATAATCCATTTCTATTCTATAATAAATTTCTGTGGAAAGGGTTATGAACTGCATCGATATTATGCATAGGGCAAAGATATTGTGATTCTTAGCTACCAGATTTTGTAGACATTTTGACAAACATAATAAAAATAGAATAATATATTTACTAGGAAATGGGTGGGATTGAGTTAGCACAACTGCTAGAATATATATATATATATATAATCAATGTTTGTAAAATAATCTACCAACAGAAGAAAACTAGTATTCTATAAAGAAGGGCTTTATGTTTTGAAGTTTAATTAATTTGCCCAGGTTTGCCTGGTGCACCAGTTGCGGCCCTATTTGGACAGGGAGTCATTGCTCACAGTTGCTCATGCCCTCATCACCTCGAGGTTCGATTACTGCAATGCTCTCTACATGGGGCTACCTTTGAAAAGTGTTCGGAAACTTCAGATCGTGCAGAATGCGGCCGCGAGAGCCATCATGGGGCTTCCCAGATTCGCCCACATTTCTACAACACTGGCTGCTGATCAGTTTACAATTCGAAGGGTTGGTTATGACCTTTAAAGCCCTACATGGCATTGGACCAGAGTACCTCCGGAACCGCCAGCTACCGCACGAATCCCAGTGACCGATAAGGTCCCACAGAGTTGGCCTTCTCCGGGTCCTGTCGACTAAACAATGTCGTTTGGCAGGCCCCAGGGGAAGAGCTTTCTCTGTGGTGGCCCCGGCCCTCTGGAATCAACTCCCTGCAGAGGTTAGAACTGCCCCCACCCTCCTTGCCTTTCGTAAATTACTCAAGACCCACCTATATCTCCAGGCATGGGGGAACTGAGACACCTTCCCCAGGCTTTTATATTTTATGTTTGGTATGTATGTGTTGTTTGGTTTTAAATGATAGGGTTTTATATGTCTTTTTTATCTTTTAATATTAGATTTTTTTCCACTGTAACATTGTTTTTATTATTGTTGTGAGCCACCCCGAATCTTCGGAGAGAGGCGGCATACAAATCTAATAAATTATTATTATTATTATTATTATTATTATTATTATTATTATTATTATTTCTCTCCAATTGCCTATATGAAACTTTCGTAAAAACAGTAACACCAAAAATTAACCACCAATTCTTCTAATGAAAGGAATGGCATGGTTCAATAGAAGAGAATGTGATTTTTGCCTACCAGGATTCAGTAAATTATGTCCAAGGTATTTATGGTTTCCTTAACTGCAGAAGTTACAGTAGTCACTGAGTTTCTGTTCCAAAATAATACGCATAATCTAATATACGCAAATATTCTTAACTATTACACCCATCCCCTGGTCTGTTTTGTCAGACACAGATATACAATCATTTTTTTCAGGCTAACTGATGTTTTTTAAATCATGTAGATTTTCCTATCTTTTTTTTTCAACAGTGCCTTTTAATATAAAATTATTGGGAAATCAGCAGAACATCTCCCTTGTGACACAAAAGTGTTATATTACCTGAGTGTGCTGATATAAGAAATAGAATTTGTATTAAACTTATTAAAAGCATCAAAATATGCTGTAATTCAATGGAAAAACTGCAAAGTACTATCAGTTTGAAAGAACTGATTTGAAAGAAGACAGGCAATTGCTTGCATTTGAAAATACTTAATGGCATATAAAATAATAAGTTAATACACATAACTTAAACCCCCTATCACTATTATCAATATTGCAAAAATAGCAAAATGTGTTATTTTATGCATTAATTTCATTTTATCTTTTATCATAACTTTAAAAAAGACCCTATATTCACCATTATATTCACCATGGAGAGATCTGTCTGTACGGGGCTACTGGATACTGACTAATGAAGCATTCTGAATAAAATAAATATATTATATAAATACTCTGTATTTCTTAATTACCTTACCTTTTCTGGAAAAGGAGAAAGCAATCTTCAGTACAGAATTCTGAAGAGGTATTAATTTCAGACATAAAAGGTAGCTAACATGAAAATCAGCAGGAGATCAAAACAAAATGAGCAAAAACAAAAATCTACTAAATCTACTAACTGGCAAGTAGTTGACATGCAAATTTACAATCAGAGATCTGAAAATGGGATAAATTAGTCATACTTAAGTCCTATTGGAATTAATGCAACATATTTTCAGCAAATTTAATTTGCTGGTTTGGAATATAGTGAAAAGACAACTCACTCCTCAAGATTGTTTTAAACTTTCTGGATAGCCTAAATTCAGTTTTAAGGCATGTCTTTTCAAAAAATTAGAAAAATGAACTCTATTTTTATTTTTTATTTTTAAATGATAATTTAGCATGTTTGATTTTAAAATTGCAAATTAATTCCTTTTTAATTGCATGCAAAATTGTATTAATATATTGGATTCCTTCAAAACACTTCATATATTGCAATAACTAAACTTACTACTGATCCCCTCAGAGAGGGTCCGCAACTTGGGTTTCCTCCTCGATCGACAGTTGACTTTAGAACATCACCTTTCAGCTGTGGCAAAGAGGGCATTTGCTCAGGTTCGCCTGGTGCACCAGTTGTGGCCCTATTTGGACAGGGAGTCTCTGCTCACAGTTGCTCATGCCCTTGTCACCTCGAGGTTCAACTACTGCAATGCTCTCTACATGGGGCTACCTCTAAAGAGTGTTTGGAAACTTCAGATCGTGCAGAACGCGGCCGCTTGAGCAGTCATGGGTCTTCCCTGATATACCCATGTTTTCTCAACACTCCACGGCCTGCATTAGTTGCTCATTGGTTTCCGGACACAATTCAAAGTGTTGGTGATGACCTATAAAGCCCTACATGGCATCGGATAAGACTAATTATGGGACCGCCTTCTACCGCATAAATCCCAGCGGCCGATCAGGTCCCACAGAGTTGGTCTTCTCCAGGTCCCGTTGACCAGACAATATCGTCTGGCAGGGCCTAAGGGAAGAGCCTTCTCTGTGACGACCCCCCGGCCTTCTCCCTCCACAGATTTAGAGTTCCCCCAACCTCCCCGTCTTTTGCAAGAGCCTTAAGACCTATCTCTGTCACCAGGCATAGGGCAACTAGCATATGGCCCCCTCTTCTGATCATTAAAAATTATGTGTGGTTATGGTTGTAATATTGAGTGTTGATTGTATATTACAGCTTGTTTTTAAGATAATGGGTTTTAGCCATAGTTTTAGTTATTAAATTTGTATTTATATTGTGTTGTTGTTGTGAGCCGCGCCAAGTGTTCAGAGAGGGGCGGCATATAAGTCTAATAAATTATTATTAATTATTATTATCTTTGAAGGTCTCATGGTAAGGTACTAAATTATTTGAGGAACTATCCCTCCAATTACATCTGTTCTTCCCATCAATTCCAGTAGAAGAGCTATGCTGCAGATCCCATCTTCAGACAGCAGCAGAAGACATGGGCCTTTTCTCCATCCACCTCCTCGGTGGAACTCTATTTCATCCCAGTGTAAGATTGGTCCCATCTTGACATTCTTTCAGAAGTCTTTTAAAATACGGCTAATACAATATGGCTAATATGGCAATTTGATGAGATGGCTGCATTGTTTTAACATCCATTTTCTGCGGTTATTAAATGTGGTTATATAAATGTGATTAATAAATAAATGTTCACCTTCAGTTTCTGAACTGTGCATCAATATAATAGAAATATTATTAATATGATTCCAAATGGGCGAAATTTAATTTCTTTTTCAAAAAGAGATTTGATTTTACTTATCTATAGTAATACAAATGTGTGTTTTGTTTTGTGAGTCTACATATTTATTACTTATTCATATATTATAGAGAGACCAAAAAAAATTAAAATAATTTTAAAATAATCTTTGAGGAAGGGCAAAATTCAGTATAGGAGAAAAGGCTTTTTTTCTTCTTTAGCAAAAGCTCTCTGCTCATGTTTCTGGGAAATAAAACAATTGATTTAGAATGCCCTTTAAATAGCCAACCTTGACACACATATGTGATCATGAAGCAATATTTTCAGAGGTAATTTTTCAAGGAGTGCTAATTATGATTATAATGAAGAAATACAAAGAAAAAATTCTTTGCTAGCAGAAAGAAATCCCCTATCAACATCAACATTAACATATTTCTTCTACAGATCTGGAAACGATGCACTGCCTAGTAAAAGGATTGGAGAATATTTTATGGATTGGCCGACATATTTTATACTGATCATGGGTATCATGTTTTGTACACATTATTAACAATTTGATCTGGATATATTCTTCCCCACGTAGATATATTGTCTGTGAAATAAAGAGTAGATATAATATAGAGAAAGGGAAAGGGAGAGATCAATTTAGCCTTTAAAATGGAAAGCAGACTTAGCAATCATTCCAACTGCTGTGGTTTGAAATCCCTATAGACCTGTCAAACTAAAAAGGCAAGAGTAAACTCAAAATTTTAAAGCAAGTATGCAGTACAAATGAATTTTTAAAAAATACTATGTCGTGGGTACAGAGTAAAGATCGCTGTGGCTGTTTAGCAAAGTAACACAAACAACAGAATTTATATTAATGGATGTAAACATTTCTATAAAGAAAAAAAATATCCTTTTATGTGTTCTAATCAGGTCTTTTTTAAAAATTCTGAACACAGCTGTCTGCTTCACTGTCTCTCCAATGACACCAGATGCCCAGTTCATCAAGGAAATGCAGGAAAACAATGATTTGAAAGCAATTAGAAGTACCGAGACTCATATTAAAATGTGATAACACCATCCTAGTGGGAATTCAAGGCACCACTGCATTTCTGACATTTCTGTGTTGCCAGAGATGAATATGTGTTAGAAATGGAGTTCCCCCTCCCCTCGACACTGAATAAGGGTGAGTGGCTATCATGTGGGAATTTTATTGCTGAAGCCAATAAAAGAAATTAAATTAATATAAGCCATTTTTAAAAATATTCCGTGTATTCAAACTTATTTTTAAGAAGAAAAAAGCTTTACCTTAACCAGATTTTTTAATGAATATAAACATTAATTAAACCAATTCCGCTGTGACATGGGAGGCAGAGAACATTACAGCCATCAACATGCAAAGTCTATATTTTTCCCATGTAAAAGTGTATAGCAGTATGAATACTGCTTTGTCCAGTCTCTGGTATGTCTTGTGCCATTGCAAATGGCACTGCAAATGGACCTATATTAGGGTTAGTGACATCTAGTTTAGAAGCAGTCATGTCCTCATACATTTTTATTTATAGATTTTATAAACTTATTTTCATGCAAGGAGCAAAAATGTCTCTCACCTTAAAAAGATGTTCATTATACATAGTCCTCAACTTACAATCATTTGTTTAATGACTGTTCAAAGTTATAATGGCACTGAAAAAAGTGACTTATGACCAAACAGGTTTTTCACACTTATGACTATTGCAGCATCTCCATGGTCATATCATCAGAATTTGGATGCTTGGGAACTGGCTCATGGTTTTTGAAGGCAGCATGTCCCAGAGTCATATGATCACCTTTTGCAACCAAGTCAACAGAGAAGTCAGATTCAGTTAACAATTACTTCTAATTAAAACAACTTTTCTCACTGATAGACCCCTTAGGTGAGAGTTGGGGACTAATATTTCTAACACCATGTTTCTGAGCACAGATTCCTAAGTTTATTTATTTATTAAATTTGTATGCCGCCCCTCTCCGTAGACTCGGGGCGGCTCACAACAGTACAGTTATAGAAAAAACAATGTAGAATACAAATCTAATAATTAAAACTAAAAACCCATAATTTAAAAAAACATGCACCCAACATACCATAAACAATATAGGCCTGGGGAAGTTATATCAGTTCCCCCATGCCTGACGACAGAGGTGGGTTTAGTTTATGAAAAGTCCACTGTTGTTCACCTTGCTGGCCTATAACTGTTGTGTGATCCTTGCTACCAACCGTATTGTGAAGTATGCAGATATAAAAATGGCGGGCCTTATTCAAGATGATAGTGAAGGAGATTACTGGAATGAGGTTAAGAAATGAATGAAATGGTGTAATAAAACCAGCCTGGTTTTAAATGTAGGAAAAATAAAAGATATTGTTGTTGATTTCAGAAAAAGGCTAGCATAGTCTTACACCTCTGTGTGTTAACAATCCAAATGTGGAGGTGGTTAATAATATCAAGTTTCTGAGAGAATGTAACTGTCATGAGCAGGTTAACTATGACGCCTAAAACACGATCTAAGTATTGCCCACAAAATCACATGCTGTAACATCCTGCCTGTCAATGACTACTTCAGCTTCAACCGCAACAACACAAGAGCACGCAACAAATTCAAACTTAATATTAATCTCTCCAAGCTTGACTGTAAAAATATGACTTTAGCAATCGAGTTGTCGAAGCGTGGAACTCATTACCGGACTCAGTAGTGTCAACCCCTAACCCCCAACATTTCTCCCTTAGACTATCCACGATTGACCTCTCCAGGTTCCTAAGAGGTCAGTAAGGGGCATACATAAGTGCCCTAGTGTGCCTTTCGTCCCCTGTCCAATTGTCTTTCCTTTATCTCATATATCATATATATTTTCTTCCTTTCATATATCTTCTCCTCTATTTTTACATATTATCTTTATATATATATTATATATATATAAGTACACTAGCCTGCCTTTCGTCCCCTGTCCAATTGTCTCTCCTTATCTCATATATCATATATCTTTTCTTCCTTCATATATCTTCTCCTCTATTTTTATATCTTCTCTTTATATATAATACTTCATGTCTATTCTCTTCAATATGTATTGTGTACTGGACAAAATAAACAAATAAATAAGTAAGTAAACAAACAAACAAACTTTGTCATTAAAGTTAATTTGCTCACTAGTGAGACACTGGGGAAGTAGTCACAGTAGCACTTGCATTTTCTATGTCATATGAGAAGAGAAAATCTTCCTTCCCCTATCTTTACCACTTTATAGATAGAGAGACAACTGAAAATATCCTGTTGTATTATATATTTCTGGGTGGTGGGAAAAAATTATTGTTTCAGAAAAGAAGGCTGTGCAAATAATGGTGAGGACAGCAGAAAATATTATTGGAAGCTCATTTCATTCTATCCAGGACATAACATATAAGCAATTCTTGACAAGACCATACAGAATTGTCAGGGATGCTACGCATACTCTCCATTACTTTGTTGCTTTCTAAGAGGAGGCACTGCAGGTTCCAAAGCAGAACAACTAGATTCTCTAAAAGTTTTGTACCAAACAATATCAACTTTGTTAACTCACAAGATTCTTTTCTCTACTATGTGTTCTGCCGGGCTCTCTGATAGGTGCCTCCAGAAAATTCAAGGGTACAAATTTCAGACACACACATTTGAAAATTCAAAACAATGTTCTTTATCACAAAAGTCAAAATAAACTAAGCACTCTTTTTGTATAGCAAAGGGAACTCTTCCCAAAACAATCAGGTAGTCTGTACAATTTCCCTTAAGCAGTCATTAAGTACTTAGCCAGCAGCTGTGGAGAAGCTTCCCACTCCTTCTTCTTCCAACGAAGTGAGACACACACACACACACACACACACACACACACACTTTGCTCTGCTTTGGATTCAAAGGCGTGAAAAAGCAACAAAGTCCAGCACACAAGATCCCTGACGAACTGCAACAGATATTCTTCCACAATGGCCAAACCCACATGCTGCTATTTATAGCAGCAGCCCTAATTACTGGAGCCCCACCCAAATACAGGTGGCCTCCCTTATTTCCTGTAATATGTTCTTACTTGGTCTCTTCTACACATAATTCTGCGCTTGCCTGGGTCCAAAATGTCATCATCCGAATCAAAGGAAGATAAGGAAGATTGACTGCCTTGGCTGTGTGCCAAGCCCTCCTCTGCCGAGTCACTCCCACCTTCTTCTTTGTCCGAGGAAACTAAACTCTGAACTGATTCTGTCGGCAATAACACAGGCCTGTGACATGTTGAAGTTTCCCCTGCATCCACCTCCCCATTCCCTGGGGCAGGAGCTGGGCCAGAGCCAACCACAACACCTATGTATGCATTAGGATTGTAATTAAAATGTATATATGTATATTTGTGTATATGTGTATGTAGATATTTATTTGTTTGTTTGTTTGTTCAATTTTTTTTATGCCGCCCTTCTCCTTAGACTCAGGACCCCTTACAACATGTTAGCAATAGCACTTTTTAACAAAGCCAGCATTATGCCCCCACAATTCGGGTCCTTATTTTACCCACCTTGGAAGGATGGAAGGCTGAGTCAACCTTAAGCCGGTGATGAGATCTGAACTGCTGAGCTGCAGATCTAGTCAGCTTTAGTGGCCTTTAGTACTGCACTCTACCCACTGCGCCACCTTGGCTCATGTCATATATACATATATGTATATGAATGTGTGTGTGCGTATGAGTGTGTGTGTGCACATTTATTCTTTTGAGAGTGGGCAGAGCCAGTATTTTCACAGAAAAATAAAGGTTATCTTATCTAAATGTAGTGATTCACTTAACAACTGTGGCAAAAAGGTCATAAAATTGGCCAAAACTAATTTAGTATCTTAACAACAAAAATTTTGGACTCAAATATGGTCATAAGTCCATGACTACCTGTATTAGCTTGCACCAATATCAATTTCTGAGCCCATTTTAGTCTACTGTATATAGTATACATAGGTACCATTTCTTTTTAGGACAAGGAGTAACTGGCAATGGACCACAGAGAACTATGTGGAATCTGTATCACATAGTCTGCAAGTCATATCTCTAAAAATATGTTCCTTCTGCAAATCTACCATGTAAGGAACCATGCTGAACATGTCAAGGCATGTTAATATCATGAATTCCATTTGATTTCTTAAATGCAAGAATTGACATATCCAAAAATAAAACACATACAGCATTGATCTGTAACACTTTAGTATAAACTATACTGAAAATGGCTGAACATTAAGTCCATTTTTACTGAATTGTAAAAAGAATTCTAATTCTTTAAAAAGCAGTTTCTAATATAATATAAATTTAAAAGCTTTAGAAATGTATTTTCTTGTACTTCATCATTACCCTGGCCCAATGCCCTAAAGTAAGGAGGAAAAAAGCAAGAATCACGTACTAAATTAAAGAAAAAGAAAAAATAAAAGGAAAAATACCCCTAGGAAATAGGGGAAATGATAGATATCAAAGAACACGATGGAAAAGAGCCAACAAGATTTTTACTTTTAAAAACCTGATTCTCTACATAATACTTCAGATTCTTTTTTTTCAAACCAGTTTCAGAGACTTGAACAAAACTACACAGAATTCAAGCAAGCTGCCAAAATATAGAAGATCCATCTTTATGTTATATAATAAATTGTAAAGAGTTGTTGTGGGAGGAAATAGAGATACCAGACCAACATATTAGGAAAAAGTTTTTTTTCTAGCTAATAAAGTTTTCAGATTTATTTTCAATCTAATATATTATCCCTATATCATCTGTAAACACACTGTTAGTCTACATCATCATCTATTTTCCTTTTTAAAAAAAATGTACACTCACCTCCTGGTAGGAATCCCCATTGATACCTAAAAAAAAAAGCAAATAATAAAATCATATTAAATGTTTGTATCCATAAAGTTTGTATTTTCCATTGACTGCCCTGTTATTTCTAGACATCGTGACAGACTGTATATTAGGCAGTTTTTAAATTTCCATGTTATATACATTTACCTGAAATTCATATTTCTATTGTTATTGTTTTACAATTTTTAACAGATCCAAATCTAGAGAAGTAAAATTAGACAAATGTGATTAGACAAATAAATTTTGCAGCATCCCCATGGTTACATAATCAAAATTTGGATGCTTGGTAATTCGCCTACCTTATTTTTTTGGACTATAAGACGCACCAGAGTATAAAACATAACTTAGTTTGGTGGAGGAAAATACGGGAAAAATAATCTGCCTATCAGATTTTCATCTGGCTAGTCATTAGTCTGGTCAGCTTTAGCACATTGGTTTGCTGGTTTTGAGCCCAAGTGCTTAATTTTTATCCCCTGGTTGGGGATAAAAAACAGTTTTTAAAACACTTCACTTCTCTCTCTCTTTAGAGAGAAACCATGAGAAAATCAAGCAAAGGAACTATTGTTTTATTATATGTTGTAAGTTGCCCCAAGTCCTCAGAGAGGGGCAGCATAGAAGTCCAATGAAAGAAAGAAAGAAAGAAAAGAGAGAGAAAGAAGGAAGGAAGAGAAATAAATAAATAAATAAACAAATAAATAAATCACAGATCACTTCACTTGTTAACATCTTGCTAGGGATGAAAAAAAGGTGGAAGATTGCTTATTAGCAAAGCATGGAAGATTGCTTCACTGTTAGTACCTTGTTAGAGCTGAAAAAAGGCTTAGCTGATTGTCCAAGGGAGCAGCAATGAAAGAAGCAGGCAAAGGGAAGATCGTTTAGCTAGCAAAGCATGGAAGATCGTGTTAACATCTCATTGGAGCTAAATAAAAGCTTAGTAAAAGCTACATTTGGAGTATAAGACACACCCAAATTTTCAGTCTCTTCGGTCTTATATTCCAACTCTTATCCTTATACTACTTGTTTAAGAACCATAGTAAAGAAGGGCATAAAATGTGGCAAAATTCACCTAACAACTGTCTCACTTTGTAACAGAAATGTTGGGTTCAATTGTGTTCATAAGTCAAGGACTACCTGTATTTTCAATCTTACAATTATTTTTTTCAAAATTCTAGTATCTTTCCATGATAAAAGATGAAGAGCTACAATATTTTGATTCCTAATTATAAAACTGATGAAAAGGTAATGTTAACACTAAGATTTTTTTCTAGAAGAGTTCTTTCAGTTGAAGGAAGCTCCATTAGTCACATTAAGTGCAGTTTAGGCAGTTTGACCCTTCCTGCTTGGGCTATCACCAGTACTGACCATCACCACTTCCCGACTGCAGACATGAGTGACCTTTTTCTTCTTTCTATTCCAGGTCTATTGCGACTGCCTGTATTTCCCAGCTGCAGTTCAAATCTTATGTTGGCTCCTCCATGACAGTTTAAGTCAATGGTTCTCAACCCGGGGGTTGAGAGCCCTTTGGGGGTCAAATGACCATAGAAACATAGAAGTCTGACGGCAGAAAAAGACCTCATGGTCCATCTAGTCTGCCCTTATACTATTTTCTGTATTTTATCTTAGGATGGATATATGTTTATCCCAGGCATGTTTAAATTCAGTTACTGTGGATTTATCTACCACATCTGCTGGAAGTTTGTTCCAAGGATCTACTACTCTTTCAGTAAAATAATATTTTCTCATGTTGCTTTTGATCTTTCCCCCAACTAACTTCAGATTGTGTCCCCTTGTTCTTGTGTTCACTTTCCTATTAAAAACACTTCCCTCCTGGACCTTATTTAACCCTTTAATATATTTAAATGTTTCGATCATGTCCCCCCTTTTCCTTCTGTCCTCCAGACTACAGATTGAGTTCATTAAGTCTTTCCTGATACGTTTTATGCTTAAGACCTTCCACCATTCTTGTAGCCCGTCTTTGGACCCGTTCAATTTTGTCAATATCTTTTTGTAGGTGAGGTCTCCAGAACTGAACACAGTATTCCAAATGTGGTCTCACCAGCATTCTATATAGTGGGATCATAATCTCCCTCTTCCTGCTTGTTATACCTCTAGCTATGCAGCCAAGCATCCTACTTGCTTTCCCTACCGCCTGACTGCACTGTTCACCCATTTTGAGACTGTCAGAAATCACTACCCCTAAATCCTTTTCTTTTGAAGTATTTGCCAACACTGAACTGCCAATACAATACTCAGATTGAGGATTCCTTTTCCCCAAGTGCATTATTTTACATTTGGAAACATTAAACTGCAGTTTCCATTGCTTAGACCATTTATCTAGTAAAGCTAAATCATTTACCATATTACAGACGCCTCCAGGAATATCAACCCTATTGCACACTTTAGAGTCATCGGCAAATAGGCAAACCTTCCCTACCAAACCTTCCCCTATCTCACTCACAAATATATTAAAAAGAATAGGACCCAGAACAGATCCTTGTGGCACACCATTTTACAGGGATTGCCCAAGACCATGGGAAAAGACAATTTTTTACTTCTAAACTAAAGCTGACGCCTTGGAACATATTTGTACAATCTAACCAATCAAGTCTTTACAGTGGAGGGGTGTCATTCTGACCTTCCTGCCAATCAGCTTAAAGCTCAATTGGGAGAATTACCACTCGACTTATGGTTGGGGGTCACCACAACATGAGAAACTGTATTAAGGGTCACGGCATTCTAAAGATTGAGAACTGCTGGTCTAAGTATTTTATAGCAAAAGAACTGGATGTATTTTAATAACAGTCTTATATCCAGTTGATTGCATTGTCTGCTAGGAATATTCCCCTCCAGCTATTGGTTGGATACCTTGAACTATTGGGCTGCTATGTTCTCTGTTAGTTGGCAATTGGTGATTTAAAAAAATAATAATATTGTGATGCCTCATTAAATCAATGAAGGTTATGTATGAGTAAACTCTGTTAGCTTTGTTTACACACTCCTTGCCTATGCAGCACTTTACCTCTCTTTCATTGGTTTTTTAAAGTCTTTTAAGTTGCAAGTTATGAACATTTCTTTAAGAAACAGAACGATCTGTTCTTCCTTGCTACAAAGGTTATGCACTAATCCTATTACCATAATAAGGATTTGATTTGAAGTTTCTGTGGACCTACAAAAGAATGTAAAAGTGAAAGAACCACTTGTTCTTCAATGCTTTGGATATTGTAGTATCTAAGGGAGAGAGAAAATAAAGTCATAGTGTTCAAGAAATTATGTGGGAAGAGATGTGAAAGTATCCATGAATGCAAACAATTGGGAAAGTAAAGCAAAGTCACAGAGATAAAAGAAAATTAGTAGATGGATCCAGCCAATAAGATTTGTCTTTCCTGCAAAGGACAAAACTCTAGAACAACCAATCAACCAATTTGGAATGGTCATTATTCAGTCTAAGCACCAGCCAGGCATTGTTGATAACTTGCTGCAATTCAGATCAGAATTTCTGAACTTATCTTTAAACACAGCTAGGAAGAATACAGGAGACAAGTAGTTTTGTCTGAAGTGCAGAATTGACCATAAAATCACCTGCAAATTGCTTATCTAAAGCAAAAAGGAATCAACTTTTGATTGTCCTTGACAGGTGGCACTTAATATTTAAAAGGATTTACCCAAAATCAGTAACCAGGGGGGAATTTTAAAACATTAAGCATTATAATAAAGTTAGAAAATTACAAAAAAAAGTGTAGAGGAACTAAAACAATAAAACTATGGAAGTACAAGCTATATAACAGCACATCATAGATTTCAAAGGGAAATCATACAATGAAATTTCAGTAAAGAAGATTTCTAGAGCCATACAAGGATTTTTCAACACGTGCTTTCAATCATTTAATTATCTATCCCAATATAAAAGCTGATTCAATGGCATAGATATGACTTGGATGAAACATGAAAGGAGAGCATCAGATAAACAGCATAAACACTTTCCATGTGGTTTACCTATGATACTTTGCAGCAGATACTTTCCCAAAGTCAGACTTGTTCAATTTCTCACTTTGGTGCAGAAGATATTGATACATACAGTCAGCATTTGGTTTTTGCTCTGGTGCATACTTCTATCAAGCTCAGAACAGCATCACTGATACAAAAACTAAGGACAAGGAGCCACCAAGGGTTTTAGAAAGTTGGCAGGAATAAAAATCCATTTAGTAAAAACCTCTACCCTGCAAAACTGTTTCAAATAAACAAGCCATGAGACAGATCCATAAAGTCTAGGTATAATTACACTCTCCTGCACTTCTGGCCAGCAGAGAACACTAAAACCAACACAGCATGTATTTAACTTAGATATCAACAAATCTGGGCTTAACTTTTAATGTCCACCCTAGGAAAAATAATTGAAGCTAAACAGGTTTACAAGCAGGGAAGTGGGAAAAGGGGGCCGGAAGCACAAAGGAAAACCTGTCGTCGATGCCTTAACCATTTAAAGTACATTTCTGACAAAGTAACTTGAGTGAAGTGAAGAAAATGTGAAACCAACTTGACTAGTCAGTATTCATTATTTAGAGTTTCAAGTTTGGAAATTATTTAGTAAGCTATAAGAAAAAAACAGAAAAAATAACTCCCATCATACTATTCTATCACCATGCTAGCTAATACTGATGAAAATTGCAATCAATATTTTGAATGGAAGAAATTTAGGGAAGGCTGAAATTAGCCATAACACTATGAATTATAAAGCATTGAAATCTGATTGGCCTGTAATAAAATGGGTTCTTATCTATAATCTTGTGATATTTTTATATTATGTTATATTACATTATATTACATTACATTACATTATATTATATTTATTACATTACTATATTATACTATACTATACTATACTATACTATAATATAATATAATATAATATTATATTATAGTATACTATATTATACTATACTATACTATACTATACTATACTATACTATACTATACTATACTATACTATACTATAATATAATATAATATAATATAATATAATATAATATAAATAATATATAATATAATAATATAATAATATAATATAATATAATATATCATTCATATCACATCATATTATTAATATTTATATATTATTTAAAACACAAAGAATATAGAAGTTATTTGAAAGGTTTTTTTTTTCCATATTTAGATACAAGACAGATTCTCTTCCATTGAAAATTGCAGGATAGCCCTCACAAGCCTCTTAAAAATCAAAATAATTTTATATTCCATCTTTGGAGTGCGCCTAGGACTTTTTGGCTTGTACCCTTGGTCGTGACTCTTCTCCAGGGTTTTGCATCCATATTATTTTCTGCCAGTTTTTCTCCTTGGCTGGCCCTCTTCCATCCTTTCACCCCAGCACATGGGACAGAGCACCTCCATCCCAGTCCCTTTTGCTGCAGCCTGTTCATTGAAGTACAGTTCATGTTGGATGTTTGGGCATCTGGGACAGTTTACAGCCAGCCAGTCAGTGCAGGGGCTTGGAGACTTTGGGAGAAGTGCAGCTTTGGGGCAGGTGCTGAGCTGGTTAAGAGAAGGAAGAGGAGGGGTGGAAGAGTGGAGATGGGTTAGGAGAAGGAAGGGGAAGGGTTTAAATAACCAGGCTTCATCCAAAGGAATATTTGTTTCTCAGGTAGGTATCCTAGCCTAAGGAGAGAGGAGATACACACACACACACACACACACACACACACACACACACACACACACATATTACCCCAATAGCATAATGAAACCAAGAGATAGCATTAAGAAACCAACAGCAACCACTTTATGATCCACTTTACAACTTGCAGCCATTGTTAAGTGAGTAGTTGCAGCTCTTAAGCGAGTCACACAGTTGCCAAATGAATCGGGTTTACCAGAATCTCTGTTGCTAAGAGAGACAACTGTGCATTGAGCTTGGACTCATTTTACAACCTTTCCTGCCACCACTGTTAAGTGGATCACTGTTTAACTCAGTCAGACAATTGTTAAGCAAAGCTGGCTGCCCTACTGACTTTGCTTATCACATAGTCACAAAAGGTAGATCACGCTGGGTCACAAAAGGGAGATGACTCCAGGATGCTGCGACCGTCATAAATTCAAGTCCCTCATTTCATGTTGCTCAAAGTCTTCTGTAGCAACCACAATTTGCATATTTTGACATCAAGATATACAGAGGAAATGGTATTGGTGGCATCTCCCTTTGGCAAATCTGGCAAAAATGTTTAGAAATTTATCACCAAAGTATTGGAAATGCAAGCAATTATTAGGTACATATTATCACATGTGGTGGACATGCAAAAATGCAAGGAATTTTTTCTTTATTTTAGCATGTATGGCAGAGGAATGTCAGGATGGTTACACTGTGTTCAATATTTATATACATAAATAACATGTAGCAACTGGCTTGCATTTATGCCAGTCCTGGCTTCTTTTGGCCTAATTTCCCTTTTGCAACTGTGTGACAACAAAGTCATTGGGGAAGCCAGCCTTGATTAACCATCATCTGACTGACTGAAATAACAATCCACTTAACAGCAATGTGAAGAAAGGTCATAAAATGGGTCCAGCTGTCTCTCTTAGCAATAAAGATTCTGGGAAACCTGATTTACTTAGTGACCATGTGACTCGCTTAAGAACTACAACTACTCACTTAACAATGGTGGCAAGACTAGTTTAAAAAGCCAGCCGAGAAGAAAATCTGGTGAATAATAACACGGAGGCGAAACCCTGGAGGTCAAGGGTATGAGCCAAAAAGTCTCATTCTGCTTTGGGAGGGCATGTAATTACTCACTGAGTAGACATAAGTCTCCCTATTCTATTTTGCAATCCAATCTTTCCTCAGTTGAGGAAACTCTATTGTAGACTTTTTATGAAGACTAATGGGATTTTAAAACATGAGCCAGAGAAGAAAGAAAAGTGTTAATTGAACATGCCAAAAAGTTGGGGAGTAGAAATCTTTTCATTCTATTCAGCTGTGCATATTCTGTTATACGGATTAATTCGTACTTCTTAGTTAGACACCACTGAAGTAGCGACATAATGACTGATCAATAAATGCAAATGCACAATCTATTTCAAAGTACCATAATAAAAAATTTCAAGATTTCCAGCATCTACTCAGAGTTCATCTCCTTAAACTTTAAGTATTTAAACAGTATTTCTAAGATTTTCACTGCAGAGAATGAGTTTTCCTTCATTGCAACTGTTTCTTTGATTATTTTTTCTTATTATTTATATGTTGAAAGAATATTTTTCTTTGCTTTGATTTTTGCTGCATGTTTTACTTCATTCTGAGCCTTTGCTTTTTTTTACTTAGCAGATTCAAGCTTTCTGCTGTTATTCTGCCTTAGTTATAAAGCCCTACGTGGCATCAGACCAGAATACCTACGGAACCGCCTGCTGCTGCACGAATCTCAGCGACCGATTAGGTCCTACAGAGTTGGACTTCTCCGGGTCCCCTCGACAAAACAATGCCATCTGGTGGGACCTGGGGGAAGAGCTTTCTCTGTGGCGGCCCTGGCCCTCTGGAATCAACTCCCTCTGGAATCAACACTGGAATCAACTGCCCCCACCCTCCTTGCCTTTCGTAAACTTTTGAAAACCCATCTATATCGCCTGGCATGGAGGACTTGATATATCCTTAGTTGTCTTGATTTTATGTATGGTGTGTTTGGGTTGTATAATTGTTTTTTAATAAGTGTTTTTAAAACTTTTTTAATATTGGATTTGTATATGATGTTTTTACTTGTGAGCTGCTCCGAGTCCTCGGAGAGGGGCAGCATACAAATCTAATAAATTATTATTGTTATTATTGTTGTTGTTGTTTTTGTTGTTGTTATTATTATTATTATTATTATTATATGTCCCTCTTTCCACTTTTTGTACTTGACCTTTTTATTTTTTTAATTTATCAGAGAGATATTTGTACAATCTGGGAGTGGGTTCTAACTTACCACGCTGCCAGTTTACTTCCTCCTGTACCATGCAGAAATGAGAACAGTGGCACTGCACAGTGCCAAAAAAAACATAATCCACCAAGAAGCCAAAAACAAGATGGTGACTGCATGCACAGTGCCAGAAACCCAGTTTCTGCACATGCTCAGAAGAAAACAAATAAAAAAATTCAAATTATTTTTTTTTTTAAAAATTAAAAGATAGTGGTGCTCACGGACTGGCACTGACCAAACCAATTCCATGACATCATCACGACATTGCCAGTGGATCACTAGCAATTCAGGCAAGCTGGTCCAAATCACAAGGAACCCACTTCTGGTGCAACCATGTTGGTTTTTTCATGGATTTCTTGTTTTTCAGTAATATTGTCCTGGACTGGACTTTTATGATCGTATTTTTCAGTTCTCCAAGCTTCTTGAATTGTTTTTCCCTTTAAGATTTTCATTTTAAGACTGATCGTTGCAAGTATGTGATTTTAGGTATGTTTTTAATTGTTTTTTTTAACTTATATTGTATTTATACCTGTTGCTAGCCACTCAGAGTCCATTTGGAGTGAGCAGCATATAAATGCAATCAATCAATACATCAATCAATAAATAAATAAATAAAGAAAGAAAGAAATACATGAAAATCTTTTTTAGACTCTGAGTTTGTTAAAATAAGCTCTTTTAAAATTTAATTCACTAATTGGATTATGTTCTATTGCATGTGTTTGCTTTATATTGAATTTTAATATGATGTGGTTACACTCCTCCAAAGTTTCCGCAATTTCAATTCTCTTTATCACTTCTTCTCTATTAGTAAGATTTAGGTCCACTATAGCTTTTTCTCTAGTTCCCTCCTCTATCTTTTGGATGACAAGTTGTTAGATAGATTGGTTAGAAATCTGTTCAATCTCCCACTTCATCAGTGAACTGCTGGACAATACTACTTGGTCTGTAGTGTGGATGTTGGATGGTTCAGGTGGGAAATTATGGCGGGTTCAGCATGTTCCTTCGGATTGTTATGTATGTTGAGATTGGTCTTTGGAGTCATACGAGTTTCATTGCATGGGTATACTGTGTATATACATACAATGACAATAAAGTATCTATCCATCCATCTATCTATCTATCTATCTATCTATCTATCTATCTATCTATCTATCTATCTATCTATAGATAGTTAAAGTTTCCAATTACTACTGTGGTATGTTTCTTATATACATTTGTTAATTGGTTAGCTAAAAGTTCATCTATTTCTTCTGCTTGGTTGAGTGACCGGTAGTATATACCTATAGCAATATCATTTTTTTAATCTTTTTATATTGACCCATGCAGGGAAGAGCAATTAAGAGAATAAAGGAACTGGAGATTAAACCATCTTGTTGAGCTTTTATTTAAATGAACTGAAACTGGAACATCTTTTATTTTACTGGGGGTTTAAAAAAAAAAAAATTCCCACTTCAAAATTCTAAATATTCCAGTTTATACAAATGTTTGTTTTTCAAATTATACTCAAATGTTCAGAGATAATAATAAATGGGGGAAAAGGAATTTCAGAGTAATACATGTGTCATTATCTTAACTAAGGTATATACAATTTCCTAGCAATAAGAAGCTCATTAAATCACATATTGAGATTAAAGTGAGGTAACAGAGATCTCTATGTTAATAACCCACCATGTCCACTGGGTTACCTTTAATTAGTTGCAGCATTAGTTTTATATAATGAGCACCAATATTTTTTCTACCTGGCAACTGATACTTCTATTTAGCATAATTGTTTACGTTTTATTCAAGCTATTATGATACTAATAGCTATACTCCAAACCTGTAAGATTCTTTTTTAAAGATCTACTCTCAGAACAACTATGTGTCCTATTGTCTTATTTATAACAGACAAAACCAACAAACCCACTAGGCTACCATAGCAATGAGGTCAATGCACCCCAGGCTGTCAACTCCAGAAGCATTCCTGGCCTGCTCTTGAGTTGCCATTGGCAGGGCGATAGGGAATTGAGCCTCGTAGCTGTACCGAGGAGCTTGCACTTCAATCAAAATAAAGCACATTCCAGTCAGCCAAATCAAGGTCATATCCACGCAGCCCCACAGTGGCCTGAAGTTGTTTTCTTGGAGAATGTGACTGATGACACACCTTGTGGAGGAGGGGAGACCAGGGAAAACAAATTAAATGAGATCAGAGTTGGCTTCACTTGGTCCATGCTGACATGAAGTTCCTAATAAATAACTGGACTTCTTTTGAAGCTTGGCTTGAGGCTCATGGTTTAATTAAGGCATTGGTAGGCACTCTGACACAGGCTTGTCTTAACAAGAAATTGGGGCAATAGGCTGTTTGGAACAGGAAATAAGAAAATGGAATATATGCCTGCAAATACTGTATTAGAAGACAGCAAATCAAAAGTGAATGAGAAGGGTCCCTTCACTGATGATACACATAGAAAGAGCTTGGGGAAAGAGATGAAGAGCAGGGAAGGGATAAATCAATCCCTCTCCCAAGCTAACACCCTAGGCCAGCGGTCCACAAACTACGGCCCGTGGGACGCATGCGACCCGCTGAGGCCATTTATCCAGCCTGTGGAGGGACGAGGGAGGAAGGAGGGAGGAATAAGGTGGAAGAGACTGAGGCCACAACAAACACACACAAAAAGAGGGGAAAAAAGAGGGAAGAGGGTCGGTCGTGGTGTTGGTGCACTCAGGGACGCCCTCCCCCTCCACTGCTCTCCTTCACCCACATGCAACATGCAACCACAACACTGCACCAACAATTTATTTATTTATTTATTTATTTACTTACTTACTTACTTACTTACTTACTTACTTACTTACTTACTTACTTACTTACTTATTAGATTTGTATGCTGTCCCTCTCCGCAGACTTGGGGATGCTCATATCCTACCCACGCCTTCGTCTTAAGAACACGGGATTCCAAGATAGACACACACACACAAAACCAGGAGGGGGGAGGCTTGTATCTCTCTCCCTCCTGGGAGGGGGCCTAAAACACCCACCCCCCACTAGTCCCCTGCAGGGAACCCCCAGCAATGCCTCCAGAAGCTTCTTTCCTGGAGGGATTCTGGGTTGGAGGGATGCAAAGGGTGGGGGAAGGGATGGATGCCGAGGAAGCCTTTCCTCTCCTCCCCCCTTCATGCCTTTTCGTCTGGGGAGCGAGAGAAGCAGAGATGGGCAAAAGGTGGATGTGCATGCTCAGTTCTCTTTGGAAGCTAACGAGCTGCCAGGGCAGCGCTGCCTGCAGAGGGAGCCTCCTTGTGGTCAGCCACAGCCACAGCAGCCCCCCTTGCGAACCGGAGGCAAGAGAGACGCGCCTTTGCCCCTTCCTGCCGAGAGGGAAAGCAAACAGCTCTGCTGTGTCAAGAAAGAGTGGGAAGGAGGAAGAGAGAGAGAAAGAGAGGGTGGAAGAAAGAGGGAGAGAGAAAGGGACGGGAGGGAGGGAGGGAAGGAAGGGAAAGAGAGAGAGAGAAGTGACTCTTGATTTAAGCATATGGTAAAAAGCACCCAAATAATAACAGAGAAAAATAACCCCAGCCCTCACCTGTTTTTGGAAATGGTTCAAGAGTTCACACACACACACACACACACACACACAAGGGGGAGGAGACAAGGATGGAAAAAGAGAGGAGAAGTGAGAGAGGGAAGGAATGAGAGAAAAAGGGAGGAAGAGGGAGAAATGAGAAATGGATGAGAGAGAAAAGGGGGAGAGACAGGAGAGGTACCCAGAAATGAGAACAGTGGTAGAAATTTGAGGAGGGATGATTGATTATTAAATATGGATTGACCATAGAATAACGGTAAAAGATATATTTAGGTGTTGTTTAATATTAGGATGTATTAATTCGTAAAATTGGATTAGAATTTTAGAACTATAGAATTACATAGGTAAAACTAATGGAAGATACATATGATAAAAAAAGGGTTTATGATACGTACTGTATGATTTTATGAGTTTGCATTATAAATTGAAAATATACTTGGAAATGTAGAAGATTGATGAAAGTTAACAATAGTAAATGCTAAGTGCCTGAAAATTAATTGAGCTTGAAAATATTGAATGAAATTATAGAAAAGTATAATTTATGGAAATATATCAATTGATGCATTATTTTTCTATTGGTATTTTACTTTTTCATAGGGTTTTTTTTATAGTCCGGCCGGCCAACAGTCTGAGGGACAGTGACTCCTGCCCTAGGCCTTGCCACCTTCACAACCATTACTCAAGAAAGAGAAACATCACAGGTTTGAGAAAACCCATTTTTCAGACTTACAAATGTTATTTTAAAATGTATACTTTTATCAAACAGAGTTAACTTCATTAGATATACAGAGTAGCTGATACTGGATTTAAATTGAGCCAGAGAGGGGTAAATAAGAGAGGGCAGATTAGTCCTCCTCGATCCACAACTCACATTAGAGAAACATCTTTCAGCTGTGGCGAGGGGAGCGTTTGCCCAGGTTTGCCTGGTGCACCAGTTGCGGCCCTATTTGGACCGGGAATCACTGCTCACAGTCACTCATGCCCTCATTACCTCGAGGTTAGACTACTGTAATGCTCTCTACATGGGGCTACCTTTGAAAAGTGTTCGGAAACTTCAGATCGTGCAGAATGCAGCTGCGAGAGCTATCATGGGCTTCCCTAAATACGCCCATGTCACACCAACACTCAATGCAGTCTGCATTGGTTGCCGATCAGTTTCCGGTCACAATTCAAAGTGTTGGTTATGACCTAAAAAGCCCTTCATAGCACCGGACCAGAATATCTCTGGGACCGCCTTCTGCCGCACGAATCCCAGCGACCAGTTAGGTCCCACAGAGTTGGCCTTCTCCAGGTCCCGTCAACTAAACAATGTCATTTGGCGGGACCCAGGGGAAGAGCCTTCTCTGTGGTGGCCCCAACCCTTTGGAATCAACTCCCCCCAGATATCAGAGTTGCCCCCACCCTCCTTGCCTTTCGTAAGCTCCTTAAAACCCACCTCTGTCATCAGGCATGGGGGAATTGAGACTTTCCCTCCCCCTAGGCTTATAAAATTTATGCATGGTATGTCAGTATGTATGATTGGTTTCTAAATTGGCGTTTTAAATTAACTTAAATATTAGATTTGTTTACATTGTATTATTATTGCTGCTAGCCACCCCAAGTCTGCGGAGAGGGGCAGCATACAAATCTGATTAATAAATAAAATAAATAAATAAATTAGATCATTATCCCACTTTTTTAGTTAGAATTCAAGGTGGTTAACATACCTAACGCTCACTGAGGGGCCACTCACCGCCAATGCTACCAGTACGCTGGGTGTGAGTGCAGGCAGGCATCTGGTGTAAGCACATGCCACTGGTGTGAGATTTGGCTTCTGTGCATGTGTGCAGAAGAGAAATCTTGGTGCGGACACTCGCACGCGTGAGATTTCAGCAACTTTCACCAATTTCTTTGCTTCTACGCATGCACAAAAGCAAAGAAAGCCTGAAAATTGCCAAAAATCTCATGCATGTGAGTGTCCTTGCATGAGATTTTGCTTGCTGCACCTGCGCAACAGCCAAATCTCATGTGGGGGACATGCAGGGGTGCATCGGGGCATGCAGCTGTGCATGCATTGCCATTTTTACTAACTAATTGGCAATCCTATTCGTACTGGCTGCCGCCAGGGATGGGGAACATGGTTCCAGTGGTGACAATGTAGCATGTAGCCTAGCTCCGGTGGCGCTGCCAGGCATGCACGTGCAACTAGCACTTCCCCGAACTCCTCCTGGCTGCCCTGCCGCGAGCATCATCTTTCTCCCGCAATGAGCTCCGTCTTTCCCCCACCACAAGCGTTGTCTTTCCCCTACCACTAGCGCTCTTTCTCCCACTGCGAGCACTGCCTTCCCCCAGGGAAGCCAGGAAGAGTTCTGGGGAGGGCAGGGCAGGTGATGGGGGGGAACTTACCTGATTTCCGCTGTTTTCGACTTTTTTGCTTCTGCAGAAAATCAGGTAAGTGACAGGCAGAAAAGCCCTGAAATTTGACTTCTGTGCATGCACAGAAGCTGAATCCCGTGTTATGCATTCACATGCATCTGCGCATGTGCTCCCAGCCCCGTTCCGGTGGCACTGGGAAAGGTAGCCCACCGCTGGTTGTGGCCCATAACTGCTAACGCTCCTACTTTCATTCCCCACAGCAATTCTGCGAGCTGGTTTGAGAGAAAACGATTGGCCCAAAGACACCCAGACAGCTTTTATGCCTAAGAGATGCCTAGAATACACAATCTCCTGGCTTCTAGTCAGTATCAACGCAAATAAAGATTATATGTGAGACAGATAACAAGTATTTCATCATAAAAATAGTAACACATTCAAAAAATGATACCTGTTAAGACAGTCTGAGATAGACTGAAATCTTTTGTTTTATGTAGGTTCAGTAGTCTCACTTTCAATTGTACATTTCTTTGTTCCAGAATGGCTGCTTTGGAATGTATAATGGGATATCTTGGAAGATTAAAATACAGCCACGATTCATGAAAGCATATGCCTTTTAATTATAATTTATTAAGTATGAAAATATGCCTTCTGACTCTTACTGATTTTCAGCTATCATAGATTAACACAGCTCTCTTCCTGCAATATATTCAAGGAAGAAAATACAGCATGATCAAGAAGTTTTTGACAGGGCTATGCTTTGTGTACTTATTCACACTTCCCTGCCTCAGTTCTTTTAAAAACATGTTCAGAAAGCAGAAACCACAATTTTTTTTAACCTGAAGAAAAGTCACCCTGTTTATTTATCCAGAAGCTTCTATCTATCTCCTGCATTCAGCACTTCTAGCTTTGCATTATTCACAGCAACCAGGGATGTTAATTACACCGTCTCAAGTTGTAATTACTTAATTAAGGAACAGAAGAGATTGATTTGGCCACAGTGCAAGCATCCCAGAAGTTCTTCTGCAAGGAATACTCTGACTATGACATTATGAAAGATAAAATGTCTGCTATTTCAATGAACTTAAAGATGGAGATATAAAGATCAGATGTTTCAACCAGTGTATAACAGAGAAATGTTAATCATCAGAGATTACACTGCCACTCCCCACAACAAAGTAACTACACTTTAAAGAATCTTAATTATATGAATTGCGTCAAGCTTTTTCGCATACAGTGGGGGGGGGGGAGTATTTAGTCAGACACCATTTGTGCAAGTTCTCCCACTCAAAAAGATGAGAGAGGCCTGTAATTGACATCATAAGTAGACCTCAATCATGAGAGACAACATGAGAAACCACATCCAGAAAATCACATTGCCTGATTTTTAACAAATTTATTTGCAAATTATGGTGGAAAATAAGTATTTGGTCACCTACAAAGAAGCAAGATTTCTGGCTCTCACAGAGCTGTAACTTCTTCTTTAAGATGCTCCACTCATTACCTGTAGTAATGGCACCTGTTTGAACTTGTTATCAGTATAAAAGTCACCTGTCCACAACCTCAAACAGTCACACTCCAAACTCCACTATGGTGAAGACCAAAGAGCTGTCGAAGGACACCAGAAACAAAATTGTAGCCCTGCACCAGACTAGGAAGACTGAATCTGCAATAGGCAAGCAGCTTGGTGTGAGCAATAATTAGAAAATGAAAGACATACAAGACCACTTATAATCTCCCTCAATCTGGAGCTCCACGCAAAATCTCATCCTGTGGGCTCAAAATGATCACAAGAACGGTGAGGAAAAATCTCAGAACCACACTGGGGAACCTAGTGAATGACCTGCAGAGAGCTGGGACCAACATAACAAAGGCTACCATCAGTAGCACACTACGCTGCCAGGGACTCAGATCCTGCAGTGCCAGATGTGTCCCCCTGCTTAAGCCAGTATATGTCCGGACCCATCTGAAGTTTTCTACAGAGCATTTGGATGATCCAGAAGAGTATTGGGAGAATGTCATATGGTCAGATGAAGCCAAAGTAGAAGTGTTTGGTAGAAACACAACTCGTTGTGTTTGGAGGAGAAAGAATGCTGAGTTGCATCCAAAGAACACCATACCTACTTTGAAGCATGCTTTGGGGATGTTTCTCTGCAAAGGGACCAGGACAACTGATCCGTGTACATGAAAGAATGAATGGGGCCATATATCGTGAGATTTTGAGTGCAAACCTCCTTCCATCAGCAAGGGCACTGAAGATGAAATGTGGCTGGGTCTTTCAGCATGACAATGATCCTAAGCACACCACCCGGGCAACGAAGGAGTGGCTTTGTAAGAAGCATGTCAAGGTCCTGGAATGGCCTAGCCAGTTTCCAGATCTCAACCCTATAGAAAACCTTTGGAGGGAGTTGAAAGTCCGTGTTGCCCTGCAACAGCCCCAAAACATCACTGCTCTAGAGGAGATCTGCATGGAAGAATGGGCCAACATACCAGCAACAGTGTGTGGCAACCTTGTGGAGACTTACAGAAAACGTTTGACCTCTGTCATTGCCAACAAAGGATATATAACAAAGTATTGAGATGTACTTTTGTTATTGACCAAATACGTATTTTCCACCATAATTTGCAAATAAATTCGTTAAAAATCAGACAATGTGATTTTCCTGATGTGTTTTCTCATGTTGTCTCTCATGATTGAGGTCTACTTATGATGTCAATTACAGGCCTCTCTCATCTTTTTAAGTGGGAGAACTTGCACAACTGGCGTCTGACTAAATACTTTTTTGCCCACTGTATATTCTCTCCATTGAAATTTTATAGTACAATCAATTCAAATTCACCTCTGTACAAATGAACACATAAATAGAACCCACATAACCATATTAGTACACAGAACCTAAGTGTGGGATACAGAAGAATCCCCATTGCATGTCAGAAATGAAAGAGTTTCCCTGAAATGGCATTACGCATTTTCATTTTCAATTTTGCCATATGATTCCCAGCGGCCAGTTAGGTCCCACAGAGTTGGCCTTCTCCAGGTCCCGTCAACCAATGTCGTTTGGCGGGGCCTAAGGGAAGAGCCTTCTCTGTGGGGGCCTCGACCCTTTGGAATCAGCTCCCTCCAGAGATTCACACTGCCCCCACCCTCCTTGCCTTTCGCAAGAGTCTCAAGACTCACTTATGTAGCCAGGCTTGGGGCAATTAGATCTAGACCCCCAGACCAATAAATGTGATGTATGGCTGCGATTGAATTATTTGATTGATTTTAATATTACGTAGTTTTTTAATTAGATTTGTTTTGTATTCAGTGTTTTATATTGTTTCCTGTGAGCCTCTCCGAGTCTTTGGAGAGGGGTTGCATACAAATCTAATTAATTAATTAAAAAAACAAACAGACAAATAAAAGCAAAAACAGAGAATGCACAAAATTATAAAAGAAGGGAAAAAGGAATGCATATAAAACACATGTATGCATGTTGCAAACAAGGGAAAGGCAAGTAGTAATATTTTAATATTCTTTGTGTAAAAATTCAACCTAGGCAAAAGTGAGAGGTTCTGAGACCAAGCCTTTATTCACAGTGCAATTCTATTTTACATATTTAATTCAGTACATCTACTACAGAAACATTCCTTTTTGGATTAGAAATGGGGGGGAAATAGATTTCCTTAAGGCAATCATCTTGCTTAGAAGAATCCATACTTAGTCTCTCTGAATTACCAATTCATAAAATGGGAATTTAAAAAATCCGATTTGTCAAGGTTTCATTCTATGATCATGGACATCAGCAAAAAATAAAGTACCTTTAATTGTGCCAAATTTTTATGAAATTTTGGTTAGGGTTTATTAAAGTCTAAGAAAGTCTGAGCAAGTTCCTATATATTACCTGAATTAAAGAATAGGAAGAAGGTGGTTTCAAAACATTTTTTCACTTGCAAGGATCAACCTGTAGTCAGTTTCTTAAACTAATTTCCTTTGAACTTCTAGTTTTTCCTCTGATATTCTAGTAAGGCAGTATTTACAAGAATGTGAGGGGAAGGAAGCAAAGGGACAATATGTCATCATGTAAATACCATAAATTCATAAAGCCATACAATAACATAAAGCCATACAATAACAACATTCAGATATTGATATAAAGGTATACAGTACTGCTTGCTTAAAAGATGCTCTCTGAGAAACCAGGAGACTGAATTCTAGTCCCACTTTAATCCTGAAAGGTGGCTAGGTGACCTTAAACCAGTCATTTTCTCCCAGCTCAACTAATGAAAAAATGTTGCTGTAGGGAAAATAGAAAAGGAAGGAAAATTAAGTATATTTCCCACCTTAAATTATTTATAAAAATTAAAAAAAATTAAACATAAAAAATAAGAAATAAAATAAAAATAAAATGGTAATGTTGCCTATTTATAATTATTGAGACATCATTGTGGTTTCTTATGGATACTACTGTGAACTCAATTTCCTTGCATTTCTCATAATGCCTGTAATTTAAAAATATGAATATGATTTAGAAGTATCAGAACACCGAAAAAACACAACCCGTGTGCCTCAATATTCAAGCTGGTAATCTTGCTAAGTATCTTTATGTTTATTAATATGACCCAACTATGACCCAAAAAGAGAAAAATAATGTTTAAATTTTCTCCTCTAAATGGATATAAATTTTGTACTGAAAAGCCATAGTGATTTTGGATTATTTATTATATTATGTTTATAAATTATCCTTCCATCCAATAAATGTGTGAGGCATTATTCTACTTAAAAGAACAGAAACATATTTGATAAAATACATATATCAAAAACTGTTAAATGAAAAGCAGGAATAGAAATATTTCTGAAACTGAAAAGCATAGGCATATTTTAATCCATTAAATGTTCAGAAGAAAAATGCAACTGCCTGTCTACAAAATTTTGAATTCCAAATTCACATGTTTTTGTTTCTCCATCCTTCTAACTACAGAATAAGGATCTTAAATGCAATAATAATAGGTTCCAGGCAGGTTCATGCAGATGAACATAGTTTTTCAGTATGATGGGCCCAAAAGTAGGAATGGAAAAGTATGACCCTATCGATGTTGCCAGACCACTTGATTCTAACAATACCTGGATTCTAGCTCTGTTAGATATTTAATAAAATAAATAATATTTAATTGTCCAGGTATTGCTCGATTCGAAACTAGAATCCAGCAATACCTGGACAATTAAATATTGCCCAACTTTGATATCAAAACTTGATTTAACTGCCAACGTATCTAATTTTAGAATGCATGCTTGTACAAGAAATATACTAATATAAAAAATTAGAACATGGATATAAGTGGATTATTCATTTGAATAGAATTGATTGCTTAAAATCTTTTTCCATAGCATTTTAAATTAATTATAAGATTTTGATTTAAAGCCCAACTTTCCTCAAATATTTGTTTGTAAATGTGTGTATCAATTGTCCTCCACATTTCTTGTTAGTTTGAAAGTTGTTGTCTATCCTTTCTTAAATACAGTCATTCTGGTTGAACATAAGTCTATTTCTCATCACCTCCTGTCTTGATTATTGCAACGGGCTCTACATGAAGAGGGTTCGGAAACTGCAAATAGTCCAGAATGCAGCTGCAAGAGTATATAACACCTATACTCCTCAAGCTGCACTGGCTTACTATTAGTCTCCGGGCACAATTCAAGGTGTTAGTTATTACCTATAAAGCCCTACATGGCTCAGGGCCAAACTATTTACAGGACCACCTTTGCCACATATCTCCCAGAGACCAATAAGAGCACACAGAGTTGGCTCCTCCAGGTCCCGTCGACTAAGCAATGCATGTTGGAGGGACCATGGGGGAGGGCCTTCTCTGTGGCCGCACCAGCTCTATGGAACCAACTACCACCACCACCACCACCCTGATGTCCATACTGCTCCCCCCCTGCTGACCTTCTGTAAGGCCACAAAAACCCTGGCTTTGCCCGCAGACCTGGGGGACCATGAACTAACAACTGACATGGCCAAATTGTATGAACGATATGTATGTATGTGATCAAAACTGTTTTAATTAATGGGTTATTTTTATTGTGGGTTTTATAGTTTTAGATATTATATTCAACTTCTTCCTGCTTCAAACGCTCTACTATCATCCCAGTGCCGAAGAAGCCCTCCATCAAGGAACTGAATGACTACAGACCAGTTGCTCTAACATCTGGAGTTATGAAAACCTTTGAAAGGCTAGTGATGTTCCACTTGAAAACCATCACGGATCCACTGTTAGACCCCCTGCAATTTGCATACCGAGAAAATAGATCAACAGATGATGCTGTCAATATGGATCTACACAACATCCTCCAAAATCTTGAATCTCCATTGACCTACATTAGAGTCGTCTTTGTAGACTTCAGTTCAGAATTCAGTACCATCATACCAGACATTCTCTTAACCAAACTAAATCAGCTAGCAGTACCTGAACACACTTGTAAGTGGATCACAAGCTTCCTAACAGACAGGAAGCAGCAGGTGAAGCTAGGAAAAATCACATCAGATACATGTACAATTAGCACAGGTGCCCCCCAAGGCTGTGTACTCTCACCGCTTCTCTTCTCTGCACTTCTATTTCTACTAGTTTTTCTAATCACTCCTATCATCCTTTTAGGACTGTATGACTGTAACTTGTTGCTTGTATCCTAAGATTTTTATTAATATTGGTTGTTTCTTCATTGCTTATTTGTCCCCTATGACAATCATTAAGTGTTGTACCACTTGATTCTTGACAAATGTATCTTTTTCTTTTATGTACACTGAGAGCATCTGTACCAAGACAAATTCCTTGTGTGTCCAATCACACTTGGCCAATAAAATTCTATTCTATTCTATTCTATTTTATTCTATTCTATTCCATTTTTTATTGTTTCTTATTTATTTGTATTTATATTATTGTAAGCCGCCCTGAGTCCTTTGGGATTGGGTGGCATAGAAGTTAATACATACATACATACATACATACATACATACATACATACATACATACATACATACATACATACAATTTATTGGAATGTTAAGGCAGCCTGTTGGCATGGATATCTTCATGCATGTGTTTTGGGAGTGCTTGATAGTGCAGAAATTCTGGAAAGAAGTGCAAGACAAGACCAATAGGATGTTAAATATAAAATGGGTGATTACAAAGGAGATGGCAGTACAGTATTAGTAATGAGGAGGGATAGGGGTGAATTCATAGAAATTAAGGAAGCAGCTATACAAAGTTCCCATGCGGTAACAGTTTTAGGTTGGAAGGATGCAATAAAATGGACAATACAAAATTGGTACAGGTGCACGGTGGAACACATTCAATTTGAAATTATGGATATAAAAATGAATACTATCAATGCAAATAAAGTGAAAAAGATGGCACTAGGTTAGAGGTTTTATGGTCAGTAAAATTCGAGACCGAGTTATAAAGAATAAACTGGGATCACTCTATAATTTGTAAATATACAAATGTTCTTGATTTAAAATATTACAAGTCAGTTCATGCTCATTTTGGTGGAGGGGATTGAACAACTGAACGTTGGGTGGCTTTTGTGTAGTGTGCATTTGTTTTTATTATTATTAAAACTAATAAAATTTATTTTTTTAAAAAAAAGTAGGGTGGGAAGATACAATTTCCTGAAACAAGCTGTTCCACGTACCATCAGAAAATGCCAATCCATTGATGATGGTCCTTCTAGGACAACAGAAAAGGTCATCCCCTCCTTTCAATTCTTTAGATACTTGAAAACTATTTCACATATTCCCCTCCATCTTCTATTTGAAAAGTAAAAATAGCCAGTACTATAACAATTCCCCACTGAATATAGTTCCAGGTCTAACAAGTATCTTGGGAGCTTTCCTTTGAATTCATCCTCAGGGTAGCCAATTTTACATGTATCCGTTTAAGCTTATATTTACATTTATCACTATCAAATTTCCATGTTTATTTCAACCAGCTATTCAAGCTGGCATAATTTTGGATCATCTGCATATTTGATTCAATCTCTTCAATCAAGACATTAATAAAAATGTTGAGGAAACACGGGGCCCTGCATAAAAGCCTTGGTATTCATTTTGACATTACTATCCAAGCTGATGTGGCACTATTAACTGGGTTCTAACTGGGTTCAAACCATTCAATTAATTATGAGTTAATCCTAACAGCTGCTTCATGTAACGCATATTTTAACATTGTGCTCATGAGAGTTCAAGCCAGTTTGGTGTACTGGGTGGTAAGGCATTATGCTAGAAATTGGGACACCTGGTCCTGTCTTAAGCACAAAACCAACTGGGTGACCTTGGGCCAGTTACTTTCTCTCAGTCCCAGAAAGGAGGCAATAGCCAAACACTTCTGAAGAATCTTGCCAAGAAAAGCTATAGAAACTTGTCATCTCCATGAATTTATTTATTTATTTTGTCCAATACACAAAGAGGGTTTTAGTGGGTATATACACACACACACACACACACACACAGTAAAATACATGATGAAGGTTATAGAGGAGATACTCATAGTAAAATATATCTAAGAAAGAATAGAAAAGAAGATATAGTAATAGAACATATCAATGAAAGAATAGAAGAAGAGATATATGAATAGAAGAAAGGTATAGGAGATATAGGAGAGCAATAGACATGGGACGGAAGGCACTCTAGTGCACTTGTACTCGCCCCTTTCTGACCTCTTAGGAATCTGGATAGGTCAACCATAGATAATCTAAGGGTACTATTTGTACTATTTGTTGTGAGCCGCCCCGAGTCTTCGGAGAGGGGCGGCATACAAATCCAAATAATAAATAATAAATAAATAAATAAATAAATAAATTGTTGGGGGTTTGGGAGTCCGGTAGTGAGTTCCACGCTTTGACAACTCGGTTACTGAAGTCATATTTTTTACAGTCATGTTTGGAGCGGTTAATATTAAGTTTAAATCTGTTGTGTGCTCTTGTGTTGTTGTGGTTGAAGCTGAAGTAGTCGCCAACAGGCAGGACGTTGCAGCATATGATCTTGTGGGCAATACTTAGATCTTGTTTAAGGCATCTTAGTTCTAGGCTTTCTGGGCCCAGGATTGAAAGTCTAGTCTCGTAGGGTATTCTGTTTCGAGTGGAGGAGTGAAGGGCTCTTCTGGTGAAGTATCTTTGGACATTTTCAAGGGTGTTGATGTCTGAGATGCGATATGGGTTCCAAACGGATGAGCTGTATTCGAGGATGGTTCTGGCGAAAGTTTTGTAAGCTCTGGTAAGTAGTGTAAGATTGCCAGAGCAGAAGCTAAGTAGGATTAGGTTTACAACTCTTGAAGCCTTCTTGGCGATGTTGTTGCAGTGGGCTTTGGCACTTAAATTTTTTGTTATTAGTATACTGAGGTCTTTAACCGAGTGGGGATTATCTGTGATAATTTGATTATTCAGTTCGTATTTGGAATTCAGATTCTTCTTCCCAATGTGTAGGACAGAGCATTTGCTAGTTGAGATTTGGAGTTGCCATGTGTTGGACCACTCAGAAACAGAGTTCAGGTCTTTTTGGAGAGTAGTTGTGTTATCGGTGGTGTTGAAGAGTTTTACATCGTTGGCGAAGAGGACACAGTTGCTTGTGATGTAATCGCAAAGGTCATTGAATTGGACATGACTGAACAGAAGAAGAAAAATGAGAATATCATTTGCTTGGTTATTTGCCAGAATTAAGCTACACTATGTCCATAGTATTTTTCCAATCTATTGAATTAATAAATTCTGTCAAAAAGATGATCATGCACTGAAGCTTATAGTCAATGGTGGGATTCAAATAATTTAACAATAGGTTCTGTGGGCGTGGCTAGGTAGGTGTGACTAGGTGGTCATGTGGTTGGGTGAGCATGGCCAACTCGATATCACTCTCCATGCCTGGCCCCGCCCCCCAGCCTCAACAAGATGCAATCTGTATGTCAAGCCGGTGCAGAAGTTAGTGATAAATTAACAACCTGCCACACTATCTGTAGAAGGCCTGATATTTATAGGAACTTGGGAAGGGCGATTTTCATGAGGGAGCCAATGCAGCTACAAAGCATCCTTTTGAGTGGTTCAAGGCCATCCTAGGCCCACCCACCTGGGCGGAAGCAGAAGGAGGATTTGCCATGCTGTCACTATCTGAGTGGGCAACGTAACATGTTTATGAGTACGGAACAAGGGATGTGAACTTTCTTTTTTTTAAAAAAAAAAATAAGTTTTTATTCATTATAGTCAGTTCCATTACCAGGCTACGTAACATCTTCACCAGAGTTAGGGGATTCAGTGTTCTGTTTATAAGGGCTTAGGTGTGGGTGTGTCAATTGAGAGTCTTATGATGACAGGTCTTATGATGAATCAGCAGTGATTCTTGTGATGGATCATGTGATAAGGAGATTACTTCAGGTGAGGGTTGTTGAGAGGTGAAACTGCTGATGTGTATGAGGAGAGGATTGCTTGAGCTGGTTGAAGATCAGTGCTGAGCCCTTCACATCTAAGCTCTTATAAACTTAGACTAGCCAAGGTAGTTCGGCTTAGGAACAAACTACCTTCGGGACTGTCTTCTACCTCATGTATCCCAGAGGCCGGTTATGTCCCATAGTATTGGCTTTTTCCAGATTCTGTCGGCCAGACAATGTTGTCTGGCAGGACCTAGGGAAAGAGCCTTTTCTGTGGCAGCCCCGGCCCTCTGGAACGAACTCCCCCTGGAGGTACATACCACTCCCTCCATCCTGGTCTTTCATAAAGCTCTGAAGACCCATCTCTGCCAGTGGGCATGGAGGCCGTGAGCAATGAGATTGTTTCCACCTGATATAATGAATGAGTGAATCTGATGAATGTGTATGTCTACATATGGGATTTTAATACTTTTAGCATTTTGTATCATTCTTGTAAAGTAAATTAGATTTTTAAAAATTATATTGTTGCATTTATAATATTGTACGTCACTCTGAGTCACTGTGAGAAGGGTGGCATAGAAATCTAATATAAATAAATAAACAAATAAACAAACAAACAAACAGCAGACTGACACTGACATCCTCTAAACCCCATTGAAGATATTACCTAACCTCGTAATGAAACATTCAGAAACCAACCCACCAGCTTGGAGAATGAACCTTTAGGCTCATTCTACACCTGAGCTACAGGTATTTGCCACTAGAGCAAATATAATGGAATTTTGAAAACCTTCCAAAGCAGTTCTCCATCTCAGTTTATATGCAGCAACATAAAGGTGGAGTTACTTTCTTGATATATGTTTCCCCCTGTCCTCAACTAAGGATTTTTTTTTGTAACAGTCCAATTCTCTTGTGTAAAAGGCTTGTTCCATCGTCCATATACCTGGAGTCTGTTAGACAGCTCATTACAATAACAGGCCTACCTTCCTCCTTCTCCTGTGCCACATTTAGAGATGTCACATGGCTATGCTAGTCAAACATAAAATGCAATATTTGCACACAGTTCCACAAGGAAATATATTGTAATTTCAAAATATCAGATGTCTAATCTTTATAGCTCTGAAGAGATACGGGAGGCTGAAGAAATCTTAGGGGGAGAAAAACATTGTCACTAAATTAGACTTCCATTTGTCGATGAAAGCTTCCTTAAATTACCTCAGATTGCTCTTGCAATCACTAAAAAAACTTCAGTGGCTTATCTCATTAATTGTTCACTAATGTCAATAGCTTAACAACCAATACATTAATATTGTTAAAGATTTTGGATACATTCCTACTATAAAATTGAATTCAGCTATAATATGCTATGTAAGTTCAAACTTCACTGTGACAAATGAGAAATGCATTCAAAAAAGAGTAAGCACAGTACAGGACACAAGTGATAGCACAAATAATAAACCATGGTTGAAATAAAAATTTATATTTCTACTGTGCATACATTTGACTTGCTGCTTAAGGCAAATAGAGCAAATGACAAAAATATGCAAGCATTCTAAATTTGTATTATTTCCATGGCTACACATTCTTTTTACTTATTCCACAGTTCTGCCTGATGTTATTCTTCAAACAGAGAGCTACTGTAAATTTCACTTTGTAGAAACTTTGAATGTAAACATTGCTCCAAATTTGAGCTTTTTAAATATTTAAAATTTTAAAAACTTCTTTGTGGAAATAGATACATCCTTCTTTTAACTTCCATTTATTGTTCCACAAGATGACAATATCGAATAGCTTATGAAATCCTAGTATTGCCAATAGTTTTAACAACTCTTCAAATTTATTAACTAGCCTAGTTCTTTGAAATAAATAGCACATTCACTATACTCTTGCTTTCTGGAATACTTAATTTCTTATACTTTGGAGCACAAAAGCATTTTGAAGACACCACCATTCAAAAGTAATAATTTTAACAAATTAACAGAGTTGGAAAGTGTTAGATCAGAATAATGAGCAAGACATGATCTGGCCTGATTCGTTTTTATTAGGAATCAGCTGGCATTACCAAGTAATAAACAGAATGGATACAATTAAGTTGTAGCAAGAGTAACAAGGCGTGCGGCGTGGTTTCCTTATTTAAAGGGCTTGCCGTTTGGATTTTCCCGCTCACTGGTTAGCCAATCAGCAGCCGGGTATGCAAATGAACTGGTTTAAATGAGTATTAGCATATAACTATTTACATACACCATTTACATGGATACATAACAGAAAGGACCTTGCAGGTCATCTAGTCCAACCTCCTGCCCAAGCAGGAGATCCTACATCTGCCTCTACTTAGAATTGAACTCACAACCTCCTTATTGGGAACTTTTATATATATATATATTTGTTTTCGAACAATCTACATATATATATATATATATATATATATATATATATATATATATATATATATATATATAACTTTTATATATATATATACATATATCAATGACTACTTCAGCTTCATCAATGACTACTTCAGCTTCAACCGCAACAACACAAGAGCACGCAACAGATTCAAACTTAATACGAACCGCTCCAAACTTGACTGTAAAAAATATGATTTCAACAATCGAGTTATCGAAGCGTGGAACTCATTACTGGACTCAATTGTGCCAACCCCTAACCCCCAACATTTCTCCCTTAGACTCTCCACGATTGACCTCTCCAGGTTCCTAAGAGGCCAGTAAGGGGGTGTACATAAGTGCACTGGTGTGCCTTTCGTCCCCTGTCCAATTGTCTTTCCTTTCTCTCATAGCTATCAACCTATAATTCCTAGTTGCATTCTAGGACCTCCTCAAAGAAGAACATACATAAGTGCAAACTTAAGACTTGGGTTAGAACCCTATCATTCCAAAAGAAAATACATAACCCAGAGATGGCAAATCAGAGTTTATTTGGAAAGAAAGTTGTTTTAAGAATATTACCAGTCATATAAAGTTAAAAGCAGTAACATCTCAGTGGGAGATGTTCTATGAAACAGATAAAAATAAAGCTGGGGCATACAGTATGCAGCATTTCCCATACATGTTATATACCAAAGAAAGATGTTTTTCAAACTACTTGTCCTTGCCATGCAAGTTACATAGTAGATGTTGAAGTCAAAAGTATCCTGAGGACAACAAGCTTACCTATCTCTCTTCTATTTTAAAACCCAAAGTATTTCTGAACATAGGAGATACATTTTATACATTTAAGTATGGATTTAATGTACAGTAACCATAAGAAAAACATATATAAGGATGACTTTTCAAGTTTTCTCTCATCTATAGACAATTCTCTCATCCAAAGACACTCTCGGTATTAAAGACTGCTTGAAAAGAGGAAGCAAACTTCAGGAAATTAAATTTCAATAGGGGAGAGGATCATACATTCCTCATGCAGCCATATTTTATTATTAAAAATGTATTTTGATGACTTTTATATATTGGGGTCATGTTATATATTGCTCATATAGTTTGATCATGCTAGTTTAGCTCTCACAGGTTGGAAAACACAAAAGACCTTTAGAAAAAGGCAATCAGATTGTTAGCTCCTGATTGCCTCAATGGAAGCAATCTTTTTTTGATATGTCAGGCACAGGAGAGTGAATTAATGAACTTGCCAGAAATAATTGTGAAAACAGTAAAGACAATGTCCTCTTCCCCTCATAGAAATTGCTCTCCTGAGAATTACATGCAGATTAACATACCTCTCTTTAAGTTGTTCAATATCAAATAGGATTTCATCTCTCTGTACCCGTGCTCTAGCACTAAGGCTCTCACTCTGTAGGTTTTCCAGATAATCTTCAACGTCTGTTGCGGAAAAGATTGCAAAGAAAAAATAATTATAATTTATTCAGATGTAAACAATATGCAAAAAATTATTAAACGGAGGACAAATAAACATAACCTAACTCATATAAAATAAATTAAATGTGAATGGCCATTCAGAGACAAAATAATAATAATAATGCCTAAATCTATTAATAAATAAAGGAAAGCAAGTTAGAAAACTGGTTTCTTGTTATGATTTATAAAAGCCACAAAAATTCTATATTTCTTGAATTAAGTAATCAATCATATTTTTAAAAAAAGAACGCTCCCAAATGGAGGGAAAAGTAGAAACTTTCTTCTTACTTATTTTATTTACTGGACATGAGTTTGAGAACCATCTCGACTACTGTAATGCTCTCTACATGGGGCTACCATGTAGTTAGTTTTTTGTTTTTTTTTAATATTAGATTTGTGCCTGTATAATACTGTTTTTATCGTGTTGTGAGCCGCCCCGAGTCTTCGGAGAGGGGCGGCATACAAATCTAATAAATTATTATTTATTATTACCTTTGAAAAGTGTTCGGAAACTTCAGATCGTGCGGGTATGCCCATGTTACAACAACACTCTGCAGTCTGTATTGGTTGCTGATCAGTTTCCGGTCACAATTCAAAGTGTTGGTTACTATGACCTATAAAACCCTTTATGGCATCAGACCAGAATATCTCCGGGACCGCCTTCTGCCGCACAAATCCCAGCGACCGGTTAGGTCCCACAGAGTTGGCCTTCTCCGGGTCCCGTCGACTAAACAATGTTGTTTGGCGGGACCCAGGGGAAGAGCCTTCTCTGTGGCGGCCCCCACCCTCTGGAACCAGCTCCCCCCAGAGATTAGAACTGCCCCCACCCTCCTTGCCTTTCGTAAACTTCTTAAAACCCACCTTTGCCGTCAGGCATGGGGGAACTCAGACATCTCTCCCGGACCTATACAGTTTATACATGGTATGTTTGTGTGTATGTTTGTTTTTAATAATGGGGTTTTTAGTGTTTTTTAAATTATTAGATTTGTTTTACATTGTCTTTATTATTGCTGTGAGCCGCCTCGAGTCTACGGAGAGGGGCGGCATACAAATCTAATAAATAAATAAATAAATCTCAACCACTTCATCACATATGATCATATACTATAACTGTTTTGCACCACCAAATGTACATATAAAGGGATGACATGGCTTATTCCTTGATAAATCTAAACTTTTTGTACTGATAAAAAAAGCCAAAAGTACACAATTAATTATAATTCCTGTGTTATATTAGATCAACAATAGAATGGAATGTAATAAAAATGCCAATCACTTCTGCAAATTTCTTCAATGCACAACTTTTCCCTTACATTTCTACAGATATCAGTCATGTTCATAGGAAATGAGATAGGATGCCTAAACAAAAATATTAAGAGTAGACTAGGAAGAGTGGTACATAAACAGTAAAAAATTGAATTACTTTATTTTTACTGCACATCTGTGATCTTATAAAATATCCAGAAAAGACAATACAGTAGTACCCCTAGATATGAGCATAATTTGTTCCATAAGGGAGCTTGTATCTCGAGGCAACTCGTATATGGAACAAGTTATTTTTCCCCTCTGAGATAACCTGCTCTCTACATGGGGCTACCTTTGAAAAATGTTCGGAAACTTCAGATCGTGCAAAATGCAGCTGCGAGAGCAATCATGGGCTTTCCCAGTTTCCGATCACAATTCAAAGTGTTGGTTATGACCTATAAAGCCCTTCATGGCAACGGACCAGATTATCTCAGGGACCGCCTTCTGCTGCACGAATCCCAGCGACCAGTTAAGTCCCACAGAGTGGATCTTCTCCGGGTCCCGTCAACTAAAGAATGTCGCTTGGCGGGACCCAGGGGAAGAGCCTTCTCTGTGGCGGCCCCGGCCCTCTGGAACCAACTCCCCCCAGAGATTAGAATTGCCCCCACCCTCCTTGCCTTTCATAAGCTGCTTAAAACCCACCTCTGCCGTCAGGCATGGGGGAATTGAGACCCTCTTCCCCCTAGGCCTTTACAATTCTATGCATGGTATGTATGTATGTTTGGGTTTTTTATATTAATGGGTTTTTAATTGTTTCTAACATCAGACTACTATTGTACACTGCTTTATTGTTGCTGTTAGCCGCCCCGAGTCTCCAGAGAGGGGCGGCATACAAATAAATAAATAAATAAATAAATAAATGAATAAATGAATGAATGAATGAATGAATGAATGAATGAATGAATGAATGAATAAATAAATAAATAATAAATAAATAAATAAATAAATAGCCAAAAGCAAGGATTCTTGCGCCACCTAGTGGACGCTCGGCTCATATCCCGAATTTGAGCTCGGGAATAGAACAGAAATGTCTCTCCCCTCGTGGCTCATATCTTGAAATACTCGCATGTAGAGCAGCTCGTATCTATAGGTACTACTGTACAAGTGAACAAGTTCAGATGTCAACATTTCCCAGGGAAGGAGACAAACAAAGAAAGACAAAAGCAGCCTTATCCAGCCTAAATTTATATGTCTTAATATCAATACATTTTTAAAATGTTGAGATGGGGAGGGAAGGGTTAGACAAATTTAAAAATAAAATAAAATAGCTATCATATAATTACAACTAGAATATTCTATTTAAATATAAAGTTGGAAAGAGACAGAATTTTACGTTTAAAAATCCAATGAAAAAGGTATTCTGGACTTCCAGTTTAAAAACTGCATTTCAGATTAGCCCTAGTTTATTGTTAGCCAGAGGATATTAGAGCTAAAACCTGATGTACTAAAAATATTTTTAAGTATGTTTACTAAATAAATTTCTTTCAGCACTGAATAAACACAGCTTGTCTCCCTCACACCTGCCAAGATTAGGAAGTAGTTTTCCATGCAGCCTCAAGCCTTAGTAATTATTCTTTTATGAATTAATTTCTTATTATTATTCTGATGGTGTTGTAAAGTAACACACTCTTACTTACAAATGAACATATATAAATGTAGATGAAGCACTTGACAATCCAACTTCTATATTTCTGATCTATGTTTTCTAAACAATATGATTACTTCTGATGACATGTAAGACGTGGTAGTTGACACTGCAGCCTGTTTTTCTAGCTTATATTAATAGAATGTGTCTTCGCTATTGGAAGGCCTAGAGACTTTCTGGGTTGTAAAAAATGCAGCAAGTTTGATAATAGGAGAGCATGACATGCAATTAATCTCCATTCATAGCCTGCTCTACTTGTCAGGAAAAGAAGACCCCTTCTTTAGAAGGAGATCTGAAGACTTCAATTAAAAAGAGTCAGCTAACAAGAAAATAATCTAAGCTAAAGGAAAGGTGGCAGGTGCCGAAAATGAGCTGTTTACGAGAAATGTCAGCTCAAAACAATAAAGCACTGAACATTAAAAAGAAGCGAAATGAAATGAGTTGACAGTATCACATCCTCCATCTTAAAAAGGAAAAGAAGACCACATATTCAGATGGGGAAGATAATTCAGTAAGAAGAAGAAAAAGTGTTTCTAAGTTAGAGCCCAAAATTTTGAAACTTATATTTGAGTTAAAAAAATCTTTTTAAAAGCTGTTTTTAATTTCTTGTTTCAACTTTGGAACATATGAACTAACAAGAATTTCCACAAACTTCTGCAGCTTTCGTCTCACTAATTCACAAATATGGTCATCAAATATTTGTGTTCAAGTTATAAAAGCAACTCCTTAAAATCTTTTCTGACTAAATCCTTGCAACACTGGATAAGCCAACTGGAAATTTTTGTTAACACTATAGTGGCAGTGATGGGCTCCTACGGGTATGGTCAGGTACGCAAAACCCATAGAAAAAGTTTGAACTTTTTTCTTTTTTTTTCCTTCTGGGCTCTGGGTATGTTTTTTATCACACAGTAAATGAGGTTGAATATTTATAATTTTAGAAGAGCTTTGTGTGCGTGTGTGTGCGTGTGTGTGTGTGTGTACATACACGTACAGTTTATATAGCAGATAATGTATACTTTTGTGGGCCTGTGTATAATATGTATGTACCCATATGGCATATATACATAAAATTAAATAGCATATTTTGGATGTTCAGTAATAGTAAATAGATAGGGAAACTGTATCTCTTTGAGGCGAGGAGAGGCCAGGCACCCTAACCCTAATGCAAACCCTTGACCTGAGTGACAAAGTTGGCCACCTTTAAGCCAGTCACATGACCTTTAAACCACCCCCATTCACATGATTGTTAAGCCACTTTCAACTGGTCACATGGCTGGCAAGCCACACCCACAAAATAAGCCACGCTCACAGTGTGGTAGCAATCTAAAACTTTCCTGCCATAGAAAATATTGAGAAAAAACAATGAGAAGAAACTTAATTATGCCAATTAAATAAAAAAATCAAAATTAACTTAAACAGGTAGACAAATGAGATGAAGAAGGGGAGTTAAATCAATACCATGGAGTGGGTGTAAGCATCAGAGGAGACTAAGTGACACTGTTATTAATTTTTAGAAACTTGCTTATCACTTGTATATACACATATCCAGAGATGTTCTGCTAGCATTGCAAACAGACTATAGGATAGTGTTCAAGTTCAAAGTTATGGTCTAACTCTTATCTGAATATAACTTAAAAAGGGAGTGAGGATAAATGTAAAATTTAAAAGTTATAAGTTATAAGTTAAGTTATTGAAGGTCCTATTTCCTTCAACATGTATCTTTGTAAAGTTGTTTGGTTAGCATTCAGAAGACCAAATACTAACAAAAATAAATGTTATACCTTCTCTAAGGCCTTGTGTCACAAATCCCTTATTTATAAATCATTATACCATCATCTGTAATATTTTAATATCAGAAAATTATAAATGGATTAAGGATCCAGATAAAATTGAAATATTGAAACTTTTATAGATTTTTGGAATGAATTAGAAAAAAACAATAGTTTTTCTTAGGAAATATATTCTATTTGGCTTTTTAAGTAAAGATAAGCCATTTCATTATTTCAGAATGGGATGCTAGAGCAGGCTAATTCAGTAATTTATATCTTTTCTTTCCCTTTATTATATTTTTATTTGTCGCTATTTTTTCTTCTTCTTTTTTGCATTTTCCCTCTTTCTATTCTTTTTTCTTTAAATTTAGTTTGTAATACATTTCACTATTATAATTAAAATTCTTAAATGGATGAATGATAATATACATAGTAATAGTTGAGGTCTATTGATAAAATTGTTTATTTGTGTTAAGCATATTTTACAAGATTAGACATGTCCTGTTTGATGAGCAGCTAGATCAGGGGTGTCAAACTCAATTTAAGTTTTGAGGGATGCATCAGAACTGTTGTTGACCTCAGGGCCCTCGGTAGGCATGGCTGACTGGGTGGGAGTGGCTGACTGGATGGACATGGACAGGTTGTCGCCACTCTCCAAATTGTTGGCATGCTTCCACTTTGCATTGAGTAGACCAGGCCGAAACCACATTGACTGATGTTTCCTTTTTGCATTGGGTAGACTGGGCTGAAGCCACGCAGGCCAGTCCCTTACATTTTCTAGGACAGTCCCATGGGATGGATCCAACCACATCATAGGCTGAATTCAGCCCATGGAACCTGAGCTAGATGGCCAAGATCACCAACCTTCTGATCAAACCCATTTCTCACTTTTCTTCCTTTCTTCCTTTCTCTCTCCTTCCCTCCCTCCTTCCCTCCCTCCCTGCCTCCCTTTTTCTTCTTGATGCTGCAAATGGCTTGGTTTAGATAAATTCTGCAAGATGGAAGGTTATAGTTTATACAACCGTAAAAGAAGCTTGGCTCAGAACGATGAAGAAACAGAAATGAATAAGCATTAAGCAGTGTTACACCACTATTTCCTCTCCTTTTAAATAAATGCACCTTGCAAAAAATGAAACCATCCAGCGTATAATAATAATAATAATAATAATAATAATAATAATAATAATAACAACAACAACAGTAACAGTAAAACAACAATAACAATAACAATAATAGGAATATCTCCGAGGTCGCCTTCTGCCGCACGAATCCCAGTGACTGGTTAGGTCACACAGAGTCGACAAAACAATGTCGTCTGGCGGGACCCAGGGGAAGAGCCTTCTCTGTGGTGGCCCTGACCCTCTGGAACCAGCTCCCCCCAGAGATTAGAATTGCCCCCACCCTCCTTGTCTTTTGCAAACTCCTTAAAACCCACCTCTGCCGTCAGGCATGGGGGAATTGAGACATTTTCCCCCAGGCCTATATAGTTTTATGTATGGTATGCTTGTGTTGTATGTTCTTTTAAATAATTGGTTTTTAGATTTTAAATATTAGATTTGTTCTCTGTATATTGTTTTATTATTGTTGTGAGCCGCCCCGAGTCTGTGGAGAAGGGCGGCATACAAATCTAATAATTTTTAAAAAAATTATTGGATTTGTATGCCGCCCCTTTCTGAAGACTTGGAGTAGCTCACAACAAAATAAACAGTGTACAAATCCGATTTTAAAAAGAACAATTTAAAGTGATTATAGTAAAATAATCACACACTCCAATCAAACCATACACAAACCTTGACAGTTGGGGCATATGTCAATTTCCCCATGCCTGGTGACAAATGTGAGTTTTCAACGACTTACGAAAGGCGAGGAGGGTGGTGGCAGTTTTAATCTCCGGGGGGAATTGATTCCAGAGGGGTGGGGCCACCACAGAGAAGGCTCTTCCCCTGGATCCTGCCAGACGATATTGTTTCATTGACGGGACCCAGAGAAGGCCAACTCTGTGGGACCTAATTGGCTACTGGGATTCGTGCGGCAGAAGACAGTCCCAGAGGTATTCTGGTCTGATGCCATATAGGGCTTTATAGGTCATAACAAACACTTGCAACCGGAAATTGATCGGCAGCCAGTGCAGGCCGTGGAGTATTGATGAGATATGGGTGTATCTGGGAAGGCCCCTGATTGCTCATGTGGCCGCATTCTGCATGATCTGAAGTTTCCAAACACTTTTCAAAGGTAGCCCCATGTAGAGAGTATCCCCCTATATTGTTTGTTTTAGAGATACTTGTTAAAACTCTTCTTTTTTCCATTACTGTACTTATAAATTGCCTGACTATACAGGACAATTTTATGTCACCATATCACTTTCTAATTATATTTCTAACACATTATGTTACTGCTTTATGCAGCAGTGTAGATAAGTGATTGTTAGAAGTAATCAGACTTAGGTAGCTTATATCTGCCCTATTGTCCTTAACTCATAGTTATGTCATATTATTGATACTGCTATAGTTTGTTTTAGGTTTTTTTGTTTGGATCATAGAATATTATGGTGCACCATAGGATATTATAGAATATTCACCTCGTGCACCAGTTGTAGCCCTACTTGGACAGGGAGTCACTACTCACAGTCACTCGTGCCCTCATCACCTCAAGGCTCAACTACTGCAACGCTCTCTACAAGGGGCTACCTCTGAAAAGTGTTCAGAAACTTCAGATCGTGCAGAATGCAGCTGCAAGAGCAATCATGGGCTTCCCTAGGTATGCCCATGTTTCATCAACACTCTGCGTCCTGCACTGGCTGCCGATCAGTTTCCAGTCACAATTCAAAGTGTTGGTTATGACCTATAAAGTCCTCCATGGCATCGGACCAGAATACCTACGAGACCGCCTTCTGACGCATGAATCCCAGCGGCCGATTAGGTCCCACAGAGTTGGCCTTCTCCGGGTCCCATCGACTAAACAATGTCAGTTGGTGGGGCCCAGGGGAAGAGCCTTCTCTGTGGCGGCCTCAGCCCTCTGGAATCAACTCCCTCCAGAGATTTGAACAGCCCCCACCCTTCTTGTCTTCTGTAAAATGCTGAAGACTCACCTCTGTCACCAGGCGTGGGGATGATTACTTCCCCCCTTTGTTGTGTTTTCTGACCTCTGTTGTATGATGAACTGGGTTGAATGTGTACGAATGTGTAGTTGGTGATGTTATGACACTGGTTATGTTTATGAATGTTTTTTTAATTGACTTTTAAATTTTATTATTAGATTTGTAATGTATTGTATTATTGTTATGTTGTGAGCCGCCCCAAGTCTTCAGAGAGGGGTGGCATACAAATCTAATAAATTATTATTATTATTATTATTATTATTATTATTATTATTATTATTATTATATTCATAGGTTCATAGGTTACCATTATTATTGTAAACTTTTAAGTCTGTTGTCATATAGCTGTCAGTGACCCAAATATACAGTTATGTTACATTATTAATAAAATAAATGCATAAGCATTCTGAAATTGTTGTAAGATTAGATAAGTTAATATTAGGTGCATTGCAGCATTTAATTACACATATACACAATCAATGAATGAAATGCTTCGTTATTGTTTTTATATGAATTTATGCAGGCAATTTATATACGGCAAAATAATGGAATGCATATATCTTTCCTGTCTTTGAAGGAATCCAAAAACACTTTTTCCAACTAATAAATGTTACTAAAAGTTATCAGATTCTTGGTGGTGGCTTGACTAATGTAGAATTTAAATTGGGAACAGTTGCGGAAAGGAAATGGAGATAGGTTGATTATGCAGATAAAGGTTATATGTGAGGCAGATTATATGTTATCTTCTCAGTTAAAAACTCATTATTTGTTGAGACCTTTTCAGCCTAAAACACTTTAATGTATGTGAGTTCAGCAACCTTTCTATTAATGGTGCCGTTAAAATCTCATTTTTCCAAATTGATCACTTTAAAATGTGCAAGAGAGCTTCCAGGAAGGTTAAAATGCCCCAATACCACTTTGCCCTTATTTTGAGAAGATGTGTCCTGATATGAACTTGTGTCCATTAATTCTTTTGAGCAAAATTGTCTTATATGTCCTGTAGAGATGCATTATTACCAAATGATGACATCTGCCACCTCAAACCATTTATGTTCTTGTTGGGACCTGTGATGATATTGTTCGCTTGATGTGGGGCCAAAGTTGACATCTGGATTTGTTTCAGGGCCTTTGGTAGACCAAATGGCTGCATTAGAATCAGTTTCCATAATATCTCAAGTATATTACAGACTAAAATCCATGTATAAAGTTGGCTCAAATCATTCTGCTTTTGGATTTGAAATAGCAAATGACCGCCCAATTACAGTCCAGCTACAAGATATTCAGTAATGAACTTTGGTAAGTGTTGTGGTTAGCTCTGGCCCAGCTCCTTCCCCAAGGAATGTGCAGGTAGATGTGGGGAAAACAGCCACATGCCGCAGGCCTGTTTTGCTCCCAATGGAATCCTCCTCTGACCAAGGAAGCGTGAGTGACAGGGAAGAGGGGAGTTTGGCAGACAGCCCAGGAGGAGATCAATCATCTGTATCATCCTTGGATTCTGAACAAGAACTAATTACACATCCATGCATGCGTAGAGTGATGCATAGGAGACAACAACTGAAGGATTATTACAAGAGAAAATGAGGCCACCTATGGTTGGGTGAAACTGCTGTAATTAGTGCTACAGATAAAAAGAACAGTGTGCTGGTTTAGCCTTGTGGCAGTTTATCTGATTCATTGTTTCATCAAGATCATGGTTTTTGTGCTGTTCAAGATTGTGTGTGGACTCTCTGGACTTTAGAATTGGACTCAATTTCCCAGTTATTGGGTGAGCAATTGGACTGCATTTAACCTGTGCCTTGTGTGTACCAGAAAATCCCTTTGACATTTAAAAAGGGAGCTGTTTCTGTTTTTCTGTTTATAAAAACTTTTGGGTTTTCCTTTTATCGTGTGGTATGTGTCTTCCTGGACTAATTACCCTGTAATTACAGGCGGTTGAAACACGTCGGCAGAACAGTAAGGAGGGAGGGGATTACACAAGTGCCTCCCTTCTAACAAACTCCAGTATATAGGAATTTGCTACACTGATCTTACTAGTAGTGGCTTTCACTTACTTTTGCTACTGTTTTGGAACTGCGAACACGTGTGCACTCGCTTTGCTGGTATGTGGCCCTTCTGTGCATTCACAGTTTGCCTGTGATGATGTGGGCGGTGGGTGGGCGGAGCCTCCCACTGCTGCCGCTACAGGTGTCACCCGAACTGGGGCGAACCAAAGCAACGCACCACTGGATCTCACTGAATTCAGTGGCAGCCCCTGAAAAAGTCTCAATTTGTTTTAAAAATGCATTCTATCTAAAGGAAGAACATTGGTCTTCTACCATTGTTATTCATTTATCAAATATATCAACTGCCCATCTTATTATAAGAGACCTTCAAATTTCTAGGTTCTATCATGTCTTAAGACCTAAAATGGTCACCTAACATCAAAAACATCATCAAAAAAGCACAACAAAGAATGTTCTTTCTGCCCCAGCTCAGGAAGCTCAAACTGCCCAAGGAGCTGCTGATACAGTTCTACAGAGGAATCATTGAGTCTGTCATCTGCACCTCTATAAGTGTCTGGTTTGGTGCTGCAACCCAACAGGACTGACACAGACTTCAGAGGATAATCAGAACTGCAGAAAAAAACAATTGCTGCCAACCTGCCTTCCATTGAGGACTTGTATACTGCACAAGTCAAAAAGAGGGCGGAGAAAATATTTATTGACTCCTCGCATCCTGGACACAAACTGTTTCAACTCCTACCCTCAAAACATCACTACAGAGCACTGCACACCAAGACATCTAGACGCAAAAACAGTTTTTTCCCAAACGCCATCACTCTACTAAACAAATAATTCCCTCAACACTGTCAGACTTTTTACTAAATCTGCACTTCTATTTCTACTAGCTTTTCTCAACATTCCTATCATCCTTTTCCTACCACTTAGGATTGTATGACTGTAACTTGTTGCTTGTATCCTAAGATTTTTATTAATATTGATTGTTTCTTCATTGCTTATTTGACCCCTATGACAATCATTAAGTGTTGTACCACATGATTCTTGACAAATCTATATTTTCTTTTATGTACGCTGAGAGCTTATGCATCAAAGACAAATTCCTTGTGTGTGCAATCACACTTGGCCAATAAAATTCTATTCTATTCTAATTCTATTCTAATACAGGGCAACTCTGGATTAAATATTCTTAAACTAACAATATTAAATATCCTTAAACAAACATTTTAGGTTTATTGTTTGGGCAATTAATAAAAGCAATATATGTCAGCATACTTTTCTGCCAATCAGATTAAAGGAATTAAAAAGGAATTAAGGAATGCGTGTAATGTGGTCATAAGGAAAAGCCCTATTTGCCCCAATTTCAAATATGTTGGCATTCTATTGAAGCTACTCCTAAAAAGCATATATAACAAGCACAGGCAACCCAGAAATCACATTTAAAAAACAAAATACTCCTTGACTTACAACCACAATTGGGACCAGATTTTCCATTGTAAATTGGAAGAGCTGTAAGTTGAGTCAGAGACCTAATTGTTATTTTGGAGAATATTAAACAAATCACCACAATCATTAAGTGATTGTTAAGCAAATCCATCTTACCAAAGAGTATTTTTTGGCAAAAATCTACCCCAAAAAAATCAGACATCACAATCATGTGAGTACAAGATACTGCACTGGTCTTAAATGCCAGTCAAGTATCCAAATTGTGATCATGTGACCACAAGGTTGGTGTGACAATCAAAAATGATTGTCAGGTGAAAACATGAAAAGTCATTTTTTTCCAAGGACATCACAATTTTAAACTATTGTTAAACGAATGATTGCAAGTCAAGAATTATCTGTAGGCATGTGAAAACCACAAGAAAAAGCTTAAGTAGGTTAAGTAACATCACCAAAACAGGACTAAAAATTACTGCCAATTTTCCCAGAAGAGTGTTTCCTTTTTCAACAGAGGTTTGATATCCCACAATATATTTTTCATGTTTAAAGGTTAATTAAAAATCCTGCAAAAAATATCTGAAAATAAGCAATTTACTCATCCACTGCTATTGCAGTTTTAGGATGTGAGGTCACCTATGTTGCCAGCACATTGTTCAGTCCTATACTATCAGATTGCACCCCTAATCTATAATTTAGTTCCAATGCAGCATTAAAATTTTAACTGATAAACCAGTGAAGACAAACCTTAATCTATGTATTACCACAGAAAAGTGGGAAAGAAAATGCTAAAAGATTTTAATTTCTAAATCTTTACCTTTCTTTTAAAAGAAAAAAACCTGGGACAGAGAGAATCCACAATTTTTCCCTTTATTTAAATTGATTACAGTAATCCATTAAAAGGCAGAAAGAAACCACTGCTTTTAAAATAATAATTCAGTTGTCCTAATTTAAGCAGTTATTTTCCTTGTTGTTCAAAAAGTAAGATTAAGAAATATTAGAAATTGGAAATAGAGAACATAGGAATTGGGTAGATTTTTCATAATAGAAGAAATTTAAAAAGAAGCACAAAAGCCACGTGAAGTACTAAATTTGCTGCCTGCATCTTCTGTTGAAAGAACTATTTTTCCTAATCTGGTTTAAAGCATTGCAAGAAACAAATACAAATGTCCTAATGTTGCCCTTCACCAGTTAGCCTTCACTGAATAGGCACATGATAGTAGTCAAAGAGTTTTTCACTATAAGATGGATTGTATCTCCTTTGAAGCCATATGTATTGTCCTGAATAGAGGGAGTACGAGGTTGATGCTCTCGCTTAGCAATAAATCCTATTGTAATCTGAGGATTTTATTATAACAAAGGTTTGGAATTGGACTTCTATACTGACTTTATTTATTTATTTATTTATTTATTTATTTATTTATTTATTTATTTATTTATTTATTTATTTATTTATTTATTTATTTATTTATTTATTTATTTATTTATTTATTTATTTATTTATTTATTTATTTATTTATTTATTTATTTATTTATTTATTTATTTGTATGCCACCCCTTTCCGTGGACTCGGGGCGGCTCACAACACAATAAAACAATTCATAACAAATCTAATAATATACAATTTAAAATTTAAAATAGTTAGAAAACCCATTTTTAAGCAGACATACCTACAAACATACCATATATAAATTATATAGGCCCGGGGGAGATATCTCAATTCCCCCATGCCTGACGACAAAGGTGGGTTTTGAGAAGTTTACGAAAGGCAAGTAGGTTATTAAACCTACTCATGCCCAAGTTCCATTTCTGTAATATCCATCATTCAAATACGAGATGCCTATTTATTTATTTATCAAGCAGCAATTTTAAGTTGGTGTTCCTGCTGCAAAATTGACTTTCACAAAAGACAACCATGAGGTACCGCGTCATTAGATAATGATTGAATCTACCAATACCTCAATAATAATTAATGGTTGAAAATAAGGTAATATACAATCCACATTGTGTGACGAGGGGGAGCTGTATTCAAATTTCTTTCGCTAAAGACACTGTCTTTTGGTCTTTATTTCCCTCACAGTTATTGGCGAAATGCCTAGTTATTGAAAGGAACTTCATAGTTACCTCCAAAGAGCTTCTGGATGTCCTCAGGAAGGATATCTACTGCAGCTTTCATTGGGGACAAATCTAAAGTTAAAAAAACAACAAATGAACCAAAACAAAATCTGCTAGGATTTATTGCTTCTTCTACCATTAGCAGTTGCTGAAGGAAAAAGGAAACAAGAGGATTCAGCAGACTGTACAAAGAAAGGGAAGGGCCTGTTTGTCTCCTTTACAATTGCAAGTCCCTCCTTCTCTAACAGAAAAGGCTGAGCAGGCACCTGTGAGAGAGTCACAAATGCAGCTGTGATTCAGTTGTTTGGGGGAAGCATTTCCTCCTTCATCACTATAATCCAAATCAATGTTGCCTTGATTTAACCTAAAGTGATAGTAAGGGTATATTTTTGCTGCCTCTAACCTGCACAATTTTCACGGAAAATTGAAGCTTCCATAGAATATTATAAAAGGGCCCAGCTTTTTTTTTAAAAAAACCTGCTTTTTAAGTGCCTGTTTGTTTTGATGTGTAGTATTGTGTGTTTTTTTAGCATTAAACCCTAACATCCTGGATGTTTTCTAAATATCACCAGGTTAAACTTGTTTATTACAGCAGGAAATTCATGCAAAAAGACAATTCTGCAAGAACAGAGACTGAATATGTCCTGTTTCCTTGGCTAGAAATCCAGTTTGTTCTTCTGGAGAGATTATTACTATTATTATTATTATTATTATTATTATTATTATTATTATTTAGATTTTTATGCTGCCCCTCTCCGTAGACGCGGGGCGGCTTACAGCAATGATAAAAACAATATATAATGACAAATCTACGGTAATAGTTAGAATCTAAAATAACAATAATACATTTAAAAAGTCTAAAAAACAAGAAACCCATATATATATATATATATATATTTTCGTAAATTTTCACGGGTATATGTATGTAGATTGTTCTGAGTTCGGGTTTTGCCCTGTGTAATATTTTTCATGTCTATGCGACGTTTCGGTGAAATCACATTCACCATCATCAGGCTGAAGTTCCAAGCTTCGTGTTGTTCCATTTTACAACAACACGAAGCTTGGAACTTCAGCCTGATGATGGTGAATGTGATTTCACCGAAACGTCGCATAGACATGCAAAATATTACACAGGGCAAAACCCGAACTCAGAACAATCTACATATATATATATATATATATATATATATATATATATATATATATATACCATATATATACCATATATATACCATATATATATATATATACCATATATATATATATATATATATGTAGATTGTTCTGAGTTCGGGTTTTGCCCTGTGTAATGTTTTGCATGTCTATGCGACGTTTCGGTGAAATCACATTCACCATCTTCAGGCTGGAGTTCCAATCTTTGTGTTGTTGTAAATGGAATATTCCATTTACAACAACACAAAGATTGGAACTCCAGCCTGAAGATGGTGAATGTGATTTCACCGAAACGTCGCATAGACATGCAAAACATTACACAGGGCAAAACCCGAACTCAGAACAATCTACATACATATACCCGTGAAAATTTACGAAAACAAATATATATATATATATATATATATATATATATATATATATATATATATATATATATATAAACTAAGCAGAGTTAGATCTCATTAATGCTTGAGAAAAGGAGCCACCAAAAAAGTCGCAACATGGTATATTAGGTAGAGAAGTTGAAAAAACACCCCATACTGAATTGCAAAACCCTGGTGCATTGATACTCAGAAAATGTTGAGTGACAGAAAACTCAACTCAAGGAAATTCTCTAACAGATCCACCAAATAATCTAATTCAAAAATAACCAACACTTGGTGGTGGCAGTGGTGGAGGCTCATTTTTAAAAATTCAACATTTCTTAGAGATGATGTAACTTGTCCAGTCTTTCAGAGTAGATGAGCTTTGCAAAATGAAATAAATAATAAATAAATGATTTCCTTGAGATGAGCTTTCTGTCACTCAACATTTTCTGAGTATCAATGCACCAGGGTTTTGCAATTCGGTATGGGATGTTTTTTCAATTTCTCTACCTAATATACCATGTTGGGACTTTTTTGGTGGCTCCTGTTCTCAAGCATTAATGAGATCTAACTCTGCTTAGTTTCCTGGGTAAACTAAGGTCAGCTAGGCAACTTTAAGACTTATTGGCTTCAATTGCCAGAATGCCACAGCCAGCATAGCTGGCAAAAGTATAATGGAAGTCGAAGTCCAAAAGTCCAAAAATCTTAAAGTTGCCAAGGTTACATACATACATACAAGTGACCTTTCTTGGAATATGTATCCAATGCCTAATATATTTTAATTTATAAGAGCAGTATATACTAAATCTAAATTATACGTATTTGTACATGCTCCAAATATCTCTGATATCAGAGTTCCTGCATAGTTAAATATCTTAGATCTTGAAAGTATCTTTGTAACACATGCTCAAAGCTTTTAACATTGGACATGAATAGAAATTCTTAGTCTTTGCAGTCTACATTTTTAGATTTAAATAGATTAAGAGCAGCAGCAAATAACTTTAGCAAAGTAATGCATTTATTGAAAAACATGTATTTTACCAGTTTTACTGGTAAAACTGGTATATTTATATTTATAAATATAAATAGGACAAAGACTTTTTGAAAATGAGCAGCTGCAACGAACCAAAGGTAACTCAGTTTTTAAAGAGCTTTGTTTTGGATTGTTTTTGAGCTTAAAAAGAAAAAGGAAGTGGGTTGATGAATGCATTGCTAGATGCCTCTGAGGTGGTAATACCCTTTCTTAAAAGTTATTATTCTGAGGAAACGTGTTCAAACTTCAAACTTATTCTGAGGAAACATGTTCAAACTATATCTGTATAAACTTAAGCCAATTTTTCTTCATTAACTTAGAACATTTTATTGGTAAAGTTCAATAGTTTTAAGCATTTTTAAACTCTATCACCATATTGTTTAGAAATTAGTAATCTGCCAATTTGTCATCTATGACTGGTATAAACAGGCTTCTCTTTATTATATTGCATGCATGAACTGTTGTTCCTTATGCATTTAATTTTCTCTTTGTATAACCCATTTAACTTTGCGACTTGCTTCACACATCACTGTTTCTTTTAATAATCATTTATTCAATAAAGCACAATGGCCATATTTACACATAACACTAACCCATGAAGCAACATGTAAACAACCATTTTGGAGCCAGAGCACATTTGGAAAGTTAAAAGCATCTAGTGGATCATAAAATGGTTGCCATTCACAAAATGGCTTCAATGGTGAACTAATAACAAAACAAGAGGAAGTAGCTTCACCATTTTTGCAGGTTCACATTGCACATGTTGATGCTTTCACATTGCTTACTCAGGTGTCTACTAAGACATTAAGGGAAGCTACAATATGTTTACATAACATGGTAAGAAATATAATGATTTACAAACAAAATTGATAAATACACACAATATCTAAATCATACAAACCTAAGACTATCAAACTGTGTTACAAAACTTCAAGGGACTACCAGATGGCAGAAAATCATGTCAAAAATTCACTACCATCTAGCAATCATCTATGTTTCCATGGCCTAGATGTGGTAGCTGTACCTTGAATCACGTCTTTATTATTAGCTAAAAGGTAAAGTGAAGCAGGAAAATATGGTGTAATGGAGATCAGACAGTGTATGTTTATGCTGCATGCCAGCAACAAAGAATCCCTGAGTTGTCACAATGATGAAAAAAGGGAAACAAAAATAGAATTAGCCAACCTTCAGGAAGTCATTGTATAGGAATGAGCCAACTGCCAAATAACAATATTGATATTGTGGATATTATCCCCACAGAATTGCTGAAGCCTCTACCACCCGTAACCATCACAATATTATATCAGAAAAACTGGGAAATGTAATGGAATGTGTACCTGAACACAGAAGGTGAAGCATTTTGCCAACTCGGAGCTTTCCCGGGAAGCAATCCAGATGAAGAAACTGCACTGCCCCAAGCTGGATGGGGGATGAAATTTAAAGTAGCCACTTCCTATTATCTCTCAGGATACTTTATATATTTAGTACTTTAATCCTTAGTTTAACAAAATTTCATCTATTAGATGTAAGAAAATAAGGGATTGGACTGAACTGGATCTTACTGTCTTGTATTTGGGATTGGGTCTATAGAAAATAAATATACATCCACAGAATTGAAGAGGAACAGTATTTGTTCCATTGCTAAAGAAAGTCAACTCCTAGGATTGCTACAGTTACAGCACAGTTGTCTTCATCTTTCAGGCTAGCAAGATTCTTCTTGAGATTATACAATAATGTCTGGAACTTACCATCAAAAGCGAAATCTACGGAGAGCAGCGGCATACAAATCTAATAAATGAATGAATGAATGAATGAATGAATGAATGAATGAATAAATAAATAAATAAATAAATAAATAAATACCAAATGTTCATACTGGCTTCAGAAGGGGATTGTGGCATTTGTGACTATATTGTAAACCTATGCGGAATTATGAGAAAATCTCAAGAATATCAAATGAATATTCACATCTACTTTATTGACTATAAGAAAGCCATTGATTATGTTAATTATTGTGGAGAGCCCTAGAAGACCTGGAGATGTCTACTCATCTGGTCAAGTTATTTTATTTATTTGTTTATTTTATTTATTTTGTCCAATACAAATTAAAAGTTAAAGAGAATAAAAACATGTAGTAGTAAATATCAGAGAAAGGATAAAAGAAAAGATATGAGAATAGAATAGAAGAAATGAAGAATAGAGGAAAAGATATATGAATGGAAGAAAAGATATATAAAATATAGGAGGGGCAATTGGACAGGTGACAGAAGGCACACTAGTGCACTTATGCTCACCCCTTACTGACCTCTAAGGAACCTGGTGAGGTCAATCGTGGATAGTCTAAGGGGAAAATGTTGGGGGTTGACACCAAGGAGTTCCATGCTTCGACAACTCGATTGCTAAAGTCATATTTTTTACATTCAAGTTTGGAGCGGTTGATATTAAGTTTGAACCTGTTGTGTGCTCTTGTGTTATTGCGGTTGAAGCTGAAGTAGTCGTTGACAGGCAGGATGTTGCAGCATATGATCTTGTGGGCAATATTTAGATCATGTTTAAGGCATCGTAGTTCTAGGCTTTCTAGATCAGAATTGAAACAGAATACCCTACGAAACTAGACAATTCTGGGTCTAGAAAGCCTAGAACTACGATGCCTTAAATATGATCTAAATATTGCCCACAAGATCAACACCCTCGAAAATGTCCAACAGTACTTCACCAGAAGAGCCCTTCACTCTACCACTCGAAACAGAATACTCTACGAAAGTGTTTCCCAACCAGTGTGCCGCGGCCCACTAGTGTGCCACGAGACATGGTCAGGTGTGCTGCGAAGAAGGAAGCGCAGCTTCTGGTCTTGCAACTTTTTGCTGAGAGTGCAAAGAGCAAAATGTTTTTTCTTTGCACCTTCCAAGTTTTCCGGCAGCTGCAGCGCCCCGCCCGGCTGGAGCTTCCCTGGCGGCGGAAGCACGTGAGCTTTGGGGCCCGGAGGGAGGGCAGTGGCAGCAGGAGGGTGGCGGCAGCAGTGGCCCCGGGAAGTAGCTGCTGGGCGGCGGCAGGGTGGTCAGCTGCCAGCCAGAACTCCAGGACAGAGGCACTAACGGCGGCGGCTGGACATGTTGCTGTACGGCGTACATGCCGGAATTGCATGGCTGGCACTTGCATGGCTGGCACTTGCCTGCTGGCTGGACCGGGACGGAGGCTCCGGCCCCACGCCCATGCCCAGCGCAATGCCAGCATGTATGGCATCTAGCTACACATCCAACTGCCAACGGCGGTGCCTCCATTACAGAGCTCCGCCTCACAGCTGACCACCCTGCCGTCACTCCACAGCTACTGCCCAATGCCGCTGCTGTGGTGTGGTGTACGAGAAAGAGAGAGGGAAAGAAAGTGAGAGATAGCAAGAGCAAGAAAGAGATAGCAAGAGAGGGAGAGAGAGAAAGAGAGAGGGAGAGAGAGGGGGGAGAGAGAAAGAGAGAGAAAGCAAAAAAGAGAGAGAGAAAGAGAGAGATAGCAAGAAAGAGAGAGAGAGAAAGAGAGAGGGAGAGAGAGGGGGAGAGAGAAAGAAAGAGAGAAAGACAGCAAGAGAGATAGAGAGAAAGCAAGAGAGAGAAAGAAAGAGGGGGGGAGGGAGAGAGAAAGAGAGCCAAAAAGAGAGGAGGCAAGCTGTTGTGTTGTTTAATAACTTTCATGGTCAGAAAATTCTTCCTTATTTCATATTTGGCGCTCTCACTGTAAAGTTTCCCTCCATTGTTTCTTGTCTTATCCTCAGATGCTCAGGGGGCATGTGATAACAGTCTTCCAATACACGAAGGGGTATTTTTAGGAAGAGATTCTGAATCCATAGTTTACTCTTTTTTAGATTAAACACTCCACATTTCTTCAGCCATTCTTCACAGGATTTAACCTCCAGGTCTTTATCAACTTTCCAGTTCCTCCATGTCTTTTAGATATAATGGTGATCAGAACTGGACACAGTATTCCAGCTAGATCTGATCAGTGCGGCAAATAGCAACAACTATTGCTTCCTATGTACTTCACACTGTACTTGATAAGGCCCAAAGAAGCTTTGGTTTCTTTGACAGATTTTGCATATTACTATGTCATGCTTTATTTGTGTTCTGTCAAGAAGGTAAATTCTTCCTGTCAAGTACAGTAATACCTCGTCTTATGAACTTAATTGGTTCTGGAACAAGATTTGTAAGGTGAAAAGTTCATAAGATGTAACAATGTTTCCCATAGGAATCAATGGAAAAGCAAATAATGCGTGCAAGCCCAAAACTAATCCTATTTGCCTCATTACTGCCAGCATTCGGATCCTTGTTCGGGGGTGATAGGTGGCGGTGGGGGGGAGTGCAGGCTGCCCAGAGGGAGCCTCGTGGGTGGATTGACACCCACGCGAAGCTGCCTTGTAGCTTGTCAACTGGAGGGGCTCCCACCCTCCTTGAAAGTTTTCCCAATGAAGCGCTGGGGGGGAAGTCCCTCCTACCCCCCCCCCCAAGCTGAGTCAGCTTCTACCGGTTTCTCTGAGCCTCCGCTCAGAAACCCCGAAGCCGGGCTGCCACTGCCCACTTTAAGCTGCCGGCCAGGATTCTCAATAGCAGCCGGAGGAGGAGGAAGAGGAGAAGAAGCCGCAGTGGCCACCACCGCTGCGGCCACTGTTTCCTTTGGAGCTGCACTGGGCTCCGAAGCTGCGCAAAGTTCTCCCCACATCCTCTGCAGTGGCTTTCTCCTCCTCCTCCTCTGGCTGCCTATCCCAAGGAGCCTCACAGCCGCAGAAGAGGCAGGGAGAGCTTTGCGCCGCTTTGGAGCCCGGCGCGGCTCCAAAGGAAACGGTGGCTGCAGCGGCGGTGGCTGCAGTGGCCACTGCAGCTTCTCCTCCTCTTCCTCCTCCTCCTCCTCCTCTGTCCACCTTCCCCAAGGAGCCTCCCAGCCGCAGAGGAACCAGGGAGAGCTTTGTGCCACTTCGGAGCCTGGCGTGGCTCCGAACGAAATAGTGGCTGCAGCGGCGGTGGCCATTGTGGTATCTCCTCCTTCGAGCAGTTAGTGGCTCCTAAGCCAGCTCCAGGTTCAGACCCATCTCTATCCCCCCCCCACACACACACACAGATGAAATCCTGGCAGGGGCAGCAATCAAATGGGAAACCCTGGTGCTGACAGTCACAAGGCAGGGAAATAGCTGCGGCAGTCAGAGAGTGCACGTGCAGTAAGAGAGCAAACTCAGATTCACAAGATGGAAATTGTTCTTAAGACGAGTCAAACAAATCATAAACCCCGGGTTCATTTCACGAAAGGTTTGTATGAAGAGGCATTCGTAAGACGAGGTCTCACTGTATTTCTTGAAAGGATATATTTCAGTGCAAATTGGATCCTCTGGGGTAGAGCTCCCTTTTCGCTACCCCACTGCATTCCAGCCCCCATCCAGGCAGTAGCCCATCCCTGCTTGTTTCCGAGTTTGCTTCACTGGTATATGGATGCCTGAGATCATGTTGGATAGAACCGAATTATCAATATCAAAATTCTTTTGAATCTTGAGCTTGCTTCTGGGGTGTTAACAAACTACTCAGCTTTTTGTCATTCACACATTATGTGCATTCCTTTTATTCTTTTATGGACACTTTTATAGATGTTAAAAGAGTACCCCAGTGCATACATTTCCAAGCAGGACATAGATTCTCTAAGGAGCACATGTTAGTTGTGGTTGTTCAGTCAACTATAAATCCTTATGGTTGTGGGGTTATCTATGCTGCCCACGGAATTGGACAGCCTAGAAGTATGTATGTATGTATGTATGTATGTATGTATGTATGTATGTATGTATAAATAAATAAATAAATAAATAAACAAATAAATAAACAAATAAATAAACAAACAAACAAACAAATATCCTTATCTATTCCGTATTTCAGTTCCAGATGGAGCCTGTTATCTACTTTGGCAAATAAAATCTAAATATACTACATCTATAATATTCCCCTCGTCTAATCTGGTTACAGTGTTAAAGAGAGCAATGTGATTCATTTGGCCTGGTCTCTTTTTAATAAATCTAAGAGGATTTTTTTTTTACAATCTCCCTATTTCTTTCAACAAATCACAAACTGGGTTTAACGTTATAAATATATGTGAACTTGGCCACGTATAAATTTGCAATAACCCTAAGAAGGGATTTTACTTATGAGCCAATAGTAGCAGCACTTGCAGCAGGCAGTTGTTGCAAAGTAATAAGTCTGTTACTAAGATTAGTATCCAACCTTTTTTAAGCACACCTTACACAGCTATAACCATTGTGTATAAATCTAGCATTTGCTGTAACAATAGTACAAAGAGGAATGCTTTTTAATGAACAAACAAGTGAGGTTTATGATCACTACTTTTGTACAAAGATGGGAGATGGTCTCCCTCCACCTCCCTCAGGACTTTTTTTACCACCAGATCTTAGTCATAATGGTCAAAATGTGTATTATCTTTGCATATGCAAAATGTTCTTTCCTTGCTTTGTTGTCACAGCCAACACACCCTTACTCCGAGTCTGCAGAGGAGGGCGGCATACAAATCGAATAAATTATTATTATTATTATTATTATTATTATTATTATTATTAATAATAATTATTATTATTATTATTTGTATACAGTTTTTTAATTTGTAGCATATCACTTATAGACTTGAAGGTCTGGTGCTTATCATTTTAGAAATGAATTATTGAAGGGACCAATTGGAACAAACAAACAAAAATCCTCTGATTGCTGGTAGTGAATGGCAAATCATCCTACATCACTGCCATGTCCCATCAATATGTTCTTTGCCTGAGATGCCAGGCTGCCTGCCCAAACATACTATGATAAGACCTCCACCTTATTTGCTCAGGCTCCTTGGAGTTCAACAGCCAGGCTCTCTCTTTAGTGATAGCCTATTAAACAGACACATTCCTTTGAAGTCTCCTCTTGATTTTGAAATCCAATTTTCCCCAGAAAATGCAGAAGATGTGATTGGGGGTAACTATGGAAACTAAGCTCAGGAGAGAGAGGAAAGACTTGAAGAGAGTTGAAAGAGCAGCAAGGTTTAAAAAAAAACCGTAATCAAAAGTCAGGCAATACTTTGCCATCAGAATATCAACAGATCAGGAAGGTTTGCTGCAAAAACTGATTCTGTAAGGTGTATTCTTTGTGGCTGAGATCCAGGACTTGTCAGTGTGCAACTCTGTTCAACTTATCCTTTGTCATAAGCTGGAAGGATATCTAAATACTCAAATGTATTTAAGGCACCCCACCTCTTCTCTCCAGAATACATCCAAATCTTGGCATGTCTGCTTTCTTCCAGCATTTTACAAAATGCTAACAACTAAGTGTGACAAGAGGCACCAAGCTTAGTGACCGGTTTCTGATATTAATTCAGATTTAATACAATGAACGGAAGATATAAAGAAGTACAAGAGCAAACAATATATTGCTACATACCTGCAATTTTGTGTATAACTGAACAGAGAAAGGATAATCTATAAAGGACCTTCTACAAGGTCTTAAAGGCTTGGGGACACTAAGTTTCATCTAGCCCCAGCCAATGAATGTATGATTGGGTGAATGTGAGTGACTGGTTTTAAGATCTTGGGGTTTTATGATGTTTTTAGATTAGATTTCTAAATGTTCTATTTTTTTTTTCTTGTTGTGAGACGCCGTGAGTCTGAGGAGAAGGGTGGCATAGTCTAATCAATCAATCAATCAATCAAAAAGTAAGTATATAAGTAAATAAGTAAGTCACTCAGTCTTCGGACTCTTTGGAGAGGGACGGCATACAAATCTAATATTATATTATTATTATTATTATTATTATTATTATTAACAAACAAACAAACAATCCAATTAGGCAAGTATCTGGCAATTCATGCAATCCATCTGAAAAGAAGAATCATTAAAATGTAACAAAGTTTAGCTTATAATGTATTTTTAATGCTTTGTTGGAAACCATTTAGATCTGGGTACCAGGGTATCTTATTTTGTAGAAATGATGTTGAGCAATTTCTCAATTTTTTAAAGTAGAATCCATCTTGAATTCACACTGAGATATTTGTTATTTCCATTCTTTTTGAGGTTTCACAATGTCTCACTTCCTTGTGGTTTCAACAACTGCCAACTAACAAAGGAGCAGTTATCTTGTTGTTCTCAGAAACCTTAAAAGACTAAAGCCTTCAGGAGGTAAGAAAACAGGTGCCTTTGAATATATGTAAAGTGCCAGATAAACTAGGATTAAGTATAGTAGTCTCTACTGCAGAAGAAGTATTCTTAATTGAACGGAACCCCAGCAGCAGAGGGACTTATTCTGAATCTCTCTAGGAAACTAAACTTTCCAATACCATTATAGTTAAATTAAGGGGAAGGGTTCTTGATATATCTTTCCCCACCAATTTTCAAAAGAAATACATGCAGAAAACATTTTTTTTTAAAAAAAAATCTGACTTAAAAGGTACTTGTTAAGTGGAAAATAAGGATTAAAATATTCTTAAATAAATTGTGTCAGTTAAGTGATTTGAGAAGATCACAGATGCTAAAATTAAAAATATTGGAACACTCATTATTTAGTCCAGTTTATTTAGTCCAGATCTCTCAGTGGCTAGACAGATATTTTTGAAAAGCCAGCAAGTCATAGATAAGGGCAAAATAATACATCTTCTTTATTTCCAAGAAAACAAGTCTCCCAACATCATTACACCTTGTGGTAGTTACTAAGCATTGTCTTGCTACATTTACAAATGTATCCGTTCAGCTTCATTGGATGTCCAGGTTTCCATTCTGAGAAAACTTTATGTAAAGGTATAAATATAACCCTTTCCTAGTGGTGCCAAGTACCAAGACTGATATTTTATCATCCTGGAGACATTAGGGTAATATGAAAAACACTGTTCATTATTAGGTGAACTACTTCTGATGGTTTTCAAAGTATTTCTATATGCAGAACACATAGAGATATACTGCGATCCTTGAAAATTAAAGTCTCCCTCTTTATTATTGCTAACAGAATCTTTTTATTTGAATTTGCATAATACGTGCAATTTCGTGAATTAGTCCTTTTCTCAATTCACACAATTCAATTGATGAAAAACTAAACAGGATGGATTTGCCCAATCTATTGTGCCATTAGAAAAAAGAAACCCTAAGGTTAAAACTAAGTAACTTAGCCTATTGTGCAAATATAATTATTAGACATTTCACTCTCTTGGTTATGCATATTGTGCAAAGACAGCTACTATATTAGAAATACCATTTTTCCTGTAAATCTTGAACCTAGGATTAATGTTTTTTCTTGACCTTGCTGAAGAATTGCACAAACTCAATGTTTCTTGAGGGGGCAATTAATAGAATAAATTTCAGTAATCTAAATAGAAGCATTATAGCTAGTAGTGCTTTTTAAAAAAAGTATGCTTCCCATGAGGGGGGGAAAACCCAGAGCAATACCTGTATTACAGCAGTTGAAAGCTTATATAATAGTTGCAAGCTTTTGATTTTATAAGAGCTCATCGATCACATTTTCAGTATATAAACTTTGACAAGATTCCAGTTTCCATTTTTAAAACTGAAAAAATTCCTTTGCAGCAAATGAGAAAAATCAAATTTATAGTGGAAAAAAACAAACAAAATCATGTTGTTTTATATTTTAAATCTATAGACATCACCTTGCAAAAAGTAGTATTTTTGCATATTTTTACATTGCTTGAGGCTAGCACTCTGTTCTGTCTGGGTCACTCCAGAAGCCAATACCAACCCAAAAAGAGAATCCAGACACACTGGTAAAAGGCAAAGGCAATTTATATAATTCAAGGAAAACACAGGTAACAGAAAATGTCCTTACAAACAGGAAAAACGCTGGAACTTCAAATATATACACGAAGGGAATAGTCCATGAAACAATACCAGATTCTTGCTGCCAAGACGAAGCTGTAGATAGCAAACAGACGCCTCCCACGAGTCTTCCAGACTGCGAGGCCACAAGCCAAGATCAGAGACGCTGAGAATCAAAACAGGTCACCGCAACTCCAATTGATAACACTCCACATGGCTTCAAGGCCTTGCCTGCCTTTTAAACCCAGCCGATGAGGACCACACCCAAACCCAGCTGTTTCTAATTCAATGGTGAAAATATTTCTTTAACTGCTCCTTTCGTTGCTCTGAACGTCTCTGTCTCATGTCAATGACAGCTTGTGCGTCATCACCTAATGACTCCAAGCTACTGGCTGGGGAGAGCCCCCCACCCCCCGGGGCTCTCATGCTGTTCTCCTTCATCCCATTCCTGACTCTCCTCTCCCCCGTCCGACTGTTCAGCCCCCTCCTCTCCACTGTCATCCTCCTGTGGACATGGAGCCAGCAGAGACACAGCTGGTTCCTGAGCAGCCGCAGGCTGAATCACAACACACTCCCAACATATTTAAATAGGAGGAAGGTCCATTGAACTATCTCTTTATGATGGGTTAGATACTGCCCATATCCTTATTCTAAAATTTTACAAATCCTGGGATAGATATTCAGAGGATAATTTGGATTCCTCTCTCTGATGTGATGTACATTAGAGCGGAATTTGCTATCGTTCTCTCCTTTTACTGTTGTCAAACATCAGATTTTTTAAAAATTCTCCTTGCCATATTTGCATTATGTATCCCAACAGCCGGTTAGGTCTCACAGGGTTGGCTTTCTCCAGGTCCCGTCAACCAGACAATGCTGCTTGCCGGGGTTTAGGGAAGGAGCCTTCTCTGTGGTGGCCCTGGCCCTCTGGAATCAACTCCTCCGGAGATTTGTACCACCCCCACCATCCCAGTCTTCCACAAGGCCTTGAAAATACACTGGGGCCACTGAAATTTTAACATCTATCCCAGCCCACAAGTGAAGAATGATGGGATGAATGTGAATGTTGGTTTTTAAATGTAGGGGTTTCAGATGTCAGCTATACTGAGACTTTCAGAATATTTTAATGTTAGATTTCTTCATGTTTTGTATTTGTTTACTGTGAGCCACCCTGAATCCCAGGAGAAGGGCAGAATAGAAATCTGATTAATAAATAAAATAATTAATAAATACTCAGTAACTGGCTCTGTAGGGGATGCTAGAGACTGAGGCAGGTTGTAAGAATCCTAAACATTCCCAATTGTCATGTTCTTTCCAATGTACCTGTTGAAAGGGGGGATTAAATGAGTTAACTAAATTGGTATATTATTTTTCTTCCCAAGTTCCCAGCTAACCCAAATTTTAGCCAACCAAAAGCAAAGAGGCAAACTGTATCTAAATATGAGAAGCAGAAAAAGTAAATGGGAAAATCAGGAGATGGGAGCGCATACTAGCCACAGCTTTTGAGAGACAAAAGGGGAAAGTCCAGATAAAATGCACACCAGGATAGGTAAAGATACAATATATGCTTTTGTTCCTTTTATTCCTCTCCCCCACCGTTTCATTGACAGATGGCTCTTGGTTTAAAGCTGAAGTGTTTATTGATTCTTTCCCTTTGCCATCAGAATATGAAATGGAGCTGCACCTCCTTGTCCCTTGGATGTCTTCAACACCGCAGACTTTCTCCCAATATCTCCTCTAATGACTTTTTTATTGACAAAGTAGAGTCTTAATGAGGAAGTTTACCATGCCATATATGTTGTTAAAGGCTGCTTAGGAAGATTTTTTTTTCACACTTGCATCAGAAAGAGAACTAGCATTATAGCACGACAAGCAGGTGTTGATTTATAGACATTTGCAGAATAGTATGTACAAACGTAGATAAGAAAAATATCAGCTTACCATAATTAGTTGGGAAATATGGGAAATAGCAGCTTACCATAATTAGTTGGTTCATCAAAGCATTTCCTACGTTCTATTTTAGGTATACCTGATTTTAAAATCCTTACATCTGGAACTTGGTTACCTAGAATACTACCTTTGCTAATATTATATCCAGTATCACATTATTCCTATTTCTATCTTTATTAATTTGGTGCCCTTGTGACATGTTAGCATAATATAATAATATAATATAGCATATGATATCTCCCAGGATATCCCAAAGGTGATTTTTCAAAAGGCAACTGGACTTTTGTTTTTTCCTTGAAGATATTTCGCTTCTCATCCAAGAAGTTCCTTCTGTTCTGACTGAATAGTGGAGAATGGAAAGATTTATATTCCTTGCAGTCATCTGGTCTTTAGCACTCTTTATGAAAGCCACTGAGGCCACTTGGAAGTTTATCTCTATTCTCAAAATCTTCATTTGAAATTCCCAGGAAGCCTTTGACTATCTTGATAGGGAAAAAGCTGTGGTGTTGTAGTGGTTGGAGTCCAATATTGTAGGCTAACAATAGAACTTAAGGATTCTATTGTAGGGTAGCAATAGAACTTAAACTTATATACCATTTCATAGTGCTTTAAGCACTCTAAGCAATTTACAAAATTAGCATATTACACAAACACGGAAAAAAATCTGGGTCCTCAGTTAACTAATCTCAGAAGGATGGGTTAACTTTGAGCTGGCCAGGATTGAACTTTAACAGTGAGCAGAGTTAGCCTACAATATTGGACTCCAACCACTACAACACCACAGCTTTTTCCCTATCAAGATAGTCAAAGGCTTCCTGGGAATTTCAAACGTAAGTCCCTGTACAAATTATGACAGTACTTGTGAGAACAAGTCAAAACTCATGCAGAACATTTTCCATCATGAATAGACCTTCTTCCTTCATACAACATTAGAGAACTGGAGGCTAAAACACATGAAGAATGGTTGAAGGAACTGGGCATAGCTAGTTTAATGAAAAGAAAGACCAGGGGAGACATGATAGAAGTGTTCCAATATCTCAGGGGTTGCCACAAAGAAGAATGAGTCAACCTATTCTCCAAAGCTCCTGAGGGTAGAACAAGAAGCAATGGATGGAAACTAAACAAAGAGAGAAGTAACTTAGAACTATGGAGAAATTTCCTGAAAATCAGAATGGTTGATCAGTGGCACAACTTGCCTCCAGAAGTTGTGAATGCCCCACCACTGGAAGTTTTTAAGCGGATGTTAGATACCCATTTGTCTGAAGTAGTGTAGGGTTTCCTGCCTAAGCAGGGGGTTAGACTAGAAGACCTCCAAGATCCCTTCCAACTCTGTTGTTGTTGTTGTTGTTATTACTATTATTATTATTATTATTATTATTATTATTATTATTATTATTATTATTAATCATGCCCTTACTTTCATCTTTGGTCATTAGGGCTGCTAAATCAACACTACAAAAATTTGAAATGTAACATTATGCCACTAAAAAGATATATGCAAAACAAATATATTTCTGCTATTTGGTGTTAATGCAAATTTTTGCAGCTCAGATCTGATAGCCCTGTTGCAGAGAGATATGAAGGAATTGTGGGCAAAATACTGCATTGGGTTTTGTCTTGTGCAATTGGCCTACAAAAGCAAGATGTATTTTAGCAAGGAAAAGTGCAATAACACATTTATGTAATTCACAAACTCATTCTAAAACTATATTATATTAGTTGGCATATAAAGCATGAGTAATGCAAAACGGAAAGCAACTGATCCTGATTACTGATGTTTAGATCACGCTTGGGTATGTTGGTGTAGAAATCTAAAAATTATACACTTAGTGCTATTAATCTTCCTGATTATTAAATCAACAATGTTAAATATCAACTTGCTATGTTCAAACATAAAATAAGCACTTATTATGATAACACTGGGTTTAAATAAATTAAGTGCCCTATGTCAACAAATATTCCAGCACACTATCCATTTTTTACAATCTTTGAAAAAAAATCAACCACTGTTCTGTGCTGTTTCCTTTATGGAGTTCTATACCAAGACATTTGTTATGGCATATGGCTTGATTTAACTGAATGCTCTGGAATCATTTAAACAACCTTTCTTTGCCCCACAGTCATATCAACCTGTAACTCAACGCCACACTGATTTTTTTCTTTCTTTAATTTAATTGGATTCAGTTTTCTGTTTTGTATTTTATAAACACTACTCTGCATTCTAGTACTTAGGTGGAAATATTTGAAGACATCAAATTTTAATGTTTGAATAGTCCTACCCTTATTCTACAATTCCATGTAATAAAATATTGGTATGACTATATAAAATAATAAATGGCTCTATTTAGGTATAGCAAAGCCACAAATCCTTTTGCTTAAAAAGAAAAAGTGAGTGACATTATGTATTATTATGAGACATAAATAATACAATAGTTACTTTGATACAGCACTGTTCATTTATAATCTAATCCCAACAGTTACTTATATAATGCACTTTTCATTTGCAGTCTAATCCCAAATGTATCCAAAAAAGTATAACGCCATATTGAGAGTGGGGGGGGGGGAATCTTGCCCCAAGATTTATTATCCTATTAGTTACTTACAATATCTATATTATTTGATGGCTGATAACTATATTGACCTGTGAATGGCATACTAAAACAGCACTCCTAAAGCAAGTGAGTACAGGATAAATACTAAATGAAATTTGATTCATTAAATAAAATTAATATAATTTTCTAGATCCTTTAATATTTTTCTCTTCGTTCCCATTAAAAATTATAATAGTGGCAATATATGAAGAGATTATGAGGGCTACATTAAGGCAAAAGAGCATTATTATTTTTTTCCTGGGTGGGATTTCCAGGTTGCTTTTTTCTCTAATACAAAATAATCATTATTTAATGGGTGTGGCTACAACTCCCAACTTTTTAAAAAAACTGCAAGAAGATGTTTGATAGTGTTAGAATATTATCAAGTTCCCTCCTCCCTAGGGATCATAATGAGAATTGGAATAGGAGGTAACAGGAAGCCAAATTGCAGAAATCATACCCTTAAATTATGATTCTTTAGATTCCTAGGGAATATGAAAGAGTATTATTAGTCTAAATGTGAATGCTAGGGACTAAAATAATCAACCTTATTTAAACCTAATTAAATTTTGTTCTAGTGAGGTTTGACACCATCCAATTTTTATTCAGAATTCTGCAATATGATTTCTGTGGTGTTCCAAAGTCACAAAAATACAGCATAAAACCTGTAGATCATGTGTTACTCTTCTTTTGGTCTAGACGATAAAGAATATCATATGGAGAGCTGGAAAATAGAAAAAGAAAACCTTTGGGTGGGAGAGTGCAAGTTTGGAAGATTTGATACCCTCAACAAACAACAGGTAAACAAATGCATACACAGTAAATCAAATAATCAACAGCTATGAATTACTATCTTGCCTGATCTCATAAAAAGTTCTAAAATCAGAAATATGGAATAAATATGTAAAATAAATAATGAATAGCTTGCAATACTATTCCAAGTTTGTCTGTTTGTCTAGTGTTTAATGCAGCAGGCTAGAAGATGTGACACTGTGAGTTTATTTATTTATTTATTTACTTACTTACTTATTTACTTACTTATTTACTTATTTATTTATTTAATTTTTATGCCGCCCTTCTCCTTAGACTCAGGGCGGCTTACAACAAGTTAGCAATAGCACTTTTTTAACAGAGCTAGGCTATTGCCTCCACAATCCGGGTCCTCATTTTACCCACCTCGGAAGGATGGAAGGCTGAGTCAACCTGAGTTAAAGTCCCATTTTAGCCATGAAAACCAGCTGGGTGAATTTAGGCCAGTCACTTTCTCTCAGTCCAACCTATCTTGGAGGACGGTTGTTTTAGTGGAAATAGAAGGTGTGTTGGCTATGTTCATCCCTTGAGTTGTTTGTAAAAATAACAAAGATGGGATAAATAAATAATATTTATATAATAAATATAATATAATAAATAAATAAAATTAAAATAAATACTATGCAAACACCTAACTAACACAACACCTTTGCTAGTTCCTCAATGCATATATGTTTGCAGAAATACAGGGAAGTATAGATATAGATATAGATATTGTACATATGGAAGGGTAAAACACTAGTGTTCATTATTCCAGAGGATAATTTATGGAAAGGCAGACTTTAAAAATTAAATGTGTTAGCCTTCCAAAAGCTCCACATCTACAGAACAATGAACCCTTATAATTTTTATTTGCTGCTTATGTAACTGATTAAATAAAAGAGAAATCTACAAAACACATGTGTATCAATAAACAACAGGTGTACTTCATAAAACATGTGTAAGAATATATCAAGAGACTTAAGAACTTAATTCTTTCCGTGATCAGGTTCTTAAGTAGAAAAGTTTGTAAAATAGAAGCAATTTTTCCCATAGGAATCAATGTAAAAGCAAATAATGAGTGCAAACCCATTAAGAAAGAAATAAAAGCTCAGAATTTGGGTGGGGGGAGGAGGAAGAAGAAGAGGGGGAGGACAGAGCGAAGGGAGCATTTCTTTTCTCTGGGCGCTGGCAGAGATATATTCCCTCTCCTAGCGCCCAGAGAAAGAAAAATGCCCCGTTCGCTCTGGGATGCCAAAGCCTCCTTAAGCACCACCGAAAGGCTCCTCTGGCAGTTCAGAAAAGCCCAAGATGGCTAGGATTAAAGGGGGAATGGCAGGGAACTGGCCCAGCCTTCGTGCCGCTCTCAAATTTCCTGGGAAAAATTTCCAAAATGTTTTCTTAAGTAGAAAATGGTTCTTAAGAAGAGGCAAAAAAATCTTGAACACCCGGTTCTTATCTAGAAAAGTTCTTAAGTAGAGGCGTTCTTAAGTAGAGGTACCACTATACTTTAATAGAAGTCATGTAATAATTTATAAGATAATACGTCCCTACAGAACAAACGTATTCATGCTGTACACTTAAATTATCATTATTATTCCATCTTCTGTAGGATTTTGAAAAGTGCTAATTTTAGAGGAGGAAAGCAATTGTAGTTACTTTTAATAGCATAATTGATACTTTACTTTCTTTCCTTTCTCAAAAGACAAGGGAAGGATACTATGATCAGTATACTTTGAGCAGTGTAGCAGTGGTATTAATATTGCTTTCTTCCTCAATATATCACTAGAGGGAAGGAATTCATAGAATTGCCTTTGATGTTTCACTAAAAAGGGATTCAGGGGCTAAGAACCTTTCCAATCCTCACTGTCCAATTTATTACTTACTTACTTACTTACTTACTTACTTACTTACTTACTTACTTACTTACTTACTTATTACTTGCTTGCTTGCTTGCTTGCTTGCTTGCTTGCTTGCTTGCTTGCTTGCTTGCTTGCTTGCTTGCTTGCTTGCTTGCTTGCTTACTTACCGTACTTACTTACTTACTTACTTACTTACTTACTTACTTACTTACTTACTTACTTACTTGGCGCCCCTCTCTGAGGACTTGGGGTGGTTTACAACATATAAAACAACAATTACAATAGCTAAATCCAATTAAATTAAAATTAAACAAACAATCTAAAAACCGCAACTGTGTTAAAAATCAGTCATACCCATTCAACAACAGTCATACACACATTCATCATCCAGGGGGCTGAGATCTAATTGCCCCAAGTCTGGCGGCATAGGTGGGTGTTACGATTCTTGCAAAAGGGCAGGAGGCTGGGACAGTGCGAATCTCCAGGGTGAGCTAATTCCAATACTATATGTTCACACAATATGCTTACTTATTATTAATTAAACCATGGTTTACTCAACTCACTCATTTTTATGGACTTGTAGCATACCAAGATATAAACAAAGAATCAGCTAAGTACACGGACTGAGTTTATATAGCTTTATAAATAAAATGTCCTTGACTAATTTTTGGTTTAGAGTGTCATGTGAACATATTTAACACTCAGTCACTGAAATGCCTGACTTCTTATCTTTCCACTTGGTTGGTCTTGACTAGAATGTATCTTCCCATAGTTACAAAAAGATACCGAATTGAGAAAGATTCTGTCTTGTCGTATTTCCTATTTCTCAATATATTCTCGTCAATATTTTATTTTCCAAAAAAACCCAAAAGGGAAAAATATCAATCAATAAATTACCATTAACCCAAATAATTTCTAGCATACTGGCAAATTTAGTTATATGAATTTGATGTGTCACTTGTGTTGCTTTAATATGCAAATCAAATTCATGTACAGCAATCTGCCATCACAGCATAAATTGTGTGGGCATTCTAAGATATTATAATGCCAATTTCCAAAGAGGGAGGGTGGGAGAGGGGGGGGGAGAGAGAGAGAGAGAGAGAGAGATCTTCATCTGTGCAATTCCTTCTCATCTACTTCAGCGCAACTGATGAACCCCAAAGTCTGTGAAATAATATTAGAAGACTTTGGTAGAGTGCTTTTCCCAATCATAACCTGATCTACATACAGTATCTGCATTAAGAAGAATGTTTTCTAAGGGAAATGATACTGTATTTCTTTGGAAACCTTTCCTAAATAATCTCATTTATCAACTGTTCTCTTTTAAAGAGAAATATGCACCACCATCAACTCCTCCCCCCCCCCCAAAAAAAAACCCTGTAACCTAAATCTCTAGGTAAATACCAACATAACTATACTGGAACAGCAATGAATTCATTTAATTTAGTTTTAGGTTTCCCAGCAAGGGATCAATATGCAAAAGGAAAATGATGCTGTGTATCCTCAATTCCTAGCGTCTGACTGTAGCTTTTCTCCAAACAAGATGGTTACAATCTCTGCTTCCCGTGTACGCCCTGAAGTCCTCTCTTCCGTGCCGATGCCTGATAGCACCCGAATGGCTCGTAGCGTCCTCCGTAGCCTGGCACTGTACCCTCTCCTTAAATCTTCCCAACCACCCTCATGGCGCCCTCATCGGCCAGCTACACTCAATAACGAAACGGCCAAAGCAGCCTGGCGAGGAGAAGCAAATCCGGACTGGAGGAAATCAGCTCTGAAGCGGTTAATTTCTCGGGCTCCCAAATTGATCAGCGCGGGGACGTCAGCCTGAAATGAACTTGCCTTGTTCGCCGAGGTTCGAAGACAGCGGAACTCAATCAACCACGGGCCAAGCGGTTCAAAGCCGCAATTCATCCCTCCGCGCCTCTGAAAAATGGGAGGTGACAGTTCATTTTGCCAGTGACAGTCTGTCGGTCTCGCTCAGTGCTTCTCCCCCGTCGGTGGCGCAGCGGAGGTAAAACGCTTGTTTTCTGGTAGCCTCACTTTGTATTCCACTCAGCTGAACAGGACAGTGTGAGATCAAAGGTGGGGGAAAAAATCTCCCATCCACCTGCTATTCCTGTCCTCTCTTTCCCCCTCGTCCACCAATTCTTTTACACAAAAGCTGCACCCAGAAATAGAAAACTATGTTGCTTATCCCCATTTTCTGTATCCCATATTTCCTATTCCTATTTAGAGCTGAGGAAATCTAGTCAAATTGGTTCAGCCTTGTATGGAAAGAATCCAATTAAAGGTAGAAGAATTGCCTACGTAGCTCACATTTAATGCTTTAAGTGTTTATTTTTCTGGTTTTCCTTTCAAATTATATAAAAGCAAAGTGTAAATAAAGTGAATCAGATTGCATAGACTAGTGCCCTTAATATCAAAGGCCCAATATAACTGAGTTAACCACTTGTAGGTTCCATTAATTTTCCATGAGGTGCATAGTAATGCTCAACAGTGCATGGTTCATCAGGAAGAGAAGGCAGTATTTCAGAATACATCTCCAAGAATCCCTTGCCATTCCTGGTTGGGTCTAAAGCATCTGTTGCTCTTATTGCATGTAAGACTTAACAATGCACAACTCTATGTACATCTCTTCAGAAGTAACTGAATGTTATGGGGTTTCCAGACTATCCAGGATCAAAGCAATCTAAACTCAATGGGATTTCTTCTTTAACAAAACCCCCAAAAAACCCCAGAATATCAAGCATGTTATACGCTAAGAATTTGTAAGGTGTTACCATATATAATGGCAATATAAAATTATAAAATCATAAAATCACAAAATACAAATGCACATTCTAATGATTGTGTAGATATATAAACATAAACAAACCTTAGAAGATTTTTAAAAATTTAAAATTTAAATAATTTAAATTTAAAAATATAATTAAACTGGGGTTTTTTTTTATTGGAAATTTCTTTGGTTTTTTTTTTTAAATTTCAGCATCAAGATCCATAACAAACATATAGCATTTGAAATACTTATCAAACACTGTTTTTTCATCTTATATTGGATTTTTATTCCACTTTGATTTTGTATAATTCCAAGCAGTATTGATAACGTTCCCACCACTTCTCTCTTTTTTTGCCACAACAAACCTATATAGTGGGTTAGAAGACAGAGAAGATGCCATGACTGGCACCAGGTCATCCAGCCAGTTTTCATGGCTAAGAGAGGACTGAAGGATTCAGTTTTTTGTCCACCATCTTAATTCCCACATAAACGAGCTTTGTTTTAGAACTACAAATGGGATTGGGCTCCAGTATGGCTAGACAGTTACAAACAGGGGTGGGCAGTAGGTAAGATGGGGTGGATCATAGTTCCACCAGTGGAAATTTATTTATCTATCTATCTATCTATCTATCTATCTATCTATCTATCTATCTATCTATCTATTTATTGGATTTGTATGCCACCCCTCTCCGAGGACTTGGGGCGGCTCACAACATAAATGAAGCTGTGTGCCCAGCTCCAGCTGACCATCCCAACCTCCCGTTCTTCTCCTCCTCCTTGGAAAGCGGCAGGGAGACCAGCACCGGCAGGAGTTACAGGGGGGCCATTTCCTCCCCCCTCTTTTCTCAACAGCTAATTGGCACCCATTCACCTAGCTATCCAGCCTGTGGCAGGGGTTGACCCAGGAAGGAGAGCGTGGGAAATGCGAAGCAAATTGTCACCCCAGAAAGCGACACTGGTGAAGTTGTAAGTCGAGGACTTAACAGTTCACTTGAATGATGATGATTGTTCAAGCCACTCCCAACTGGTCACATGGCTATCAAGCCACACCCACAAAATAAGCCACACCTACTGTGTGGCAGTAAAAGTTTTGGCAGCCCATTACTGGTTACAAACACCGGGTACTTTCACTATTAAGCAACTTGCATGCATACAGATTGAAGAAGGAGCATTCATGTACAGATCAAAACCTGGCTTATGCTCTTATTAGTCAGGGCAAGAGAGTGATGAAATAAACTATGGAAAAAAGGACAATAATCATACCGAAGGAGAGAAAAAGTGGTTAGGGAAGTCTCGATCCTGGGGCAGTGGAGTCTGTGTCCCTCCTCATCACTTTATCTTGTAAAATAAACAGTCAATCCCAGAAACAATTGGGCAGGAAGGAAAGTATTTCCAAATCTGATTTTATAGAATTGGCATTGTGAAGAGGGAGCTGTAAACCTAGACAAATGGAGTAGAGCTGGAATGGTTATTATATTTTCAAGCTCTTGCATGCTGACAAGCAGGCCCAGTGGGGTTCAGTGGTGAAATTAGTGTATGAAAAAGCAGCCAGAAAGACAGGTCTAAAAGATGGACTGGCAGCCATGCACTGAGCTAAGTCATCTTGGAGATAACAGGTTGTCAGTCATCAGAGTGCTGCTTATACATAACATGCCGCATTACTAAACTCCCACTACTGAGAGAATTAAACCTGTCTACACACACACAAACATCTCCAGTGTTCTGATTACATTTACAGAGGTTGTGACCTGCACTTCCGTCTCTATGGAAACCTCTTGCACTGCCAAAATGGAGTCAGAGTTGTTTCGCCATGGGTGGCTCATCTTTAAAGGTAAAGAGACTTTACTAACTTAGCTCAGATACAGAAGCCCACCTTTTGCTCTTTCCATACGCTCAGACTTTGCAGTTTCAGAACAAAGAGATAAGCTGAAAATAAATTCAGATAAAAGGATCCGCAAAGTAAACAAACAAGAAAAATCTTGGAATGGAAAAAAAATTTCCAATGGAAAAGTAAACATTCAGATTACCTAAAAACTTACTAAGCAACAAAGAGATAAAGCAGCTGTGTAAAATCTAATCTTATCCAGATGTATTTAATTTTGTGGCCATAATAACTGGGTGATTATGGGAGATGAAATCCAGCATACAGTGGTACCTCTACCAGTGTTCCCTCTAATTGTTTTGGGGGGTGGGCCCTTCGGGACTGGGCAGCACAGAAAAAATAAATAAATAAATAAATAAATAAATGAATGAATGAATGAATGAATGAATGAATGAATGCATAAATAAACAAACAAACAAACAAACAAACAAATAAAAAACCCACCCTGTTTTGCCTCAGAGAATTTCAAAATAAAATACTGTACTGTGTGTCTATAACAGTGAGCTCATAATAGGGCAACTCTATCAATATCAAAATGCCACTTAAATAGTTGAGCTAGTTTCAAACTAGATTTTGATTTTCTTTCTCTCTTCCTTACTCCCATTCTTTTTCTTTCTCTTTTCCTTCCTCTCTTTTTTCTACCTGTTTCTCTCTCTTCCTCTCTTCCTCTCTTCCTCTCTTCCTCTCTCTCTCCTTCCCTCTCAGCTTCTGGGCAGGTTTGGAAAACTCTGAGTTGATGATGGTTTTTAAGTGAGCGATTGCTCACTACTCAGCTTAGAGGGAACTATGACCTCTTCTCAAGAACTTAATTTGTTCCGTAACCAGGTTCTTAAGTAGAAATGTTCTTACATAGAAGCAATTTTTCCTATAAGAATCAATATAAAAGCAAATAATGCGTGCAAACCAATTAGGAAAGAAATAAAAGCTCAGAATTTGTGTGGGAGGAGGAGGAAGAAGAAGAGGAGTAGGACAGTCACTACCAAAGGAAGAAGGTGAGGTGAGGGGAATAAAAAAAATCCAAAACTTTGAGGCTTAAAAAAAAGAGGGACTCTGAGGCATGCTCCTCCCATACACCCTGCGTGAGGCTGCCTCCCATACACTGCACCAGAGAGAGAAACCCAGGCGGGCGAGAGGGGGGAACCTCCCGCTCCTTTGACCGAAAGGTGATGGCTGCTGCTGCTGCTATCTGCTGCCTCTTCCTTCCCATGCTGAAGGCCTCTCCTCTCTTCTCGCTCGTTCGCTTTGTAGCCAGCACCTTTCCTTCACTGTGGTGAGTTGATCCGGTCGGGGTGAAGTGCCCCCTTTTACCTTTCCGTGCCCAGACACTCCGAGAAGGTGTATGGGAGGCAGCATGAGGGAGTCACCACAGCGAAGTGCTTTATTCCGTCTCAAAGTGCCCAGAGAAAGGAAAATGCCCCATTCGCTCTGGGCTGCCAAAGCCGCCTTAAGCGCTACCGAAAGGCGTTCTTAAATAGAGGTACCACTGTATCTTAAGATTGAGAAGTTAAGGAAACTTGAGTTTAAATGCCCAATCAATTTTTTAGGTCAATAGGAAGGAAGGGGCATGGCCAATGTCCCAGGACTATGGGTGTCTCCCGTGCTCCATGGTAAACTCTGAATCCCAGCTGTTTGGGGACCTGGAACCAAATCAGAACCAGATGAGGGTCACCTTGAAGAGAGGCATTGGTCAGTGGTCTGGGGGGGGGGCCTGCAACCCCCCCCCCCAGGGAGCTGGCATCAGCCTCTTGACCAGCAGTTGCAGAAGACGACTCTGTTGCCATTAGCTGGAACAGCTATGATTAGAAACAGTGGAATAAAGAGATCATGGATTGCCTGGCGACAAGATCTAAGTATTTATGCTGGAGAGATGTGAAGAGTGGCCAATTTAATGATAAAAAGAAACAAAATCAAAAGGAGACAAAAGATATTCCAGAATGAAGCTAGCAGTTAGCTAGCAATTGGAAATACCATAGAGAGAGTTAAAGGAACAGAATTTAAAAACCCAAGAAATTTGAGGTTGTTTTGATAATTGAATTTGATGGAAGTTAAAGAGTCTTAAATAGAATAAAGAGTTTGAAGAAAATATCCCTTATATGTTAAGTGGATTTGAAGGATTTGGGAGATTTTTGTAAAAGATCTGTTTTGTTATATTGGGAAACCAGCAATGCCATCTGCTGGCTAAAATAAAATATTGCAAGAAATTGTGGAAAGTTTGAATTTGCTGACAGCTAGAAATTGACCTTGTTCATAAGAAGATAACTAGGAGCTTGAAAGGATTTGAAAGGAGTGTTTGTTATGCTATTGTGTTTGGTGGTGTATTTCTCTTTCGTTTGGGATTTTATTCAGCTTCCAATTTGTGCATATGCTATTCTAGCTGCTGTTAAAATATGTATAATCAAATATATTTCTTCTTTATTAAAATTTTCTGATAGAATACCTAATAAGAATATTTCTGGTTTAAATTCAATAGTCCTTTTCAAAATCTTCTGTATCCAATACTGAATCTCTTTCCAAAATTTCTTAGCTTCTGTGCATGTCCACCACATATGATAAAAAGAGCCTGGTAGCTGATTACATTTCCAACATTTCATTGATCTATTTTTAAACATTTTTGCTAATCTTTCTGGAGTCATATAGCATCTGTAAAACATCCTATATACTGTATATTCTCTTTATACGCTGTTGATATTGACATTTTATAATTTCTTTCCCAAATTTGTTGCCATTTATCTATATCTATTGAATATCCTATATTCTTCATCCACTTTATCATTGAATCTTTAACTTGTTCAAATTCTAAATCAATAGACAAAATAGCTATAACTTTTTATCATATGCTCATCTGAGCCAAATAAAATTTCATCTAGTTTAGTTTTTCAAGATTTTTACACCTTCTTCTTTATTATCTTTGTTATATCTTGCCTGCAATTGTATATATGTATACCAATCAAGGTTTATACCTTGTTTTTCTAATTCTACCATTGTTTTCAACCTTTTTGACTGTCCTATTAAATCTTTATATCTTGAAATTTTATTCCACTGTACTCTGCTGGAGTGTATCTGAGCTTCCAAAGATGCAATCCAATAAGGTATTCTAGAATAATATTTGTTTTTAATTTTTTCCCAAGTTTCAATTAAAGAATTTCTAATGCTATGTCCTTGAAAGAACCTACATATAGTCCGTTTTCCATACCATATAAATGAGTGTGTTCCTCTCTGTAAATCGTGCCCTTCTAAAGTTAAAACTCTTTTGTTTCTGAGTGTCATCTATTCTTTAATCCACGTCATTGCCGCCGCTTGATAATACAAATGCCAGTTTGGAAGTCCAAATCCTCCTCTTATTCTTACATCTTATAGACATTTTAAAATAATCCTTGGTCTTTTAAACTAATTTTAATAACATTTTAAACTAATCCTTGGTCTTTTTCTTGGCCAAATAAATTTAGTTGTTATCTTATTCATATCATTAAAAAAAGGTTTTATTAACTTTAATTGGTGTATTTAAAAATAAGAAATGCAATCATGGTAAAATATTCATCTTAATTAGTGCAATCCTGCTCATCAATGACAACTGCAAGTTTTTCCACTTTTGCAAATCAGTTTCAATTTGTTTCTTCAATTTAATATAGTTTTCTTCAATTAACGTTGAACATCTTGCTGTTAACTGAATTCCCAAGTATTTTACCTTCTTCACTACCTGTATGTTTAAAAGTGTCTTTAAATCAATTTTTTGGTTTTCTGTCATATTTTTTACAATCATATTTGTCTTCTCTTTATTAATTTTAAATCCTGCTACTTCTCCATAATTCTCAATTTGAGTTTGGAGTTTTGAGTCTGTAATAAGTGGTTCTTCCAAAATAAAAACTAAATCATTCGCAAATGTTTGCAGTTTATATTGTTCATCTTGAATTTTGAGGTCCAAAATCTCTTTATCTGCTCTTATAGCTCTAGTCAGTACTTCTAACGTCAAAATAACATCAAAATAAATAACAGTGGTGATAATGGACAGCCTTGTCTTGTACCTTTGGTGATTTTTACTTTGTCTGTCATATCTCCATTCACAATTATTCTCGCCGACTGTTTATTATAAATTGCTTCTATGACATGTAAGAACCTCACTCCAAAATTCATATATTGTAGTTGCCTGTTTAGAAATGGCCAGTTTAAATTGTCAAAAGCCTTTTGTGCGCCCAAAAACATCAGTGCCATCTGTTTTTCAGGGTGCTGTTCATAATACTCTAAAGTATTTAAAATTATACGCATATTGTCCTTAATTTGTACTTTAGGTAGAAATCCATTCTACTTTAAATGTATAAATTCATTTAAGTATCTTTTAAGTCTATTTGCAATGATTAATGCAAAAATCTTATAGTCAACATTTAACAAAGATATTGGCCTATAGTTCTTAGCTTTTTGTGTATCAGTCCCTTCTTTTGGTATCAGAGATTTATATGTTTCTGTCCAAGTATCTGAAATTTTAGCTTGTATAAATATTTCATTTACCAAATCCAAAAAGATAAGTCCAAATACCTCTTCAAATACCTTATAAATCTCAGCTGGTAATCCATCAGGTCCTGGTGCTTTACCATTCTTTTGTTTCTTAATAGCTTTCAACAATTCCATCATTGTTATCCTAGCATCTAATGTCTCCCTAATAATTTCTGAAATTTTAGGTAAATTTGCCTTTTCTAAGTACTGTATTGACATATCTTCTCATCCTTGATACCATCTTGTTTATATAATTTTTGGTAAAATTCTCATATTATTTCCTTTTTTTCATCTTCTTTATAGTTCAATTCTCCTTCTTTATCCTCTAAATATTTTATCCACTTTTTTTCTCTATATTTCCTTACTTTATAAGCCAACCATCTCCCTGGTTTGTTCACCTGTTCTGGATCCTTTCTTGAAGATCATTTTTGGACTTTGTGCTTGAGGTGGAAAAACATGAAACTTTGATTTAGGGTTTTGTTGATTAGATAGTTTGCTGTTATAAAAATAGCTAGTATATATTATTACATAAAAGTAAAAAGTTGAGATTTCATGCTATTCTACTGCCCCCCAAATAGTTGGAAATCAATAGTTTTTTTCTTCTTTCCCTTCCCCCACTACACGAATCTTTTCTCTCTTCTCCTTTGCCTTCCCTATTTTATTTTTTCATTTTTCTTTATGTATTTGTATTTTATGCTTTGATACACTAATTATTGAACGTCATAGTTACACTGGCATTGTAAGACTCTTATGATCAGACCTCACCATCACTCTCCACAGTCATGTGATCAAAATTTGGGCACTTGACAAGTGTCACATCCATTTTTGCCATTTGCAGGCTTCCCAACCAGCTTCCAAAAAGCAAACTCAGATTTCATTAACAATCACATGATTCATTACTTAACAACTGCTGTAATTCACTTCTCCATGGCAAAAAAAAGGTCCCAAAATTGGACGCTTAACAACTGGCCTACTTAGCAGTGGGAATTCCGGTCCCCAGATGGGTGTGGTCAAGTGCCGCAGCATCACGGTGTTCCTCACGCTCTGCAGGGCAACCCCGATATCTGTGTCACCTGGAGACCCAGCTCAACCAGAACTGGGTCGGAACCACCCTGGGGCTGTGGTGAAGAATGGAGACACCATTGGTGATCCAGGAGGGGGTGGCACATGCCCCCAGGAACCAATAAAGAGCTCCTGACTGGCAGCACTGGAAAATGGCTTTCATCACGCCACAGTGGCCACAAACAGACTGATTGAGTGGAATTTTTGATGGGAAGTCACCTGGAATGGAAAGGAAACCAAGAAAAGTGCCAGAGGGACAACTTGGAGAATATAAGTTGAGGTGGTGAGTTACTTTGCCAGAGAAAAGACTTTGGCACTATTTTCTATTTTTTTTAAAGTGCCAAAAAAAATCGGGAGCAGCTATTCAGCATAGGAGGTATAAAAAAAGAATTGATAAAGAAAGCAGTAATTAAAGCTTAGCTTTTAAAAACTCTTTGAGATACTGACAAATAAATCAATTTCAATTCATGAAACTAATTTTTTTTTGAATTAATATGAATTGTTTTTAAATATTTTAATATATTAACTAACAGGAAGAATGGACTTGGGGAGTCAGTGATGAATGCCATCTGTTGGCTGGAGGAACTACAACTGTGGATAATTTCAGTGGATGTTTGGACTGTGCCGACCTTAGACTGAGAACATCAGGACTATTTTGGTTCTGAGAAAGATAATTGTTGTCAACTGGATTGATAGTGAAGACTGGTGAATGATAAATCTTTAGAATATGGATCTTTCTGAAGAAGAGAAACCTAAAAAGTTTTAAAGACTATGTTGAAGATCTAAAGAGATGCTTTATGAAATTGGAAGAAGGATTTAAACTGGTAATTGAAGAAGTTTTGAAGAGCAGTGAAGATTTTGATAACTTGATTGCAAGTAGCAAAAAACAAAGTAGGAAAGAACAATGAGATAGATAGATTAATGACTACATTGAATTTTTTGAATCCAAAGAACAGGAGGATGAAGAATCAGAGAAGGATATAGCCAAAGAGGAAAGAACTTTGAGATCAGTTATAAAAAAAGAATAAAGCGAGGAGAAGACTTAGAAAATGATGGAGATAAAAGGAGAGAGAACTTTAAAAATGGGCAGACTAAGGATTATATTGAATATGAATATTACACTGGGGTCAATAGTAAAAAAAAGAGAATTGGGTGAGGATATAAAAAGAAAAAGAGAGGGGGAGAAGTTGGGGATACAAGGTTGCAAGGGAAAAAAAGAAGGGGAAGTTAAGATTAAGAAAATGGAATCTTAAAGAAAATGGTTGATTGTTCTTTGATTATTTGTACATTATTTGACCACAATACTGTATAATGATTTTTACTTATAATTACATACATTTATTAATGTATTGAATCTTAATAATTAATATTTTTGATTTAATGGATTTAACTTAAAATTCTCAAATAAATATTGGTGTTGTTAGAGGGAAAGACTAATACAGTGGTACTTCTACTTAAGAACGCCTCTACTTAAGAACTTTTCTAGATAAGAACCAGGTGTTCAAGATTTTTTGCCTCTTCTTAAGAACCATTTTCTACTTAAGAACCCAAGCCCAGAAAACTTTGCCAGGAAATTTGAGAGCAGCATGAAGGCCCAGCCAGTTCCCTGCCATTCCCCCTTTAATCCCGGCCATCTTGGGCTTTTCTAGGCTGCCAAAGGAGCCTTTTAGTGGCAGTTAAGGAGGCTTTGGCAGTCCAGAGCGAACAAAGCATTTTCCTTTCTCTGGGCACTTTCAGAGGGAATAAACCTCTGCCAGTGCCCAAAGAAAAGAAATGCTCCCTTTGCTCTGGGCAGCCCAGAGCAAATGGAGCATTTTCCTTTCTCTGGGCACTTGGAAAGGGAATAAACCACTTTGCAGTTGTGACTCCCTCACGCTGCCTCCCACACACCTGGCGCGAGGTTTCCTCCTGGAGCATCTCGGCGTGGAAAGGCAAAAAGGGGCACTTTGCCCCAGCCGGATCAACTCGGCTTCAGCCAAACCAAGAAGTCACCACAGTGAAGGAAAGGTGCTGGCTATAAAGCGAGCGAGAGAAGAGGGGAGCCCTTCAGCATGGGAAAAGGTAGCAGGTAGCAGCAGCCCTTTGGTCAAAGGAGCAGGAGGTTCCCCCATCTGACCTGCCTGGGTTTCTCTCTCTGGCGCAGTGTTTGGGAGGCAGCCTCACGCCTGGTGTATGGGAGGCACATGCTCCTCCTCACTGACTCAGTGTCCCTCGTTTTTTTAAAAAACCTTAAAGTTTTGGATTTTTTTTATTCCCCTCACCTCATCTTCTTCCTTTTCAGTGACTGTCCTCCTCTTCTTCTTCGTCCTCCTCCTCCCACCCAAATTCCGAGCTTTTGTTTCTTACCTAATGGGTTTGCATGCATTATTTGCTTTTACATTGATTCCTATGGGAAAAATTGCTTCTACTTACAAACTTTTCTACTTAAGAACCTGGTCACGGAATGAATTAAGTTCTTAAGTAGAGGTACCACTGTAATTAACAATGGTTGAAATGAGTTTATCTCAGGAAATCTGGGATGTTGAATGACCAATGTCTATTTGAAATCACATCTGATGATGATGACTAATATTGTTATTGATAATGAATAAGGTTTTTTTTCTAAGAATCTAAACTTGAATCTGAGTTTCCCACCAAATTGAAAATTCACATCCCTTCTCGCCCAGCTACAAACCTGTCATGCTGCCACTCAGATTGTGCCAAAGCACTTCTTCTGCTTCTGCCCAGGTGGGTGGGCCTAGATGGCCGTGAACCACTCAAAATAATGCTTTGCTGCTATATCTGTTCCCTAATGAAAATCACCTTTCCCAAGTTGCCATAAACATCAGGCCTTCTATAGTACCACATTACTTATGGGACCGTCCCCTGCCTCACGTATCCCAGTGGCCAGTCAAGTCCCACAGAGTTGGCCTTCTTTAGGTCCCATCAGCTAAGCAATGCTAGTTGGCAGGGCCTAAGGGAAGAGCCTTCTCTGTGGCAGCTCCGGCCCTTTGGAATCAACACCCTCCAGAGATTTGCACTGCTCTCACTCTCCCAGCCTTTCATAAGGTTTTAAAAACTCACCTTGGCAGTTGAGTGCTGATATACTGCTCCGGTTGATTATATGAGTATATGATTGTGATAGGATGAATGTGGGCACCTGTTTTTAATAATTCTGGGGTTTTATAATCAGATTTTATGTTTGGATTTTTTATATTTATTTATTTATTAGATTTGTATGCCTCCCCTCTCTGTAGACTCGGGGCCGCTCACAACAGCAATAGAACAATTCATAACAAATCTAATAATTTAAAAACATTTTTAAAAACCCATTATTAATCAGACATATATACAAACATATCATACATAAATTGTATAGGCCCGGGGGAGATATCTCAATTCCCCCATGCCTGGCAGCAAAGGTGGGTTTTAAGGAGTTTACGGAAGAAAAGGAGGGTGGGGGCAGTTCTAATCTCCAGGGGGAGCTGGTTCCAGAGAGTCGGGGCCGCCACAGAGAAGGCTCTTCCCCTGGGACCTGCCAAACGACATTGTTTAGTCAACAGGACCCGGAGAAGGCCAACTCTGTGGGACCTAATCAGTCGCTGGGATTCGTGCGGCAGAAGGCGATCCCGGAGATATTCTGGTCCGATGTATTTTGTATTTATTATTGTTTTGTAAGCCGCCCTGAGTCTACGGAGAAGGGCAGCATAGAAATCCAAACAAATAAATATAAATAGTGTGGCAAGCCGTTAATGTTTCACCAATTTCTGCACCGGCTTGATACATACTTTCTTACATGCAAACATCATGGAGTTCTCTCCTTTCCCAACTAAACTTGCAAAATATTGGGCTTTATAAATGACTAGGAAATATAAAATTGAGTAACTAGTGAGTATAATCACATAATAGGTACTGTAAGATCTTTGAAGTCACCCATCTGGATAGGAGCGATGACAAAGAGGCAGGTCATTTGGAGAAGATGTGATACACAACAAAATTGCATTGGTGCTGATAAGGAAGGCCTCATATGGCAGTGACAGCAAAGACAGAGCAAAGGAAGTGATTGATATTTGACACAAACAGCCGCATGAAAATAAATACTCAGTCTGCAAATAATACTTTATAAATGCCTTTCTAATTCTAAATACAGACAGGGGCCTGGAAGGGGAGTTTGAGGAAGATTGAATTAAGCTGTTAACCCTCTAGGCTATCCTGTCGTTTATCGTTAGGGAATTAATAGGGACGTGGGGATGCAGATGGCCTGCCTGTCAACTCCACGAGGTGATTTTTCTGATCTTCATGAATGTTTCCAGCATCTTTCATTAAACACTCATGTACCAATTTGTCATTTTAACTGGGAAGGAAAAGAAACTCCCGTTCAACTCCCTTGCCTCAGGTGTTGGGAGTGAAACTAGGAGCAGGAAGTTTGTGTGACTTCCTCTGCATTCTCCAATCAGCATCAAAGTTGTATCAGGCAAACTGAAATATTTTTGGTGGAAACTTGTAAACATAAGTGTCCATTCTAGGAAGACTTTGAAATGTTTCATAGAAAGGTAAAGATCCAGCAAAATATAATAAAACATTAGGATCTTTCAGATTCTTCATTTGTCAATATTGGTTGCATTCCCTTCATGAGTAGGCAAAGCGCCTGCTTTAAATGTTATAGCTTCTCAAGCACATGTAACACAAATATCTCCCACAGTGTCATTAATTGGGTGTCACCACCACTTTCTTTTAGCCCAGTCTTTTGCATTGCATCTTTCCTCTTTTCCATCCACAATAATTAAGGCCATGGTCTGCGGGAGAGGAGAAGATGAGGGCAGATTTGGTGGCTCGGAGAGGACATTTATTTTCTTGTCTTATTGACCAAGTCATATATAGGTTCTATCTTTGATGTAAGCATTCCATATCTCTGTTCAACTTAATTGTTCAACAGCTTCTTAACAGGATCTTTGTAATTTTCTAGGAGGCCTTTCACCATTCTAGCAAAATAAATATTAGCTATCTAGAAAATCAGAGAAGCAAAGCATCCTTGGAGTTCCTTATAGCTTCATTAAATGACCAAATGTTTATTTTATTTATTTTATTTTATTTTATTTTATTTTATTTTATTTTATTTTATTTTATTTTATTTTATTTTATTTTATTTTATTTTATTTTATTTATTTTATTTTATTTTATTTTATTTTATTTTATTTATTTTATTTTATTTTATTTTATTTTATTTTATTTTATTTTATTTTATTTTATTTTATTTTATTTTATTTTATTTTATTTTATTTTATTTTATTTTATTTTATTTTATTTTATTTTATTTTATTTTATTTTATTTATTTTATTTTATTTTATTTTATTTTATTTTATTTATTTTATTTTATTTTATTTTATTTTATTTTATTTTATTTATTTTATTTTATTTTATTTTATTTTATTTTATTTATTTTATTTTATTTTATTTTATTTTATTTTATTTTATTTTATTTTATTTTATTTTATTTTATTTTATTTTATTTTATTTTATTTTATTTATTTTATTTTATTTTATTTTATTTTATTTTATTTTATTTTATTATTTTATTTTATTTTATTTTAATTTATTTTATTTTATTTTTTATTTTATTTTATTTTATTTTATTTTATTTTATTTTATTTTATTTATTTTATTTTATTTGTTTGCTTGCTTACATTGTCAAGCGTGTATACCAGTGGTTCTCAACTTTTCTAATGCTGTGACCCCTTAATACAGTTCCTCATGTTGTGGTGACCCCCAACCATAAGTCCAGCACCAATTTCCCAAAAGAGCTTTAAACTGAATGGCAGGAGGGTCAGAGGGATATCCCCACTGTAAACACCTAATTGGTTGCATTGTAAAAATATGTTTCAAGGCACCAGAATAGAAGTTTTAGTTCCTAACACTGTGGGGAATTTGTCTGTGAAATGGTCATTCGACCCCCCCCAAAGGGATCCTGACCACCAGGTTGAGAACCACTGGTGTATACAAATAAAGTATAAACATTAATGTGCATATATAAAAATGCAAGCATGGTTTTGAGTACAGTAGTCCCTCACCTATCGCTGGTGTTACGTTCCAGACCCGGCCGCGATAGGTGAAATCCGCGATGGGGAATTTATCGACTGATAGTACTTTAGGGGGGACGCTCCCTGCTCCTTTTCTCCTCCTTCCCACCAGCTCCGGATGCCTGGAGGCAAGCAACGTCCGGCTAACCTTTCCCCCCCACTACTACTTACTCTGCGCCTGAGGAAAAGAAGGGGAGGGGGGCAAAAGAATCACCGCCCCCCGAGCATTCCCGACCCACTGCTATTCTTTGCAGCAGTTCGGCCAAACGTTGTCTTTTTTGCCTTGCCCTGGCTGGAAAGTCCCTGGTGAGCTGCCCCGGCTGGTTCTTCTCTCTCTCTCTCTCTCTCTCTCTCTCTCTCTCTCTCTCTCTCTCTCTCTCTCTCTCTCTCTCTTCTTTTCTTTTTTTGCCCCCTCCACCCGCCCAGCACTTCCTCTCCTGCCCTCGAGCCCAGTCTGGAAATCCCCACCTCGTCGCGTTCCTTTCTTTGCTCACGCTCGCTCATTCACGCGCTGCCGGGAGCTCTTTCTACAACCCCAAGCACACCGCCGCCGCCGCCAACAACTAAGCGCGCCTCCAAAGACTGCCTTCTCGGCACTGGCGAGGCGGGTTGAACAAGGGGACGGGCCTCCGCCGGAGCTCAGTCCCCGCCCCCCTCATCATTCTCCCAGCCGCGGGCTGGTTGGCTTGTCCTGCCCTTCCAAACTTCTAAGCGCCGTATCTGTGCCAACGCTGACTTCAAAACCCGCAATGAAGTGAAGCCGTGGTGGGTGAAGCGCGATATAGCGAGGGACTACTGTACATGATATTTAACAAATAGAGGGAACTTTAGGACAGGGACGGTAGGCACCCTGCTGCGCTTATGCATGCCCCTTACAGACCCCTTAGGAATGGGGTGAGGTCAATGGTAGACTGTTTAAGGTTAAAGTTTCAGGAGTTAGGTGAAGAAGCCACAGAGTCAGGTAATGTATTCCAGGCATTGACCATTCTGTCGCTGAAGTCGAATATTTTGCAATCAATATTGTGTGCTCATGTATTGTTGCAGTTGAAACTGAAGTAGTTATTATTATTATTATTATTATTATTATTATTATTATTATTATTATTTATTAAATTTGTATGCCGTCCCTCTTTGCAGACTCAGGGCGGCTCACAGCAGCAATAGAAAACAATGTACAATACAAATCTAATATTACAAAGTTAAAAACCCATAATTTAAAAAACATGCACACAACATACTATACATAAACTATATAGGCCTGTGGAAGATATCTCAGTTCCCCCGTGCCTAACGGCAGAGGTGGGTTTTAAGAAGTTTACGAAAGGCAAGGAGGGTGGGGGCAATCCTAATCTCTGGGGGGAGCTGGTTCCAGAGGGTCAGGGCCGCCACAGAGAAAGCTCTTCCCCTGGGTCCCGCCAGACGACATTGTTTAGTCGAAGGGACCCGGAGAAGGCCAACTCTGTGGGACCTGACTGGTCTCTGGGTTATTCATAGGTAGGACATTGTAGTAGATAATTTTGTGTGCTACACTTAGGTCAGATTGAAAGCGGTGTAGTTCTAAATTTTCTAGGCCCAAAATTTCAAGTCTGGCGGCATAAGGTATTCTGTTAGGAATGGAGGAGTGTAGTGCTCCATTCTCTTTTTTATATATATAATTTTTTTTATTAATTTTAAATATTAAAACATACAAACTACATACATACAACATAAAAATAGTGTCCTGTGAAAGTGCTCCATTCTCAATTGAATTAATGACCGATACGTAATGTGGGTTCCAGACGGGTGAGCTGTATTCAAGAATTGGTCTGGGAAATATTTTATATCCTCTACTTAGAAGTACACTGTTACCAGAGAAGAAGCTACGCAGGATTAATTTAACCACTCTTTATGCTTTCTTAACAATGTTGTTTCAGTAGGCTCTGGCACTTAGATCATTAGAGATGAGTACTCCAAGGTCCTTTACTGAGTGAGGATTATCAGCAAGGTTGTGATCATCTAGTTTATACAGTGGTACCTCGAGATACGAGTTTAATTCGTTCCGGACCTGGGCTCTTAAGTCGAGCAGCTCTTATCTCGAACGACTTTTCCCCATAGGAATTAATGTAAATAATTTTAATTGGTTCCAGCCCTCAAAAAACTCACAAAGTTAGTCTAAATTATGCAGAAAGACATGTTTTTAATGAAGAAATGTACATGTACATATAAATGAATAATGAAGTTTCTTTCACTTAACTTGTAAACTTTCTTAAACTTTTAAATTTACATATGTTCAACTTCTCTGCCACCCAATCCTGTAGGACAGGACCCTTTTTGCACCAGGGACCGGCTTTAAGTGATCAAGAGAGGAATGGGTGAATGAATGGACGGAGGGTGGGAAGGAAGGAAGGAAAGAGGGAAGGGACAGGAACAGAGGAAGGAAGCAAGGAAACTTATGAAAGGGGAGAGTAAGAGAGGAATGAGTGAAGGGAGGGAGGGAGGGAAGAAGGTGGGAAGGAGAAAGAAAAGAAGAAATAGAGGAAGGGAAGGTAAAAGAGAGAAAGAAAAAGAGCAAGAAAGAAAGAAAGAAAGAAAGAAAGAAAGAAAGAAAGAAAGAAAGAAAGAAAGAAAGAAAGAAAGAAAGAAAGAAAGGGGGAAGGGACAGGAACAGAGGAAGGAAGCAAGGAAACTTATGAAAGGGGAGAGTAAGAGAGGAATGAGTGAAGGGAGGGAGGGAGGGAAGAAGGTGGGAAGGAGAAAGAAAAGAAGAAATAGAGGAAGGGAAGGTAAAAGAGAGAAAGAAAAAGAGCAAGAAAGAAAGCTGCAAGCACCCCCCCGAGCCCCCCAGGCCGGCTGCAACCTTTTAAAACATGCGCGCCGCTTCGCAGCTGTCTCCTGAAGCCGAACGCGGAAGTTAGCGTTTGGCTTCAGGAGACAGCTCCTTGGCGCTTGTATCTCGAATTTGGGCTTGTAAGTAGAACAAAAATATCTCTCCCCTCCCAGCTCTTATCTCGAGTTGCTCTTAAGTAGAGCAGCTCTTATGTCGGGGTTCCACTGTATTTTGTGTTCTGATTAATTTCACCAATATGTAAGACTGAGCATTTGTTGATTGAGATTTGAAGGTACCGCTTGATTGACCATTCTGATACACAGTCAAGGTCTTTTTGAAAGAGAGTAGTATTGTCGGTGGTGTTTAATGGTTTTACATCATCTGTAAGTGGACCTCACAAAGGTCATTTATGTTATATTATTATATATTATCATCAAGGTGCTTTTTATATTATCACAAAGATCAATTTTTTAAACTACATATTTAAAAAACATGTTCTTTAACCTCTATGGGGATAAATGGGAAAAGGATAGTCTACAAATAAACAGGATCTGAAATTAATATATTAAGTAGGAAGAGACTGAAAAAAATAGTTAATTCAGTCTATACCTTAAGAAGATTTTTATTGTTTCTGAGTATCAGTGAGCTGAAATGGAAGTGTTTTCACAATAGGAATGAGAGCAATGTCCAAAACTGCACAGAGTAAAGCCATTAGGGCAGTACTATGAGACAGAAATTCAAAGCCTCTTTCGGTGTAATGAGTGAGGATTTTCCTACAGAAAACAAGACTGACAAATTAAGTACCTATCTCACTTTTTGAATCACTGTTTGTTTAACTGGCTGCCTGTTGTGTTTTCTATGCAAATCCAGAAATACAGTTTGGCTGGGTGCAGAATCCAGCATCCTGATAATGAAAAGATCCATTAAGTTGCCACTCTCTTCTTATAACAAAAATCCTACGCTTTTGAGGCTTTGTATATACAGGCTTTAATGTTTATGGGAAATGTCCAATACACTGGGGAACAGCAACTTTGCTGTCTTAAATCTGTGACCTGTTTTCAACTAACATTTGGCCTCTGGATCCAAAAATAAGTTTTGTCTATCATGTCAACTACAGCAGTGTTTCCCAACCTTTTTTGAGCCGCGGCACATTATTCATATTTTCAAAATCCTGGGGAACACTGAATGGGGGGGTGGGGGGGTGCGGGGGGGGGGCTAAAGAAAAGTTTGGACAAAAAAAATATCTCTTCCTCCATTTTACTCTATTTCTCCCTCCCTCTTTCTCTCTCTTCCTTCCTTCCCTTCTTTCTCTCTATCCATCCCTCTTTCTTTCTTTCTTCCTCTTTTTTGCTCTTTCTCTCTCCCTCCTTCCCTCCCTCTATGTCTTTCTCTCTCCCTTGCTCTCTCTCTGTCTCTCTTGCTATCTCTCTTTCATTCTCTCTCTTTCTGTTTCTCTTGCTATCTCTTTGTCTCTCTCTCTCTCTTGCTATCTCTTTCTCTCTCTCTTGCTATCTTTCTTTCTTTTTTCTCTCTCTCTTGCTATGTCTCTCTTTCTCTCTCTCTCTCTGTCTCCCTCCCTCTTTCCTTTCTATCTCTCCCTCCCTCTTTCCTCCCTCCCTCTTTCCTTTCTATCTCTCCCTCCCTCTTTCCTTTCTATCTTTCTCTCTGTCCCTCAGCGGCGGCAAAGAAGAAGGAAGGAAGGCTGCAGAGGGCACCGAGGACAAGAGCGCTCGCTCGCTCCCTCGCCCTCTGACTTCCCTCCCTCGCTGCTGAAGGGACGAGCGCGGGCACGCTGCAAGAAGGTTTTTTTTGCTTTTTTTCCCCTTCCCCCACCTCACGGGAGAGAGTGAGAGAGAGAAAGAGCAGCGCCCTGTCGGTTCCGAGAGCAGCCAGGGAAAGCGGCCTCGAGCCGAGTGCGAACTGCAGGATGCGGCAAAGGACTCCTTGTCAACCAAAAAAGGGTGGGGGTGGCAAAGGCAAAGCCTGGGAGGTGGGGAAGGGAAGAGTGGGAGACCCCCAGACAGAACGGCTGAGGGGAAGGAAAGACGGAAGGAGGGAGGGATTGAGAAGCGAAGCCAGGGAGGGCTGAGAGAAAAGGGGAGCGGCGCGAGAGAGAGAGGGGTGGGGCGGGCATTCCCAAAACGGATGGAGAAAGCCCTCTCTCGCAGCGAAAGCGCTCCCAGCCAGGGGGCTGCGATAGAGGGCTGGGAGCGCTTTCGTCCCGAGGAGCTGAAGCTGCAGCCGCAGCCGCCGCGAGAGAAGTCGTGCCCCAAGGCAGGGGGGGCGGCGGAGGAGAGGGGGCAGATCGGGCGGGGAGCTTCGCGGCACACCTGCCTGTGTCTGTGCCGCGGCACACCGGTTGGGAAACGCTGAACTACAGGATACCTTCAAAAGTCATACAAATTGTGCATATAAAGGAAAGAAAAGTAAAAACTTACCAAAGTATACTGTTTACAAGGAATAATTTTATTCATACAAAGGCTATAATAGTTACTGCAAGTTAAATTGTGTTCATACAAATAGTTTGGTTTTTTTAATTGAACAGTAATTATACATATTAGGGTAAAAATTTTCACTTAAAACTTTTTCTTGTCTTTAATCTGTGGACATTCTCGCTTGATGCTCCAACAATAGTCAGCCATCATATGTGGGGTGGCGCAGCAGGTAGAGTGCTGTACTGCAGGCCACTGAAGCTGACTGTAGATCTGAAGTTCAGCGGTTCAAATCTCATCACCGGCTCAAGGTTGATTCAGCCTTCCATCCTTCCGAGGTGGGTAAAATGAGGACCTGGATTGTGGGGGCAATATGCTGGCTCTGAGTCTAAAGAGAAGGGCGGCATAAAAAAAATTTAAATTAAATTAAATTAAATTAAATTAAATTAAATTAAATTAAATTAAATTAAATTAAATTAAATTAAATTAAATTAAATTAAATTAAATTAAATTAAATTAAATTAAATTAAATTAAATTAAATTAAATTAAATTAAATTAAATTAAATTAAATTAAATTAAATTAAATTAAATTAAATTAAATTAAATTAAATTAAATTAAATTAAATTAAATTAAATTAAATTAAATTAAATTAAATTAAATTAAATTAAATTAAATTAAATTAAATTAAATTAAATTAAATTAAATTAAATTAAATTAAATTAAATTAAATTAAATTATAAATAAATAAATGTACATCCCATCTAACTTGATACCATGTCTTCGTGACCTTCAAATCTTGGTGGAATCGCTCACCCTGCTCATCACCGACTGCACCAAGATTTTCCGGGTAGTTAGCAAGATGGCTATGTAAAAAATGCAATTTGATGCTCATGTTGCCTAATTTACTATATTATATATATATAGGACATAGAGAAGAAAACTTGACATGGTAGAAGAAAATTAACTATACTGTAGTTTTGAAACCAGCATGTCTAATTAACTCTAAAAAAGCACTGCCATCTTTTTTTTAAAAAAAAATTAATTTCTTCTGTGCATGTGTAAAAGCCGAGTTTCTGGTGCATGTGGTCACCATCTTGTTTCTGCCTTTTAAAAATATTTTATTTTATTTTATTATTCCTCTGAGCATGTGCAGAAGCTGAGTTTTCAGCACTGGGCATGCGGTCGCCATCTTGAGGAAGCAAAGCAGCAGTGAGGGAAGTTAGAACCCATCCTTGCTTGGGTCCCCTCAACCTTTCAGTCTCAGAAATGGTGCATGGCTGCAAAATAGGAGAAGGGTATTTTTAAGCTGAAAAATGCCCTTCTCCTATTTTGCAGCCAGGCACCATTTTCTGTCCTTCCCGTTTTTATTTAGTTTTCCCACCTACGCTGAAAGCAAAAGGAAGCGAGGAGGAGAAGGGGAAAGAAGGGTAGTTCAGATGATTGCTACGAGTTCTTGCTCTATATTCCGTTGTTTAGGTATACATTTTTAATGTAGAAATTTTACTTAGATCCTATTAAACAACGGAGCTAGATGCCTACCTGCAATCATGATTGTGTATCTATTAGGAGTAAATTCTACTGAAAGAGAGTATCCTTACTTCCAAGTAAATATGCATAGGCTTTATGAGTTGAGCGATAGAGTATTGATTAGTATCAGGTGTATTATAGAGAGAAATGAAAACTTCTGTAACAACAGATACTTTGTGCCCAGACTAGGTAGGTGGGGTGTGTGTGTGTGTGTGTGTGTGTGTGTGTGTACGCGCACACGCGTGAGAGAGAGAGAAACAAAGAAACAAAAAGCAAAGGGACAAAAGAACAAAGGGACAAAGGAACAAAGAAACAAAGAGGAGGAGGGGAAAGAGAGAAAGAAAGAAAGAAAGAAAGAAAGAAAGAAAGAAAGAGAAAGCCAGAGAAAGAGAGAAAAGGAAAAAGAAAGACGAAGGGAGGGAGGGAGGGAAGGGGAGAAGAGGAAGAGAGAGAGGAAGAAGAGGAAGGAAGCATCACAAACCCTGCCACTAGACATAGCTTTAGAGGACATTTGGAAATAGCACAGCAATTTAGAACCTGAAGATATCACCGAGGTCATCCTGACCAATCCTGTGCTACAGCAGGAAAACTTACATTGTCTGGATTATTTTCGTGCCTCTAACGAAGAGGAAAATTACTAAAAAGGATAAGGAGTTATTATTCCCACAATTGAGCGCAACATTTTGGTTGCTAAGCAAGAATGTTGTTAAGTGAGTTTCACCACATTTTACTTAATCCTGGCTCTAACAGGCAATGTGCAATCTAGGGAAGAACATCTGAAGGCATCTGTAATGTTCTAATGTACAGAAGTTATGTTTAAATGTGCAGCAGATTACAGTAAGTGAGGTTGAATGTGTAGTTTCAGAAGATATATATATATATATCTCCCTCTCTCTTTCTCTCTCTCTCTCTCTCTCTGTGTATGTGTACATACACATACAGTATAAATAGTACATAATGTATCTTTTTGTGTGCCAGTGTGTAATATGTATGTACACATATGTCATATATACATAGGAATAAATAGTATATTTTGGAATAAGTAGACAGAGAAATTGTGTCTCATTGAGACCTTTGAGCCAAGGAGAAACCAGGCACCCTAATCCTAACCCATGACATCAAGTTAGCCATGACCACCCAGTCACATGACCACCCAGCAACCACCACCCCAGCTAGTCATATGACTGTAAAGCCACTCCTACCCAGTCACATGACTTCCCAACCATTCCCACCTTGCCACATGACCATGGAGCCACGCCCACTGATGCATGATCATGGAGCCACTCCCACAAAATAAGCCATGCCCACAGAGTGGTAGTTTAAAAATTTGGAATCCACCCCTAATCTGTACAGCACAATGACTGTCTTAAGTAGCCACTTCAAGGTTTTATGAAGTCTATTTTATTTTTTGTACATGATTGTCTACTACCCAGAGTCACTTGTTTGACACCAACAACTCTAGAAAATGTGTGTGTGTATATACAAGGGCATATACAGTATATAAAAACTCATATGTATGTTTACAAACAAACACATACACGCACTATGATTTCTTATAATTCTTCAGAAATATATTCTACTGGCATTATTTTCAGGTGTTCAATAAATGTTTCCACCCAATATCTACCAGTCCCTCTCTTAATATATGACTTCAGTGTTTAACTTCCACAGAGAGTGCCTGGGAATTAATGAATAAACTCTGCCTAATATGAACTAATTGAGAATTACATTTTCAAAGATTCTCATTTTAAATGGTTCCAGCAACTAAATTAGAAATTTAAATACATGTCTAAATAAACTCTATCAGTACAAACCAAAAATCCTTCTCTATCAGAAGAGGCACATGCATATATTGCTTTCAACTTTATATTGAATCAATCAAATTTGTTCCCTTTCATTTTTCAAGATACAAATAACTCATTTTCAGACAACAATAACTGGCAAGTTAGATTTTATTAGCTTGAAGTCAGAGGTCTGCAGTAATAATGCAAATAAAAACAATATAAAGGATATGAAATAGATTCCCCATCTCTTTACAATTTAATCATGAATAATTACTAATCCAATTTACTTTATTCATATGAGAGCTCACTCATGACAATTTTAGTATATTCCTATTTTGCTTCCAAGTTTATTTTTAAGTAACTTCTCCCTATCAGAATTAGATCATAACAGTTCATAGAGGTTACAAATATATTACCACTGTACCTTCTTCTATTGTCCTCATTATCTGATTTATGTACACAATGACACAGAACCAAGCTCCTTTCTCCTCTTATCAATTGAGACAAATAAAAATATCTTATTCTAAATAAGGTAAGAAATTACCAGAGGTAAAGAAAAATGTTCTTTCTAAGATACCCTTGCTCCCAAGTTTCATTTTAAAAGATATCTGTATGAAATGTTTGACATTATTATTCTATTGTTAAAATTTGAATATCTGTTATATATACTTTGATTACATTTAGGCGAGCCTTCATTTTAAATAATATGATGTTTTTAATTTTGAACCCATTATTTCCCCTACAAAGAGTAGACTGTGTACACAGTTCGCGTTCCCATACTTTATGCTCAAAATAAAGCTGCCAGATAAATCAAGCTATGGGATGAAGATGGGTGGAAATTGTTTCTACTGGGATCAACAGCCTGTCAAAGATAGATTTATTTATTTGTTTGTTTTGTCAAGTAAGTGTTGGTGGTATATAAAGATATAATATTGTTTAAATACATGATACCAGTAAGAGATAAACATTAGGGTAGGGGATGGTAGGCACATTGGTGCACTTATGCACGCTCCTTATTGACCTCTTAGAAATCAGGTGACGTCAACAGCTGATAGTCTAAGGGTAAAGTTTTGGGATTAGGTGATGGAACTACAGAGTCAGGTAGTGAGTTCCATGCATTAACTACTCAGTTACTACAGTTGTATTTCCTGCAGTCGAGTTTGGAGCGGTTTACTTTAAGTTTGTATCTATTGTGTGCTCATGTGTTGCTGTGGTTGAAGCTGAAGTATTTGTTGACAGGAAGGATGTTGTAATAGATAAAGTTTTATAGGTTATGCTTAGGTCGTATGTAAGACAACATAGCTCTAAGCTTTCTAAACCTAGCCTTGTAAGTCTAGTTGTGTAGGGTACTCTGTTGCAAGTGGAGGAGTGGAGGGATCATCTAATAAAGTATGTCTGGACATATCTAATCTTACCCAGGCAGATAAACTCCCTGGACTGAGAATACCAAGGGCAAATGTCTTTCTTTTTTATTCTCTTTTGATTTCTTGTGAGAAATCAATCTAGAAGCTTTTGGGTGCAGCAACAATTCACATCTGCTTGGTTTTACTTAAGATACAATAAAGGAGAAAATAGGTCTACCTAGAAAGTACAGCAACATTATAAAGAATCGTTTTTCTGATTCTCAGATTGTGAGAAACTTCCTCACATTTATGCCTGTTCTTCCATAATCAGGGATAGACCATTTGCTCCTAACTGCTAACTGCTAACAGTTCAGTCCTAACATATGCAATTATCATATGAGAAAAATCTTTGTTTGGGAGCCTTTATATCATCTCTGCCACCATCTGGATGGATGGTGTAATTATCTGGCCTGTTAGAAAGCAAATATACCTCTTCTGCCAGTTCCACCACAGGTTTTTGTCTAGGTTGAAAGTGTGAAGGGTTGACATTCACAGTCTACATTGTCTTAGGTTTTAGCTAATTTGTTTTTGCAAAATAGATTGATGTATATCACATAGGTTTAAAACAACATCTTGTAATTGTGTTAAAAGTTGAGACATACTATTGATTTTAAGAATTTTGTTTGTATGTTTGTATTCATTCAAAGTTTTAGATTTTATAAATGCATATCTGGGATCCATAGAGCAGCATACCAAAACTTTGACCTTAAATAACTTAATTGCTACAGAAGAAAAGTTGTTCCACTACCAATTAGCAAAGATGTTGACCACTTGACATACTTTCTGAATTTTCATCGCTAACTGTCATATATTCATGACCCCACTGTGTGGAACTGGAAGGGAATGCCCAGATATTAAAATTTATCCTATGAAATTATTTATTCCCTGCATTCAAAATGTTAATTCCTATTGTAGATGTATGTAAGTGTACTGACATTAAGGAAAAAGAGAGATATAACAAGTTTGGAAAGTCTCCTGCATAAGCTACTTAAATTTTCTATGTTTCCTAGAAATATCAATTAGAAAATGTTCTACTGCCCTGCGAATCAGTTCTCTCTGTTTCCCTTTTTGACAGATCCTTAATAATAACCAAATCCAAATTATTAAGATGGTGCCTCACTTAGCTTCCTAGTAACAATGTATCTGTATAACATTTGACAGGTGTACAGAGAAACTGAATTATTATAGCAATGTATGGACTGTGTAGGCTTCTCCATTAACATTTATTGGAGATTGTCATCGCTTTGGACTGAATGAAGTCCAGATGTGGAAATTCTTACAAGGGAGACTCTAAGAGGCAAAGGCTAAACATGTTGCATTGGAGCAATTCTGCTGATTTATTGTTATTAAACCTGACAAGATTTGGAAGAGGAGAAAATTGAACAGAGCAACACAAAGTTGAAGTTGTATGATGCTGAGCTGCCAAAGAAATCTGTGTTTTCTTAGAGGATGGAGAGTTTAAAATAATTTTTTTAAAACGTTGCTAAAAATATTGCTTGGAGTTTTGCCAAGAGATTCAATATCTTAATACTATGTAGCAGTTAAAGGAGGACTGGTAAATTATTGCAAAATAATATTGTTCCAAGAAATCCTATACAGCAATAAAAGGAGCTCAACAGGGCTTATTGCTGAACAGACATTTATAACATTGTATTTTGAAAGGAAAATCATGGTGTTTTCTTCACAATGCTAGAAGAAGGTGGCCAGAAGCACAAAGAAACATTGGAGATTATTCTAACCCAATCTGATGCCCTCCAGATTACCTAAATTTGAATACGTACTCCAATTTTTTTAGAAAACATAATACTGTTTCAATATTTGTTTACTCTGCTTGGTAACATTTCAGCCAAGAATCTCTCCATAATCTGTAATGCTAGGGATAAAACAGTGTGGTTGGCATACAAATTACATGTTATACACTGAGCTATATTGCAATTTGCCTCCTCGTATCATTCTCTGGTGCCTATTTACTAGTCCTGTCCTTCTGAAGCCACTCTGTATAGACATGGAGAAGGCAAAAATTAGAATACTTTTGCTTTTGCTACCTGTTTGCTCAGGGAGGGCAGGTGCATACACAAGAAACAACAATAAGAGAACCAAGAACAATGATGTAATTCTTCAAAAAAACAGATACCAAACCATGCATATTTTAGATCTGCAAAGATTTTGTTGGACTCATTATATGCTTATTATAAAATAAATGAATGAACATTTGCTCCTCCTTTCACTTTTTGCATGCTCATTGGAAAATGACCTCGGAGGTAGAAAGTGGCAGTATTTAATATATTCTCATAACACAGAAGGACTGGCCATATGAAAATAATGTTCTGCTCCTATGGAGTCTTAAAATCCACCTGGATTAGAAAGATCTCAATTAAACAGCAAAAAGTAGGCTGTTATCCAAAGATAAGCCTATGTTTTTGAGGACAAAAATAATAGAGACAAGATGAATGACACCGTGAAATAAAACTTAAAGTCAAAATAAAATTATGGAATATTAATTGAGAGCTGCTTCTTTGATTCCTTACATTATTCTCACTTTCTCTAACTCCTCTGCCTGTTTATCATATCTGCTAGATAAAATTCAATTATTTTTAATTGTAATATGCTATATTTGATTCAAAGAAAAGCAGTATTTAAATATACAAATGAAAACAAACAATATACTCTCCTTTGATATTTAATACTTTGATGTTTTATTTTTAAAATTTGTGGAGGTTTTTCATATATTTTAATAGTTTTCAGTGTAAATCATCTTAGGAACCTTTATTTGGGTCAGAACCTATAATATATAGTATAATATAATATATAGGCCTTTACAATTCTATGCATGGTATGTATGTATGTTTGGTTTTTTTATATTAATGGTTTTTTAATTGTTTCTAACATCAAACTACTATTGTACACTGTTTTATTGTTGCTGTTAGCCGTCCCGAGTCTCCGGAGAGGGGCGGCATACAAATCCAATAAGTAAGTAAGTAAGTAAGTAAGTAAGTAAGTAAGTAAGTAAGTAAGTAAGTAAGTAAGTAAGTAAGTAAATAAAATGTAATAAACTAAAACAAATAGAATTCATAATTCCTATAGTTGTGTCTTTACTATCAAACTTATCCAGAAATATAATTGCAGTATTTGGTTTTGAATTATATTGTCCTGAATTATTTTATAAAATGTTCAAAACAACTATTCATAGTTGTTAAAATTTTACTGTATAATTACCGGAATATATTCATTGCTGTGCATGTGTGTTTGTTTGGTGTGTGCGTGTGTGTGTATCTGTATGTTTGTGTAAATATACACCCACATACACCCACATACAAACCCCCCAAAAATAGACCATTTCTAGTTAAGCAAAGATTAACAAATTAAGCGCTCATATTTCATCTTCTAAAAAATGATGTGTAGAATACCAAAAAGAAAAGTGAAAAGTAGGGAGTGGGAGAAATAACCTTTTAGGAAACAGATGGATCTGATAACTTGATAGATTGTTCAGAATAGGAGAGAATAAAGGGCCAGCTATACAATATATGTTTCCCTTTATTTTCAAACAGAAGCAATCAGGGGAACTTTCACTTATATAATTACTCTAGTTAAGAGCCAAGGGCTGATTAGTTCTTTTCTGAAAATTCTTCTAGCTATTGTTTGTTCCTGGTTATTGCAAAGAATTGACAAGACACCTGACACAGTTAGTCACAGAAAGAGAAAGAGCTTTCAATCAATGAGTACTTGATTCTAATCAGGTTGTGAATATATATATATATACAGTGATCCCTCGATTATCGCGAGGGTTCCGTTCCAAGACCCCTCGCGATAATCGATTTTTCGCAATGTAGGGTTGCGGAAGTAAAAACGCCATCTGCGCATGCACGCCCTTTTTCCATGGCCGCGCATGCGCAGATGGTGGAGTTTGCGTGGGCGGCAGGGAAACCCCGGTCTTCGTCTGCTCGCTGCTGCTGCGGCCGCCCAGCAGCTGATCTGCTCGGCAGCAGCAGCAGCGAGCAGACGAAGACCGGGGTTTCCCCGCCGCCCACGCAAAGGGGAAAGCCCGATTCAGCTCCTCGCTGCTGCCGCCGAGCAGATCAGCTGCTGGGTGGCCGCAGCAGCAGCGAGCAGACGAAGACCGGGGTTTCCCCGCCGCCCACGCAAAAGGGAAAGCCTGGCTCCTCGCTGATGCCCCCGCTCGCCCGCCCGCCCGCCAGCAAGAGGGGGAGAGATAGAGAAAGAGAGAGAAGGAAAGAAAGAGATGAGAGAGGGAGGAAGAGAGTGTGAGAGTGGAAGAAGCAAGATAGAGAAAGAGAGAGAGAAAGAAAGATGAGAAAGGAAGGAAGAGAGTGACGTCATCGGGTGGGAAAAATCGCGATATAGCGTTTCGCGAAGATCGAGATCGCGAAAATCGAGGGATCACTGTATATATTAATCCAAACATGTATAGTTCCTCTGGAGGAGTTGAGGTGATGGGCTCAGCTGCAACCTAGGGCAACTAGGAAGACATAAATGCTGGTAATGTTATTTTTTTTCAAGCAATGTCTGTCTATTTACAAACTGTAGATCACACTTTGGAGGACAGGGCATCAAGCCGTGGTAAAGCTTGAATTGTCACTGGTGCCACTGAAAAAGTGTTAAGTTAGGTCAGGGGTAGGCAAACTTGATTCTTCTATGACTGGTGGACTTCAACTCTCAGAATTCCTGAGCCAATTATGCTAGCACAGGAATTCTAAGAGTTGAATTCCACATGTCATAGAAGAGCCAACTTTGCCTAACCCTGAGTTAGGTGATAGTGAAGTTAGTACTTTAATATTATGACATTATATCTCTGGCTATCTTTAATTGACATTGAAGAAATGATCTTAGGGGCTTTCTAGTTTAGAAACATAGAAACATAGAAGATTGACAGCAGAAAAAGACTTCATGGTCCATCTAGTCTGCCCTTATACTATTTCCTGTATTTTATCTTAGGATGGATATATGTTTATCCCAGGCATGTTTGAATTCAGTGACTGTGGATTTACCAACCACGTCTGCTAGAAGTATGTTCCAAGCATCTACTACTCTTTCAGTAAAATAATATTTTCTCACGTTACTTCTAATTGTTAGATTAGGGAAGTTGTAATCCAACACATTTCATGGCTCGGCTAGATTTATGGGTTTTGGGAGCCCTGACAAACAACATTTGTCAGCTGTGGTGAGAGCGGCGTTTTCCCATGTTCGCCTGATGCACCAGTTGTGGTCCTATTTGGACAGGGAATCTCTACTCACAGTCACTTATGCCCTTATCACCTCGAGGTTTGACTACTGCAATGCTCTCTACATGGGACTACCTTTGAAGAGTGTTCGGAAACTACAAATTGTGCAGAATGCAGCCGCGCGAGCAGTTCTTGCATTACCCAGACATATCCACATCTCTTCAATACTCCACGGTCTGCACCAGCTGCCAATTGGTTTCTGAACTCATTTCAAAGTGTTGGTTATGACCTATAAAGCCCTACATGGCATGGGACCAGATTACTTATGGGACCGCTTCCTGCCGTGTGAATCCCAGTGGCTGGTTAGGTCCCACAGAGTCGGCCTTCTACAGGTCCCATCAACTAGACAATGTCACTTGGCCAGATGTAGGTTCTCTGTGGGGGCCCTGGCCCTCTGGAATCAACTCCCCCCAGAGATTCATGTTACCCCCCACACTCCTCGCCTTCCATAAGAGTCTAAAGACTCATATCTATGCTTGCAAACTTAGGGTTATTAGGTTCTACCCCCAGGCCAATGAATGTATAGTGGGTTTGTTTGAATGGATATGTATATAAATAGTTTTTTTAGTTTTTTAAATGTGATTCTTAATTCTAATTTTAATTAATTATATTTCGATGTATACTGTTTTTATATGCTGTGAGCCACTCCAAGTCTTTGGAGAAGTGCGGCATATAAATTTAGTTATAGTTATAGTTATAGTTATAGTTATAGTTATAGTTATAGTTATAGTTATAGTTATAGTTATAGTTATAGTTTATATATATATATATATATATATATATATATGTATGTATATATATATATATGTATATATATATATATATGTATGTCAAATGTTCTTTTTTGCTGAATTTGAAAATTAAGGGAGACTAGGATAGATCTATTTCAGCCTTATTTTGGCCTCATCAGCTAACCATACCCACTGGGACTTGAACCTGCAACCTTTGCCTTGTAAGGCAGAGAATTATCCTCTAGGCTACAATATCCAATCCCTTCAGCTCTGCACCAGGGAAAGGTTACATATTTTTGTGTCGAATCATATATATATTTGGAGCTGAGCTAAACATGTTTTAATTGAATAAGAGGAAAGGAGCGGATATTAATAGGTTCTTCATTTAAATTGCACTATACAAATATTTAATCTTCTTCCATCATAATTGTGACCTCCCCCCGCCAAAAAAAATCATGAATACCCATTTAGGCAGTGGCCATGCTTATTTCTAGAATAATTCTCCTTGCTGCCATCTAATGGTAGCAATGCTCATAAACTGAAGGGAGCTACAGCAAAGCAGCTTTAACATTTTAAGGCTGCAGTTGGACTTCGTTCAAACTGGAATTAGAGATGAAATTAGAAGCTCTGCCCATTTGGAGTGTAGTTACTATGGATGCAGCAAATGTAGAATATGCAATCCACAATGCAGCGCAACCCAGAGGAATGCAAGCATTTATATCTGATTGACTCCGAATTAGAAAGAAGTAGTGTAGCTGGAGGAAAATATCTGGCAGCCAGGCAGGTTTTCCTATAGTACATCTGTTGTCAAAGAAAATGAAAATTGTAATAGGTTTCTGGTGGAAAGTGGGGGGTTTGCATATCCCTTTTATATCCATCCAAGATATTTAGGAGGCTACATAAAGTCACAGATAGTTGGAAGGTGAGTCGATTGTGTTATTTCCCTATACATTGCCTGTAGCCATTCTAAATTCTTTAACTGTGAAGTGCTTGTGTGCCTGTGTGTTGATAAAAATGCTGATATATTTTTGCCAGAATGAGTCTCTTTTGGCAGCATCTTCAATTTTTCCTCCTTTTGTTCTTTGACTGCTTAATCCCTTCCTCCCAACCCGTTGCTTAATATTTATTCATGAGTATTTGGTGCTTTCAGAGCCACCAGGAGCAGCTGTGTATGATCTGATGGAATTCACTCAGAAGTGGCAATGTCTTTTCATCTGTTCATTCCAGCTAGCTCGGTGGCTGACAAGCATCTGGTGTTTTGGATTGGGCTCCAAACCTAGAGGCATTAACATGCATTTTTGTTATGTGCAATTGAGTCCATGGGCAGTATGTGATCAAAAATCTATGGCTTTGTTAACACAAATGCTCTACTTGTCTCAGAGCAATTAAAGGAGAGGGGGGGGAGAGCAAAGCAATATTAAAAGTGTAGGAAATGAATTTTTACAGTGGGCTGTTTGTGACAGGAATGATTGAAAATAGACCTTATGCCAGTGTTTGTGTATGAACAGACAGCATGGCTTAATCGCAAAAAAAATATGTTGCTTTGAACCTGTCCACAATATGAATGTGTAAGTGAAGGTAGACAAAGACATGGTCAAGAGGGTGATATCTCACTTGACAGAGAACAAGCTTTGTATGTAGACGGTTCCAGTTTCAGCACCATCTCCAAGTAAGGCTGTAAAAAATCCATGTCAGACAGCCTGAAGAGTTGTTGCTAATCACCGCAGACAACTGGAAAGACAACAGTACTGCCTTTCCTGTTGATAGAAGGTAATTTCCCATTTTGTAGGAGAATCAGATCAGAGGAACAAGTAGTCTAATGTTTATAGCACCAGTTAGTACATGCCTCGTGGAAGTTCATACACGAGACATTATGGCAATCTCTCCCCGCCACCTTGGTGTCCCATTTTTCTGAAGAGGTAATCTTCTTTCACAAAAGTGAGGCCAATTGAAATGAAAAGCCATCATTTTCTCAAATACAGTTTGGGTACTCGGATGCTTCTGCAAATAATTTTCTTATCGCTTTTGGCATCCCAGCAGCTAGAAGACTTGGAGAGAGAAAGATAAAAGCTCCTCATTTTTTTTTTTGCAACCAATATAAATAGTACAAAGTTATCTCTATATGATTACAAAAAAACCGTTTATGTTTTTCTACTATTTTTTTCCTAATCATATCATAAGAGCATTTTTTTGTTTTATGCAAAGTCTACAAAGGGTTTCCAATTAATCATAAATGTAGATATTGCCTTTTCTCTAATCAAAGAAGTCATTTTAGCCATCTCTGCAAGTTTCATCTTCTTTCCCAGCCATTCCTCTGTAATGGATAGTGTCAAACCTTTTGACCATATAATAATCTCAATTCCATCATCATATATAAACATGAAATTCCATGTTTTTTCCTAATTGGAAAACATTTTCTTTCCTAAAAGAAAAGTCTCTTGTTTCAATTGAATATGTCTTTAAAATCTTCTAAATTAGTGTATTTATTTTTATCCAATTTTGTTTTTGTTTTGGCTTTTTTTACATGCCTTACATATATGATAAATATCTTTTCATGTTGTTCCCATTTCCGTCAAAGATTCAAAGTACCTGTATAAAGTCTAGAGACAAACAACAACATACATCATTTTATTTTAAAAATTGTTTAAGCTTAGAACATAAGAACTGGTTTGAAACGGGAGCAATCCATCACTGATTTCAACTCTTTCAACCATTTATTTTTCCATTGATCCATTTGTATATTTTAGTCAAAAATTTAACCCATTTTATCACTCATTTTGTCACTTGTTCTTCTTCTGTCTCATACTTCAATAAAGATTTATACATTTTAGCAATAACATGTTGATGAACATTTGTATGTAATTTTATTTCAAACTTGGTCCTACTAAGCAAAACTTAAAATCTTTTATCTGTTTTAAACCTTTGCTGCATATAGGAAAATCATATAACAACTGTCAGTTTTGTCAAAGGCCACAATAAACCTGCTGTAACACAGAACAGCAAGGACAACTACACAATCCTATTTCAAGATTTCAGAGAATTTACACATCAAAGAACTCTTTGTGGCTGGTAGTCAGTGAAAATAGGTCAGTAGGAACTTTAAGTATATAATAATATCAAGATCCCCATCTGCATCAAAGACCAACCTATGAAAGGCAGGGAGGTGGGGGCAACACGAATCTCTGGGGGGAGTTGATTCCCCATCATTCCATATATAAATCAATATACCTTAAAGTATTGCAATATTATAATGAAGTACATAGTTATACATTTTAATCAATCATTCATAAATTATTTAAATATAACACTTTATTCTAGGTATATTTTAACTAAAATAGTACTGCTTCTAAAAAGAAAAAGGGGGAAAATCTAATTTTCTCTTCTGGGATCTCCACCAATTAATTTTAAAAAAAGTTTTTTTCCTCCCTAAAAGAGGCTGATAAGTTGGGTGCATCTTATACTCTGAATGTAATTTTTTTTTCAGCCCTAACTAGCTGCTAACAATCTTTCTAGCTCTTACCTTGCAGGCTCTTTCATTGTTTCTCTCTGCAAAGAATGTTTTCCAAGCCTTAAGTCTTTGCATGGTTTTTTCATTGCTCTAACTTGCTCTGAATAAGTTTCCTTCCCTCCCTAACCAGGTGCTAACAATGTCCCCAGCTCTTACTAGCTTACAAGCTCTTTCATTATTACTCTCTCCAAATAAAATTTTTAAAGCCCTAACCAGGGGATAAAATAATGTTCTGAAACTGACCAGACTAAGAATGCTGGCCAGATGCATACCTGGTAAGCAGATTCTTTTCCCAATTTTTCTCCTCCAAAACTCCGGTGCGTCTTATACTCTGAAAAATATGGTATTTAATCATGCCATATATAATACCATGCCTTCAGCATCTTATCCAATAAATGATTAATACTGCATTTGCTTTAACATTTAAAAAAAATGGCCAAGCACTACAGAATTTCCCAAAAATAATATGTCCAGGTTCTGGAGAGCTACCATGTAAGAGTTAACCCCACTCTTGTTTGACATTATTGTCCATTCATTTGGTCACTGGATCACTGCTGTTGCCTGAAGGAAAGAGGCAATTCTTGCATTCTTTGTTTCACCAAGTACAGAAATCTAGATAACCCTTTAGATGGTAACAGAGATAAATAAAAACTTTCATTCCTTGTGAGTGCATAGAAGTTGGCATTTTTACAGCCCAGATCTGGCAGTGCTTTCAGTTACCACTTGCCCAAATTTTCCCTTTACCCCTAAGATGGAAGAGGTATGAGTGAGCAACATTAACAAGAATTATATAAATGACATTTTGATCGTCATGGGGCATTTAGTTATGATCAAATAGGAAATAAGAAAAACAAAGGATGAATAAAAAGATTAAGAAAAGCGAGTAAGCAATATGGCTTAAAATTAAAAGGCAAGAGAAAGAATATCTACAATGATATCTCATCTTACGAACACCTCATCTAATGAACTTTTCGCGATATGAACCCAGTGTTTCATATTTTTTTGCCTCTTCTTCCAAACTATTTTCACCTTATGAACCCAAGCTGCCACAACTGGGATGCCCAGCCTCCGGACTTCTTTTGCCAGCCAAAGGCTCCCCTCGCTGGGAAACCCCACCTCCGAACTTCCATTGCCAGCGAAGCGCCCGTTTTTGCGCTACTGGGATTCCCCTGTAGCTCCCCTCTATGGGAAACCCCACCTCTGGACTTCCTTTTTTTTTTTTGCAATGCTGCGATTTCCCTGAGGCTCCCCTCGCTGGGATTCCCTTCATTTTTGCCGGCACTGCTTTGAATCCCAGCAAGGGGAGCCTCAGGGAAATCGCAGCATCGCAAAAATACGGAAGTCTGGAGGTGGGGTTTCTCAGCGAGGAGAGCCTCAGGGGAATCCCAGCAGCATAAAAACAGGTGCTTCACTGGCAACGGTCCAGAGGTAGGTTTCCCAGTGAGGGGAGCCTCAGGAAAATTGCAGCATCACAAGAACACGGAAGTCCGGAGGTGGGGTTTCCCAGTGAGGGGAGCCTCAGGGGAATCCCACCAGCGCAAAAATGGGTGCTTCACTGGCAACAGAAGTCTGAAGGTGGGGTTTCCCAGGTAGGGGAGCTTCAGGGGAATCCCAGCAGTGCAAGAACGGGCACTTCGACTGGCAACATAAGTTCGGAGGCGGGGATTCCCAGCGGCATAAGGTAAAACGGGTGAGTTTTAGGCTTGCACGCATTATTCACTTTTACATTGATCCCTATGGGAAACATTGTTTCATCTTACAAACTTTTCACCTTACGAACCTCGTCACGGAAGGAATTAAGTTCGTAAGACAAGGTACCACTATATCTTGGTATATTAAGCTAATAGCAGTCAATTTGGGGAAACTTTTTTTAAAATTAATTGGTGGAGATCCCAGAAGAGAAAATTAGATTTTCCCCCTTTTTCTTTTTAGAAGCAGTACTATTTTAGTTAAAATATACCTAGAATAAAGTGTTATATTTAAATAATTTATGAATGATTGATTAAAATGTATAACTATGTACTTCATTATAATATTGCAATACTTTAAGGTATATTGATTTATATATGGAATGATGGGGAATCAACTCCCCCCAGAGATTCGTGTTGCCCCCACCTCCCTGCCTTTCATAGGAGTCTAAAGATTAATTTATGCCACCAAGCTTAAGGTCATTAGATTCTACCCCCTGGCCAATGAATGTATAGTGGGCTTGTTTGAATGGACATGTGTGTATGCTAATAGGTTTTTTTAGTTTTTAAATGTAACTCTTAATTTTAATTTTAATTAATCATATCTCAATGTATACTGTTTTTATATGCTGTAAGCTGCCCCGAGGTTTAGGAGAGGGGCGGCATATAAATTTTTATTATTATTATTATTATTATTATTATTATTATTATTATTATTATTATTTATATATAATAATAATTTGAAAACCTTTGGTATTGACAAAGTCTCCATCTGTCAATTGCAAAAGGCCGCTTTACTGGGATCGGCAAAAATAATTCACAGCTACATCACTTAGTCTTAGGTGCTTGGGAAGTGCCCGACTGGTGATGAAATACGAAATCCAGCATAGTGATCTTGTTTGCTGTGTTGTATTGACATAATAATAATAATAATAATAATAATAATAATAATAATAATAACAACAACAACAACAACAATAACAATAATAATAACTTTTTGCAAAAAAAAGAAGGATCAGCAACAACAACAGAACCAGTGATTCCTGCCCAATAACATGCAACCTTAGAAAATGCTCAGAATTGATCTCTTAACCAAAGCTAAAGCCAGGTGATATTAAAAATAAGGGCTGTATTTATCTGACCACTAGTATTGGAACCTGCTCCTATAAGCATGGATGTCAAGCATGGAGTATGAAGGCTGAGAAAGGGGGCAGACACAAGGGAGGCATTGCTGATTCAGTGCTATTTCTTATCTCAGTTGAAGGAGATAATGATTGCTACCCAGGGTGTTGGAAAATTCCTGATTAGCTTTATAACAAGCATATTATATTCAAAAGGTGCTGCGGATTTCCATGGAGCCATAGCATGCCACTTCCACCTCAGGTCCATAAACTTACCTATTGGTACAGATAGCAGGAGGTTCCAGTTTTGGGGAGAGGGGGTTTGTTCACATGCGCCTTCTCTTCCAATTTAAAAAATTCTGTGATGGTATATAGGCAGATGTTGTGATGGAAAAGGATAGCACAGCTGAAGGAGTAGGAAGAAGCCTGACTCTGTTTCAAGGGTACCAACAAATTAATATATGTGAGTATTATGAGTATGTGAGTATATTCATATTTATTTGTTTTTTGTTTGTTTGTTTGTTTGTTTGTTTGTTTGTTTGTTTGTTTACTTGTTTACTTACCATATTTTTGGAGTATAAGATGTACCGGAGTATAAGACACACCTTAGTTTTTGGGGAGGAAAATAGTGAAAAGAATCTGCTTATCAGATTCCTTAGCCAGCCTATTATTTTATCCCCTGATTAGGGCTTTGAAAAACTATATTAGGAGAGAGTAACAATGAAAGAGCTTGCAAACCAGAACTGGGAAAATTATTAGCACCTGGAAAGAAACATTAGGAGCAAGTAGAACAATGAAAAAAAACCTCTGCAAAGACTTAGGGCTTAGAAAACACTATTCGCAAAGAGTAACAATGAAAGTGCTTGCAAGCCGGTAAGTGCTGTGAACATTATTAAAACCTGGTTAGGGCTGGAAACAAACATTCAGAGCAAGTAGAAAATGAAAAAAAACCGTACAAAGACAGGGTTTGGAAAACATTCTTCACAGAGAGTAACAATGAAAGAGCCTGCAAGCTGTTAAGAGCTGAGAACATCGTTAGCACCTGGTTAGGGCTGGAAAGAAACTTATTCGGAGCAAGTTAGAGCAATGAAAAAAAAAACCTTGGGGCTTGGAAAACTATGAAAGAGCCTGCTGGGAAAATTGTTAGCAGCTAGTTAGGACTGGAAAAAAAAGCTACATTCAGAGTATAAGATGCACCCAAATTATCACCCTATTTTAGGGAGGAAAAAGGTGTGTCTTATATTCCGAAAAATATGGTATTTATTTAGTCCTGCTTATGTAGTGTATATTGTGGGTGGTGACCATTTGAGAAATTTTATTTTTATGTATGCCAATTATCGTACATTTAAAGTAACAATAAAGTTATGCTAACTCTTCTAAGTGGAGCATGTTAACATCTCTTTATTTAGACAACTATGTACAATCAACAGCCCTGTCTGACAGCTTGCCCTTTTATAGGGAGCTGTCTGATTGCTCAGCCAATCAGCTTCAAAAATTTTCCCACTGGAATAGAGGACCTGACTGGAGCCTTATTGCTCTAGTCTCAATATGTAACACTCTTAGTTGGGCTAATCCAACTCGCAACATAGTCATGTAGATAGGAGGGGCATTTTTTGCTTCTTTTGGACCTGTTCAGCTCAGTTGGAGCTGAAGCAATGGTCAGGTTGATTGGGTCTTTGCTTCTCCTGATCTTGACTAATGGAAGCATTTGGAAACTTTCCTGGGGTGTGGCTGGAGTTCTGGGAATTGATTTGCTCAGAACTCACCCCTGGCACTAGCATTCCCAGGTAAGTTCTCCAGTTCCCTTGGGCTTGGGTTTTCTGTGTTGGTGTGTGTTTGTTCCTTTTGCATAGGAGTTTAGTTTTCTGGTGCAGAAGTTACTTCTCATTGTCTAAGTTTGGAGTGGCTGAGGTGGCCTTGGAATTGGTCAATGTGCCTTCTCTAGCTTCTACCGTCCTTGAGCTCTAATCTGTAGGAACGAGCCCTGGTGATTTTTAAAATTGTGACAGGAACCGAGAGAGCTCCCCCAGCATAGTTGTGGCTTTAAACCTGATCTTAGTTGGGCTAAATGACTGGAGTTGGCTGGTCAAATCCATTTGGGACCCGGTAGAGTAGTTTGTGTGTAGCCAATCCAGGGGGTACCTTAGTCAGCAGCCCACTAGGACAGGGGTGGGTTCTAACTTACCTTGCTGCCAATTTGCTTCCTCCCATGCCGTGTGGCTGTGCCTTGCATGCACAGTGCCAGAAAAAAAAAAAATTAAAAATAAAGTTGAAAACAAGATGGTGATGCATGCGCAGTGCTGGAAACTTCTGCGCATGTTCAGAAGAAACCTGGAGGAACCCACCTCTGCATTAGGAGCTCAAAGGAGATTCTATCTGTAGTAGCACTAGGCATGATGTGCTATACTATGAGGAAATTGTCAATGTGTGTTTGCCAATCACCAGGCCCCATCCTGGATAGGGTTTCTTTAGCCAATCTCACCATTCTTTTCGCTTGACCATTGCTGGCCAGGTGGAATGGTGAGACCAGGTATGCCTGATTTTCTGTTCAACTAAGAAGGTTTTGAAGTTGATGGCCATAAATTGGGGGCAGTTGTCAGAAACCAGGATATTGGGCAGGCTACGTAAAAATGTTTCCGTAGTAGTTTGATGACAGTCTTTGCCATTGTGGTGGTCATAAGGACTACCTCTAGCCACTTTGAATAGGCAGCTACAATTATGCTTGCCCATTTGCAGGATGTACAAAGTCAACGTGCACCCTGGACCAGGGTGCTTGGGGTCATTCCCATTCATTCACTGGCGCCTCTAGGGGAGCTGGCAAAATTCCTGGTATGTATGCAGCTTGCCACCTATTCTGTGATTTCCCCATACATACATAACTACTGGCCAATGCCTTCATCCAGTAGATCATTTTTGGTGAAAGGGATGCAGGCCTAGGGTGGTCCAAGAAATGGTTTATAGTCAAAAATAAGGTCAAACTTCCCATCGTACAAATAGTCCTGGAACCATTTAACCTCTACTACCGCAGCCAGTGTTTTCCTGTACAACTGGCTATAGTTCCATTCTGCAAGCGGCAAAGTCCTGGAATAATAAGCAATTGGCACTTTGGTTCCATTAGGCAGGTGATAGACTATCCCTACACTGAAGGGCAATGCAACACCAAGGGGAGAGTCTGGTTGTACTGCACTAGGAGGCTGTAAGCTATAAGAAGCCTCTTGACAGCTGTGAACATGGCTTCCTCAATTTTGCCCCAAGGCCACTTTACTTTATTTCCAAGCAGCCTGTGCAACTGCTCAGCTACAGTAGCTCAATCTGGTTATTGGAAATTGAGGCATCCTGGATAGCCTTAATTTTGGAGTTTGTGAGGTGAATTTCAATGCTATCTACAATGTACCCCAAGAATTCAATCCTAGGCACCCCAATCTGGTACTTTTCTCTTTTTAAGTGGAGGCTCTCTAATCCTATTCAACACAGTTCAAAGTCATTGGAATAGCTGTCTTTTTATCTATTGCAGATACTAAAATGTCATCAAAATAAGGGACTATTCCCTGTATTCCCTCCAAAAGTCATAACCCAGCGGTTTGGGCCTGCGTTAGGCTTGCGTTAAGTCTAGTTTTGCTAATATTTTCCTGGAGCCAAGGAAATGTAGTGGATGCTGGACAACTGGAACTGGATAGGCACTCTGCTGTCTTTTCATCTTCCTGAACCCTGGGAATGCCAAAAGAATGGCCCAATTGGCCAAACAGAAGTTTTGCCCATTGAGCCATTTTTTGCTGTCCTCAGAGTTCAGGAGGCTTTCCTAAAGCCTGGGGAGAGTGAGGACAGCTGAAAAGAAGGCCAAAAATCAGCTGGCCAGTGCACATATGTGCAGTTGAGCTAACACAGGGCAACACCTCATGTGCTCTCAGATATGGCTCCATGTGCCACCTGTGGCATGTGTGCCATAGATTGGCCATCACTGCCCTAATTCTTAAAATAACTGATGTCTAATTTTATTGCTTATAGTTGTTGATATCACGAAACTAACTTTGACTAATATAAGTAATATATTGTCTAATATAGTATGAGATAGTAGAACAGACGGATTCCTCCTAAAATGCACTCTCATTTCTACCGTTTTACGCAAGTTCAACTCCAGATTGTTCCAGCTGCACCGAATGTCAGAAAATGTCAGGCCTTCTGATCCCAGACAATTAAAAGGCATCAGGAAAGACATTTATATATATTAAGGCATACGGAGAGGAATTTTTCGGTTGCTTGTACTTCTTTTTCTTAAGTGAAAGCTAATGTCCTCATTCAGTTGTAGATTTATGCTGCAGTTTTGTGCACATTAATTCCCAAAGTAAAACAGCAATATTTAATGTAACTTTCCATCCAGTTTTGATAGGATTGCAACATTGTTAAGCATTTCTGTGTTAATGCAATGTATGATATTTTTGGAATGATGTTGAAAATCCCATATGATCATTTCACATTATTTGTAACTGTTAATTTAAGAGTTTTGCTGTCAAATGAGTTTAAATAATTTTAATTGAAAAGGAATGAGATCAAAGGACTATCTGGGCCAGCTTCTGTAAGATAGGATGATCTAGTCACCACCAACTCCCCAATCCCACATGCAGACCAGGTTTCACACAGAAAGATTCAGGAAACCAAAACCACATGTTATGGCAAGGATGGATAGTATCTGTTCCTAAAGTATAAGTAACTGTTCGGTCCCACTCTGACTACAATCTCCAAAACTTGGTGTTGCAATTTCTTGCCATTTTTGTTCTAGGAAAAATGCCATACTATAAATTTAACATGGTTTAGAATAATTAAAGAATAAAAATCTCATTCTTTCTATTGTTTTTTAAAATAAAAAAAAATAGTCTTTGCACAACTGCATAATGCTATCTGCTCATTTTGCCACATTCTCTTGTCCTTACCCCACCAAAAATTAAGTCCAGGCCCCAGCTACTAGATTTCACTGGTTATAGGAGAGGAAGGGGATCATAAGGGACAATCTCTCATGGTATTAAGACATTCAGAAATCAGGATTTTGTTTTACCTGCCATCTAAAATTCCACAATCTTTGAAATATATATAAATTTGGGCCATGTTTTCTTCTTAATGAGTTGCATTCCTTTTTGGTGTACTTCAAACACAGGTGTAGTTCCTTTGTATATCAGGTATCATAGTATATTACAGAATTCTATATATCCTTAAATATAGGTGTTGCCTTTATGTGTTCTCAAAGTGCTTTCCTTTTTAAGTTGTTCATTAATGGGCCTCAGGGTTGTGTTTCTACTGTAACTATAATTAGTATGGGGAGGGAAGAGGAGGTATCTTTGTTTGCTTAGGCAGAAGACTTTAAGATAAATGACAGTTCTGAAGATGCTTTTCAGCACTTCATAAATCAACTACCAGCTGCCTGTTTTCATCAGAGAAATATCTTTTGTGTGTTTTTTCCTTCTTTTCTTTATTCTTCTTCCTCTTCTCCAATATTTTTTTAAAAGAACTTTGGAGGGACTGAAAAGAGAGGGAGAAAAAAATGTAGATAGGGAGGAGGGAAAGAAGGGAAATGACTTCATTCTTTTGAAAGCCTGGCTGCATTTGAAATGAAAACTGATTGCTTCATTTCAGTTTTGTGAATTAAAAGCTGTTAGAAGCAACCACAGAAAGCAGGGGAGACACAGACGCCTAGCAGACAGGCTGACGGCTCAGCTAGCCCTCCTGCGTGGTGACAGGGGAGTATTTTCAGTCTTAAGTTTAATGTTTCTCTCTACTGTCTCACTCAGCATATCTGGAGATTTATGGGCAACTTTATTTTTAAAGTGAGTATTTATAGTTTACAGCCACTTCCCACATCTCTTGTGAGTTCTTGGCAAAGTCACGGTCTGTCAGGACAAAACAGATTTTGGTTTGCTGAGGTATCTATTGCAGGCAATCCATGTCTTCATAACTTCTGTGACTTGTTGGCCACCAACTTTTTGTACTGGCCTGTCAAGAGCTAGGTAAAACTGCTGCCTATATTGTATGAGTACACAGAAGAAATCTATATGAAACTCCATCCCCACCGGCAAATGGAATGGTGGAAGTATTCTATGAAATTCTATGAAATTAGGAATTCTAAAGATAAGGGATTTAAGCTGCCAAGTTTCATTTTTCATTGCTGCAGGATAGAAATAAGTTTAATAAACAAATACAGTGTGTGTGTGTGTGTGTGTGTGTGTATTTTCATTGATTTTCATGGGTATAAGTATGTAGGTCTTGGCATATTCGAGTCTTTTCCCGAGTAAGGTTAGAGCTCCATGGTTCAACGAGGAGCTCCGGGTGTTGAAGCGCCAGAAGAGACGTCTAGAGAAGCGATGGAGGAAGAGTAAGTCCGAATCCGACCGAACACTTGTAAGAGCTCATATTAAGACTTACAAAGTGGCGCTCAAGGCAGCAAGATGCGCGTATCATGCCGCCTTGATTGCATCAGCGGAATCCCGCCCGGCTGCTCTGTTTAGGGTAACCCGCTCCCTTCTTAATCAGAGAGGAGTTGGGGAGCCCTTGCAGAGTAGTGCCGAGGATTTTAACATGTTTTTCGCTGATAAAATCGCTCGGATCTGAGCGGACCTCGACTCCAATTGTAAAACAGAGTCGACTGACAGCGAGTCAGTCGAGGTGACTGGGGCTAAACGTCTTTGTCCATCTGTCTGGGAGGAGTTTGACTTGGTGACACCTGATGAAGTGGACAAGGCCATTGGAGCTGTGAGTTTCGCCACCTGTTTACTGGATCCGTGTCCCTCTTGGCTGGTTTCGGCCAGTTGAGGGGTGACACGGAGCTGGGTCCAGGAGATTGTCAACGCCTCCTTGGGGAGGAGGTCCTTTCCGCCCCTTTATAAGGAGGCACTTGTGCGCCCCCTCCTCAAGAAGCCTTCCCTGGACCCAGCCGTGCTTAATAACTACCGTCCAGTCTCCAACCTTCCCTTCATGGGGAAGGTTGTTGAGAAGGTGGTGGCACTCCAACTCCAACGGTCCTTGGAAGAAGCCAATTATCTAGGTCCTCAACAGTCTGGATTCAGGCCCGGCTACAGCATGGAAACTGTTTTGGTCGCGTTGATGGATGATCTCTGGCGGGCCTGGGACAGGGGCTTGTCCTCTGTCCTGGTTCTCCTTGACCTCTCAGCGGCTTTCGATACCATCGACCATGGTATCCTTCTGCACCGGCTGGAGGGGTTGGGAGTGGGAGGCACTGTTCTTCAGTGGTTCTCCTCCTACCTCTCCGGTCAGTCGCAGTCGGTGTTAGTGGGGGGTCAGAGGTCGACCTCTAGGTTTCTCCCTTGTGGGGTGCCTCAGGGGTCGGTCCTCTCCCCCCTGCTATTTAATATCTATTGTTGTGAGCCGCCCCGAGTTTGCGGAGAGGGGCGGCATATAAATCCAATAAATCTAATCTAATCTAATCTATAAACTCCTGGCGATGTTTCGACTAGGTCCCACTCATCTTCAAGCTGGTACTTTCAGCTTTATGCTTGGGCGAACAAAGTATGGTCTGAGATGCTGTCCCTCTATAAATAGTGGTGGGTTGATGTGGAGTGTTGGCTCAGCCGCTGCAAGCGCGTTGGTTGGCTGTATTGAAACATCCTGATTAGTTGGTGGTGTAACATCTTGAGTGATTGATGTAGTTCATGTATGAAGATTAGTTGATGTTTGCAGATTTGGATGTCCTCCTGAGTAGTTGTGGCAGTTGATGCCTGCAGATTAGTCAGCTAGTATAATGTATGTCTGTGGTGGAATATCCCAGGTTTTGGTTTGGCTCCAAGTTTGTGGTCTGGCTATGTGTTTATGGCATGTGTCAATTTGCTTTGTGTGTGTGTGTCGGGGTGTGTGCAGCAGTTTGAGGTGTCACTGGGGTTTGGCTTTTGAGTGGTGGCTGTTTAAACAGAAGCTGGGGATGGAGTTACTGGCTGGAAGTTGAAAATCTGAGTGAGAGAACCAGGAGAAAGATAGTGGCCCGCATACCTAACAGTGCGAATCATATAACGGTAAACCAAAAAATGGTAATACATTCAGGGTTAGTGCACTCAAGATTGTGATTTTATTTTATTTCAAAATGACTGGCTTAGTTAAGTGTAATACTTGTTTTGCAGCTGTGTTTCAAAGTGCTCTTTTCAAATTTGGCTACTGTCCTCTTTGTAAACAAATTACTAGTTTACGTGGACAGATTAACTATCTAGAATCTTTAATCTGTGCTAGAATCTTTAATCTGTGCAAGCAGAAATTAGGTGCCCAAATCAGTCATTCCATTCTATTGAGCTGCCCTACTATCAGTCCCCTCTAACCCAAAGATCCTGCAGGAGAAGGGCATTATGGACAACTGTGGGATCTGGCAGGTGAGAGCTGTGAAACATAAACACAAAGCTTTTGCTGTTTCCCAGCGTAACAGATATAGTGCCCTTGCTGACCTTAATAGGGATACTAAAGCGACAGGTCTAGGTAGTTATGATAATGATAACTCAAATAACCAAGGAACCATGATCCAAGACGAAGAACTTATTTTAGAAAGGGGCAAGTGTGAATCGGGTATTACAGATCAAAAGCAGTAAGGTAATACAAGAGCAGCAAGGTAACCAGAGCGAAGGGAGCATTTCTTTTCTCTGGGTGCTGGCCGCTGGCAGAAGTTTATATCCTCTCCAAGCGCCCAGAGAAAGGAAAATGCTTCGTTCGCTCTGGACTGCCAAAGCTTCCTTAAGTGCCACCAAAAGGCTCCTCTGGCAGCCCAGAAAAGCCCGAAGTGGCCGAGATTAAAGGGGGAATGACAGGAAACTGGCTGGGCCTTCATGCCACTCTCAAATTTCCTGAGAAATTTTTCTGGGCTCAGGTTCTTTAGTAGAAAATGGTTCTTAAGAAGAGGCAAAAAAAAATCTTGAACACCTGGTTCTTATCTAGAAAAGTTCTTAAGTAGAGGTACCACTGTACATATACATATACACATACACATACACATACATATACATATACATATACACATACACAGTTGTTTTAACTGTCAATAGGAATTGTGCATAATATAATGGTAAAATACAATGTGCACATTTTAAATGAGAATTCTCTCCTCAAGCCCTGAGCAAAATGACCTTAAACCTGAGCATTTTGAACCTTAGCACTTTGTTGATAGAAACTTACTTACATATATATACTTACATGCTGAGCATTTTGTTGATAGAAACTTACTTACTTACATATATACTTACATGTATGAAAGGTGAAAGAAACATTATTATTAATATAATATTATGAAATTAAAATAAGAATTTGAAAATTAATTTATACAAATCTGTTTTGCTTTTTTTAAAGATAAGTATTCAAGGATACAGCCATAAAAGGATTCAACTTCACAAGGCCAGAAATTTACATGAGGTAAATGCTGCACAACACATGTATTTTAATTCAAACAGCATTTCATAGTATTTACTTCATTAGTATTTACATTGGTTCAATTCTTTTAAGTCCATTCCACTTAGAATGGAAAAGGAATCTGGAGGGAGCACAGAAAATGTTAATGGTGACAGTTTATCTGGTGACAACTTAGTGTCCATTATGAGGGCTTATTTTTTATCTGTGCCTTTTCCACAGAACAGGGTGTTCCAAAAGCTAGTTGTCAGTCTGGATGAGATACATCAGACTGGGGCAAAGCATTAATGATGCTTTGTTGTTAGATTGTAGCTGCCCAGTAGCAATCCTTTGCAAACAATTTCTTACCTCACTCCCAATGTGGCTGCAAACATTAGAATTGAAGATTGAGGACACATTGAAAAAAATAAGTCAATAAATATTGGCACATATGAGCTCAATGCTCCATAATAACCAATCTTCTTATCCACAACCCAGATACAAAAGTCTCACAATCCAGAGCACAATGAATAGAAATAGAAAATGGCATCTCAGTTAGGGCACCAACTAAGGACCAAAAACATTTCAAATGATATTCAAAAGTCATGTGGTAGAAGGAATTATTATAAGAAAAATGAAAAATACAACTCCTTTTTTCCCTTTTCCCTTACAAAACAGAATTAAGATACTGAGCTTGTAATCAATATGACCTGGAGATATTTTTGTCTTGACTTGATTACTCAGTCTCCGAGTGTGAACAACATCTATCAATTTGAGGAAATTGTATTGGGTGCAGTTCCATGCCACTCAACATCCTGCTTCCTCTGATGACAGATAAGAGAAAGCCCAGTGGCTATATGGGCCAAGGGAGATCTTACATGAACTAATATCATATCCTGATTCCAGTTAAGCTACAGCCAAGACCCCAGAAAACAACAGGTTCTTTCTGATGTTTTCAAAAAACTGTTTCACATTCCTGGCTGCTATATGTGTTATTTTTTTACCCCCTCATTTATTTTAGAGCATTGGGGGGGGGGAGTAAGATTGCTTACAGCATTCTGTCTCAAAACTTTCTCACTATTTCTTCACAAAGAACAAAAAATATCTTAAACCCAAGGGGACCTGGCCAGGATAGATAGAACAGCAGTTTCACTTCTTGATTCAGGGTAACTATAGACAGAAACTAGGTGGTGTACAGTATAACACTTTTTCCCATTCAGTAAACAATCAACTATTTTAAGGTGAAGGAGTTTTAGGGCGAGGTATGCGGTTAAGAAAATGATTCTAGCTTGCCTGGTCGCTTGGAAAACTAGACACAGTGATGATAACGGGTAGCACTGATGATAAAAATAAGATGCTTCATGGTACTTAGCCATTATTCAACAGTGGTTTACTATGCCTACAGAAAGAACATAGGATATGTTCTTTAGCCGCCCCGAGTCTTCGGAGAGGGGTGGCATACAAATCTAATAAATAAATATTGAAAAGTTCTATGGAAACTTTAGTTGCTAAATATTTGATGTTGGTGTTTGATAGTGTATTTGGTATCCATATGAATATTCAGATTGTCTCCATTTGATTACGAAGTTAGAATTCGGTGAGTTTAGATGTTCAGGCTTGCCTGAGGAGTCATTATTCTAACCCTAACCTCAAAACTAGTATTCCCCAGAGACAATAGGACTGCAACTTTCAGAATGTCAAAAATGGTAAAATTGCCATTCTGGAGAATGTCACCCCAGGAAAAGACCACAGGAAATGTCACCCCAGGAAAAGACCACATCACTGTCTTACTCACAGATTCAGGATTCTGGTAAAATCTGTCACTGACTTAGCGTTTCAACAAAGTCAATTTAAATATCTTGAGAAAAGTACAGGCAAAATATGATAGAAATTATCAGTTTCTTATCATTTTTCCCTCCACCACCCCCAGTTCACTTTTATAAATAAACCTACACTAAAACTTCAATTTTCAGCTATCTGTAATAATATATTTATTTTCCCTGGATAAATCCGGACAAATCATATTTGCTAATGGCTATCTATAAGAGTTCCATGCATCTGATTCAAAACAAAATTTATTTTGCACTTTTTTCCTTTTGTCTGCAGTTACCTAATATCCCTGGGCAGCATAGATATTTTATACAGTATAAATTTTGCTCTGTTTACTTTTTCTTAAAAATTCCTACATATGTAGATTAATCTTTCCCAGAATGCTGTCCTTCAGATGTGTTGCCAAGCCTCAAAAATTCAATCCCCAGACCTATTGACTTTGGCATCTTAAAATTGGAAGGCACTTGGTTTGAAAAGGCTGACTTAAGCTTTGCCATATCTTCTCATTTTGTCCAGTTAGCTCAACTGAAATTGCTCATCCCTCGATCCTACGTTTAGCAGAAAAATATTTTATTGCCCCTTAGAGGTATTCCCAGTGGCATGAGTCATATTACCATTATATGCTTTGCTTTTAGAAAATCCTTGAAAAATAAAGGCTTCAGCTAACAGTTTTCAGCCAAGGATAGGCAACCGGGTATCCTCAATATATTTTAGATGACTGTTTGCAGAATTCCTTGTCAGTGGCCATAAAGGGGCTGATGGGAATTGAAGATGAAACATCTGCAGGGCAATAGATTATCAAAACTCCTGTTCAAGCCCCACATCTAAGGCATGGGACTCAATAATCTTTGCATTATAAAAACCTGGATACTACAGTGGAAATAAAAGATTTTTTCCTTTTTCAATTTTCTTTGATTCAGTTGTGTCTAATTCTCAGAGACTAGACAAGTTTCTACAGTGTTCTTGGCAAGATTTGTCAGACAATGTTCACCATTGTCTCATTTGTGATTACTGACTTTCCCAAGAAGCTGGCTTTAGCAGGTTTAGAACTCACGATCTTCTAATTTCTAGCCTAATATCTTAACCGCTACATACATACATTTGTTTGTTTTTCTTTGTTTAGTCAAAACATGTACAAGATAGCAGGTATTGGTATAAACATAAACAAAAGTGAAGTAAGTACAGGTAAACAACAAATGTGAAGTAAGTACAGGTAAACAACAAAAATGAAGTAAGTACAGGTAGACAACAGAACATTAGGACAGGGATGGTACACACACTGGTGTGCTTATGCAGTTCCCTTACAGACCTCTTAGGAATGGGGTGAGGTCAACTGTAGATAATCTAAGGATAAATATTTGGGGTTTGGGGAAGAAACCACAGAGTCAGGTAGTGCATTCCAGGCATTGATCCCTCTGTTGCTAAAGTCATATTTTCCGCAGTCAAGTTTCGAGCGGTTTGCATTGAGTTTGAATCTATTGTGTGCTCATGTATTGTTGCAGTTGAAGTTACTTTTTCTTTGTAAAACTGCAAAACCAGAACTATTAAACTTGCAACCCCATAACAGAAACCAGGAGACTGTGAGTTTCAGTCTCACCTTGGGGAAAAAACTGGCTGGCTAATAGCCACTCTCTCTCAGCTCAACTCATCTCACAGGGCTGTTGTTGTCGGAAAATTAGGGGTAGGAGAAAGTGTTTTGTGTGTCTGCTGGCTTGAGCTATTTATAAAAATAATAAAGATGGAATATAATAAGTTAATTAGCCACTTAGGAGGAATATTATTGCAGATACGTAGAGCTTATTTTAAGAAATAATGTATAAAATTAAATACACACATCCTGTTTTTTTATCTGACATTGACCAGGTTTCCACTTCAATAGACTTTCCTGAAACCAGACTTTGGCATAATCAGTTTGATGATTACAATCACACCTTTTACTTGTGAAACTTCAGATGAAAGAGATTCAGAAGCTGGAAAGGGCAGGCTCTATAAATATGTCTAAAATGTTTTCTGGTCTTTCTCAAACATTTAACCCCAGCAAAAGCATTTACATTTTGATAACCTCTTTGACTCTCAAAAGAAGTTGTTGAGACTACATTCTTCCTTTTCTTTTAAGCAACTGGAGTTGCAATCAATTCTTTCCTGGAATACAATATTTACAGTATTATTGGGAAAGACAGAAAGATTTCCTTTTCAGATACAGTACCAGTATTTCTTCAGTAGATGAAATGTATAACTTAATCTGGAAACTATAATTTATAAAGTTGCTAAAAATTATCAGGTCCTTACCTGTTGCAATGGGTATCTTAGGATAAAAGATTTTGGTTAAGGTAGGGATGGCCCTATCATTAGACAGAAGAAGATACTGTAATTTTGGAGTATAAAACACACCTTTTTCCTCCCTAAAAGTGGGTGATAAACTGGGTGCATCTTATACTCTGAATGTAGAGGTTTTTTTCCAGCCCTAACTAGCTGCTAACTATCTTCCCATCTCTTACCTTGCAGATTCTTTCATTGTATCTCCCTATGAAGAATGGTTTCCAATCCCTGTCTTTGCAGGGGGGTTTTCATTGCTCTAACTTCCCCCAAATAAGTTTTTTTCCAGCCCTAACCAGGTGCTAATGATATTCCCAGCTCTCACTGTCTTGCAAGCTCTTTTATTGTTACTCCCTCCAAATAAGGTATTTAAGGCCCTAACCAGGTGATAAAATGATGTGCTGAAGCTGACCGGACTAAAGATGATAGATAGATAGATAGATAGATAGATAGATAGATAGATAGATAGATAGATAGATAGATAGATAGATAGACAGACAGACAGACAGACAGACAGACAGACAGACAGACAGAAAGAAACAGATATTGTACATAACTATAAACACACTGTTCATTTGTAATAGATGGTGTACACACACATATTGAAGATTTCTAAAAAAATTAAAATAGCAATTTTCTATTATTTCTGAATCATCAACATACTACAATAGGAATAATACTAGTTATTATAATTATTATAATAAATATAATAAATACAAAACCTAGTCTTAGGAGGGAATTAATCATTTCAGACAGCCCGGGCTCATAATCAAGTCTTAAAATATAAATGGCTACCTCATAAAATTCCAGTAAATCATAAAGGGTCACACTAAAATAATTTGTATCAGTTGGGAACTGATTTAAAGTGTTAATCCTCATTCATCAAGGGAAGCCTTATATTTGCTGGCCAGTCTGAAGATCTGCTGACAATGTTTGCAGAGGGAGCAGAAAAGAGTAAAAGGAGAGAGGAAAAATGAGAGGCCCATATCTTCATAACAGTTACGGAAAAGTAGAAACAAGACACAATATCTCCTTGAAATGAGGTTATATACCTCAAACCCCAGATTCCCATGCTGTTTCCTCTTTCATTCAGAACTAGAACTTTCAGAACTTTCATTTAGAACTAGAATGTAATGCAAAGTGAGGAAGTAGCAACAGGCAATTGTTTGGAAGGAACAAGGTTCAGCTCATGAGGCACAATCCATTATGGAGTTTTGCTGATAAACTTATTGAAATGTATCGAATTTACTGAAATCTGTAAGGTTTATACCCTATCTTAAGTCTCTGAAAAAAGAAGATAGGTATAGTTTTCCCAGGGGTGGGTCCCGGGGTGGGTCCCTCCTAGTTCGGACCAGATCACCTGAACCATTAACAAATCATACATCACAATGTACTCCCTGTTGGCGACTACTTCACCTTTAACAACAACAACACAAGAGCATGCAATAGATACAAACTAAAGGTAAATTGCTCCAAACTAGACTGCAGAAAATACGATTTCAGCAATAGAGTGGTCAACGCCTGGAATTCACTTCCGGACTCTGTAGTTTCTTCCCCCAATCCCCCAATCTTCAACCTTACATAATCTACAATAGACCTCTCTCCTTTTCTAAGAGGTCTGTAAGGGGCGTGCATAAGTGCACCTTTGTGCCTACCGTTCCTGTCCTAATGTCTTTTTGTCTTTTCTATCTCTACTTTATACTTATATTATGTTAAACATACTACAATACAATACTATATTTGTATTACTAAATAAATAAATAAACAAACAAACAAACCAGCAAACAAACCCGCTGGTGACATGATGATGGCCCCATGGATTTGGTTCCATTGGGGCCAGTCTATGCACACCACTATCTTTTGGGGGGAATTTTCAGTGAATTTTCCCGTATTTGGATGGCTTCTCCTCTTTCTCTGCTTGAAAAAGAGCCCTCCACCCGCCTCCGGGTCAATACTGACCTTTATTTCTTCACCTGAAGCTTCTCAGCTGTGTTTTGTACTGAATCCTGCTTCTTAGCATGTGTGGAAGCAAAATTGTACAAGGGGACCCGTGCATACAAAACATAGCAATGCGAACCAGTGGTGAAGGTAAGCGAAACTCACCTGAGTTTTCCTTACTCGGACAGCAAAATTCAGCTCTTAGCAATTGAGATGTTTATCATATTGAAAAACATTTAATCAGCTTCTTGAATTAGATGTATACTTTTGCATCTAAGCATTCCTAAACCTTGTTTCAAAGGGTCTATAAATAATATTATTTGAATATATTCTAATTTTTCAAAGGCATAACTAATTATTATGCAGTCATTCCAATACAAATCAATTTGGAATCCTCTGTTGTATTCTTAAATTCAGATACTTAATTAGATATTTCTAATTCCTGTATGCATATTTATTCTTGTAGTTACTTTTTCATGGTTTTTCTCTCTCTTACCAAAAAGCAATCACCTCTACCATTTATCTATATAAAAAATAATAATCTATATCTTGTTCCCCATTGAAATAGGTCCTCTAATGCTTTCCTGCTCAATATTTGGTAGCTTCATTTACTCATTTGCCTGTTTAAATGTTCTGAATCCTAAATTTGAATTATGGAAAAAACAGCTGGGTTCACCTATTAATACTATCCCAAAACAAATCACTTTATACAGTAACAATATGATGGATTTGTTTATCACACCATTCTAAAATAATGACTTGATCCTTGTAGATGTTGAACTTCCTATTAGACATGTCTACTGCATTATGCAAAGCCCAGATTTCGTACCTGTTTATATACTGTATTTTTAAAGTAAATGTATTTATTTATATATCTTTTAGATTTTTAAGGCAGCACATTTAATAGTAACTTTCTCTCCTATGTTCCCTGTAACAACAACTTTATGAGATGGGTTGATATCAGTGAGGGGCTGCAAAACATTTTACTACCACATTGTGGGCATAGCTTATTGTGTGGGTGTGGTTTGATGGTCATGTGACCGGGTAGGAGTGGCTTGCCAGCCATGTGACTAATGGTGGTTTAAAGGTCACATGACTGTGTGGGAGTGGCTTACCAACCAAGATAAGTTTTCAAATTGGTGCTTGGACTCTTTCAGTTGATTAAGTCACATTATTTGAATAGCCACTAAAAGGACAAATGATAGACAGCATTATTTGTTGAGGAGCAGAGTAACATTTTAAGGCTTTGTACTGAAACTACAAGGTTTAGTATGATAACAGATTAGGCAAGTAGCTCAATTTTCTTTAATTGCTATAAAAGTTCAGTTATAGATAATTATTAAAATGATTAAAGCGTTTATGAGTAAAAACATACTATTTAATTATTTCCTATTTTAAAAGTTAAGGTACTAGAGAATGAGGGACAATTAAAAAAACTATTAAGTATTCAATAAATAGTGCATAAATGTACTACCCCCACTGTGTCCCCCCCCCCATGGGGGCAGTAGCCCATCACTGGTTGGTATGAGAGAATGACTGACCCAAAGTCACCCAGCTGATTTCCCATACCTAAGGCAGGACTAAAGCTCACAAATTTCTGGTGTCTAGACCAGCATCTTAACTTTCAATGCCTAATTTAAATCACATCAACTTTTATCTAAATACCATGACTATATCTAGATGCAATCTATATTCCTATAGACTATAATATGCCTACTCAGTGCTTGCTTTAAGGAGTTGCTTCTTAATGCAACTTTAGAATTAAGGCATATGGCAGCTCTGGATAAAACTATTCTCAGGTCATGTTCATGGAATTGGAAGGAGAAAGGAGGAGAAATTTGCCTTTGAAATTAGATGCTCCTTTTTATAACTTGCTCAAAAATTCCCCTGCTGCTCCCTGCTATTCCACTCTTATCCATTTCTCTAAATCTAGCAAATAAATATGAAATCTGTCAGTTGTTCCAGCTGAGAGGTGAAGGAAGGTCCAAATCAAACAACATGAATACCTTCTAAAATTTCAATAATAGAAGAATAAGAGTTTTGTCTTCTAGAGTATCAACACAGTATGTGTTTTTATGTGTGTAATAGTTGAAAGTGGGGTGGGATGGGGAGGTGGGCAAAGAGTTAGGAGAAAGGAAATGTTTTCAATCATTTAAACATGGAAGAACAACAGGAGCTTAAATATAATTATGATGGAAAGACAAAATGATGGAAACAAATGCCTAGAAATTTCCATCTTTGACCTTGACACACCTTCCTTTCTATCGCTAGATGGGAGAAAGAAAGTGAAGTAGTGAAAAAAAATGCACTCTGCACATGTTTTGGAGCTACTTCCTTTATTCTCAGTGAATGCATTGGTTTTCTAACAGGTTTAGATTATTTTTTAGGTTTATTAATTTGGAGGGGTGTGTGTGTGTGTGTGTGTGTGTGTGTGTGTGTGTGTGTAGTCACTCACATTACAGAAAATTCAGCTGACATGATTGGTGCAAGATTCTCTGATTTGGAAAGAGTGTAGTTTGGCATTTTGATTCCAACTAATAAATCAAGGAGAAAAACACCAGCCACACCATAACATTAAAATAAGTGATAACATCCATTCTGAAAATTTCAAAGCAACTTCTTCTCCTTTCACAGACAGACAGACAGACAGACAGATGCGCGTGTGTGCATGTGTGTACGTGCACACACACACACACACACACACACACACAAACAGAGCAATATAAAAACTGATTCATTCCCACCCAACCAGGCAATGAATGATTGAAAAGAGCTGGTCAAATATTTCAACATGGATAATAATTATAACATCAGTAATAATACATGCATGCCTCTAATTTTGATCAATGTTAGTTTTCAATATTATTTCAAAAATATATCCTGAACATATGAAATTAAGCAGAAGAGAGTGATTCAAATAAACTTGAGTCCCGGCATCCCTAATTTCAAAACTAATCACTTTTACTTGATTGAGTGATTAATTTTTCACATTTACAATACTGTAGAAAAGGCCTTTTCCCATGGCAGTTTATAACTATCAATAAAACACCGCTCATTAAGATATACAACACTTATAAACTTGGCAATAAATAAAAACAGCATTAAAATAGCATGAGGACTGTTTCAGAGTTAATTAAAAGGTCTGCAAAACTAAAAGTGCTGAAAATAGAAGGAATGAAGTACTGTATCAAGAAAAATCTCTTTGAGAAAAGCATTCCTCAGGCTACCACTCCCTTCAGCTCAGATGGCTAGAGCAACTGGAAGAGGTATCCAAAAATTTTCATGTAGGGTTACATATTTTATATATAATTTTCAAATTCAGCAAAAAAACATGTGATATATATATATATATGTTTTCGTAGATTTTCACGGGTACAGGTATGACGGTCTTGGAATATTCGGGTTTCTTCCCGTGTAGGATTTGGAAATTTTTGGCGACGTTTTGACGAGGTCCCACTTGTCATCTTCAGGCTGGTGTTTCTGCCCTTGTTCTAGGGCGAACACAGCGAGACCTGAGCTGCCTTCCTTCTATAAATACTGGTGGCTGGGTGTGGTTTGATGGCTCAGCAATTGCCTGCTGTGTAGAAACTTCTGGTGAGTCAGTGGGCTAACACCTGGGGTTGTTGATATAACTGAGGTATGCTGATTAGTTAATGATTGTGGATTAGGCGTGATATCCTGAGTAGTTGGAGCTTGCAGACTGCTTGGTTGTTTTGCAATGTGTGTTCTGAGTCTGGTTTCAGTTTCTATGGCTGGAATATTGACTCACCAGGAAGTTTCTACACAGCAGGCAATTGCTGAGCCATCAAACCACACCCAGCCACCAGTATTTATAGAAGGAAGGCAGCTCAGGTCTCGCTGTGTTCACCCTAGAACAAGGACAGAAACACCAGCCTGAAGATGATGGGTTTTACTGATAAAGCAATAAAGGGAGATAAGTATAGATCTATTTCAAGCTAAGTATAGATCTATTTCAAGCTAAGTATAGATCTATTTCAAGCTAAGTATAGATCTATTTCAAGCTAATTATATTTTATAATTAGCCATAATTAGCCTTCTGGGATTCGAATTTGGGCTGCCTACCTGTTAGGCAAATGGCGAGTAGCAATCTCAATTTCAGTTGTACAATATATCTACTTAAATGTTATAGGCAAGGTTTGCACAAGTCTAATTTAAAGTAGGATGTATTATTTTGTAGCTGAGTTTCTTGCAGGAATTTATTGTTTTAAGATGTTCTGCAAAGTAAAAAATCATTTAAAAACCAATTATGATTTATTGATTTAATTGACATAGCACATGGGAAAAAAGACAGTGAATCTATTATATGAATCTGAGTTTATAATTTTAGCTGGCTGTATAAACACAATCCCAGTGGTTATGATATCCTTGGTGAAAGACTTGCAGGGAGAAAAGCCTACAGGATCTCCATCAGCAAGACCCTAGTCACCCACCCTTCCCAACTGCTGTGCTTTCCATTTTTGCAGCAATGAATAGCAACCATTCACTTATATAAAAGTAAAGGGGCAATTCTGAGGTGAGCCTGTTCTTGCCCTTGGTGACCCCATCCATTATGGATCAAGTCTGTTTCTTTCTGCAGAACAACATCTTGGACTCTGTTTCTTAGCTGGAGTAAGTAAGATAGAATGATGGAAAGAGAAGGAGAGAGAGGGAGAGAGAGAGGGAGGGAGGGGGGAACAGAGAGAGAGAGAGAGAGATGCTTACGTGTTTCCTGGAAAATAAGACCCTGTCTTATATTTCTTTGAACCCTGAAATAAGTGATTGGCCTTATTGCCCTGCACTCAAATGCCCAATTGGGCTTATTATCAGGGGATGTCTTATTTGGGTTTATGTAGGTAGGTGGGTAGGTAGGTAGGCAGGCAGGCAGACAGACAGACAGAGGATACCTAGCTATATCTCTCTATCTCTCTATAGCTTGATATTGATTTTGATATCTGTATCTATATCTGTATGTATATCTATCTATCCAGGGGTGGGCTATTGTCCTAATTGGGGGGACGCAGTGAGGTAGTGAAAATGGAGATCCATCCCAGAGCATTCAATTTGAAATGCAGGGCATCCTGCATAAGCCATGCCCACAGTGTGGTAGTAAAATTTTTGGTAAGCCTTCACTGCATGTATTGTATGTATGTAGGTATGTCTCTGTCTGTCTACCTACCTACCTACCTACCTAATCCATCTATCCATCCACCCACCTGTCTGTCTGTTTGTCTGTCTGTCTGTCTGTCTGTCTGTCTGTCTGTCTGTCTGTCTATCCATTCATCCATCCAGCTAGCCAGCCAGCCATCTATCCATCTATCCATCTATCCATCTATCCATCTATCCATCTATCCATCTATCCATCTATCCATCTATCCATCTATCCAACTATCCATCTATCCATCTATCCATCTATCCATCTATCCATCTATCCATCTATCCATCTATCCATCTATCCATCTATCCATCTATCCATCTACCCATCTACCCATCTACCCATCTACCCATCTACCCATCCATCCATCCATCCATCCCATCCATCCCATCCATCCATCCATCCATCCATCCATCCATCCATCCATCTATCTATCGTATCTATTTATATGTTTGTGTGTTTGCCTGTGTGTGTGTATGCAACACATACATACACACAGGTGCGTGTGTTTGCCTGTGTGTGTGTGTGTGTAATATTTGCTTTCTACTTCCTATTCAAAACCAACAATTATTTAAGACCAGAGTAAACAAAATATACCGTATCAAACACACCCTATGCTATCACACCCTACCAATCATATCAGTCTGTAAGGTGCGGTACAGTACAGTGTTACAAAAAGCTCAGAACACCTCTCAGTTAGGACTCTGTTACAATTAAGGACATTTGTGAACTTTTCTCACCTTCCCTGTAGGCTTGACCTCTGATCCGTTTGTTGAAAGCCTGTCCCTGAATATGCTTGGCGTTCTCTTGTTACCAGCTTGCACTTCGTTACCCCACCCCACCCTTATAGCCCAAAATAATTTTTCAAAGCAGACCTCTTGCCTGGAGTGCTGATGGACTGGCAGGCCTTGGAAAGCCTGGGTTGTTGTGTGGGAAGACCTATGCGTGACCCCATTCTTGGACCTCTGGACAGCCCAAGCCTGTCCTTTGGTGAATTCATTTAGGGTTGAACTTTCGGTGAACCAAAGCAGGAGAGGAAGAGGAGCTAGCCAGGATGAGGCAGACAGAGGAGTAGAATTCTAGGCAAACCCATCAGGCTGAATAAATATTGAATGAAACCACGCGAAGATTTGAAACGGAGCTGTCAGACTGATATGTAAACTGAAGAAAAGATAGGTATATTTTTCTGAGACACTAGTTCATTCTAAGCACACCATGGCTAGGCTCAAACCTACAGGGGAATCATTTGCATCCCTGTATGTTGGGGTGGGGAGTGACTCGTGGGATTTAATTCAGGTTCCACTAAAAAATACCTGTGCGAGCCACAATCAAGAAATTAACCCTGTGCTTTGTCTTTCAATGCTTTCCTGAAGTTGCAAGGAAAGCTTGCAACTGCCAGAAGCAGTCAGCCGATTTATTTAATCTGATGAAGCAACAGACACATAGAATTATCAGTGTTATCTTAATCAAATAGCACCAGGGGTTTTCGGGAAGGATTGCTTTCTTAAGGAGACACAACATTTACTGCTGACACAAAAACCAGGCATCAAAATTTCATAGTATTGTGATTAGTGTTCAGGAGGCTCATCATTTCACTTATATTTTAATACGTTTTGTTTTCTAATATAGATAGTCCTCAATTTGCAACCACAATGGAGTTATTAGATGAGTCATTGCCCGTTTGATGAAATTTATGCCATAGCTGCTATGTGAATTGCTAGAATTGTCAATTAAGTCATTCTATCATTAAGCAAATCTGGCCATTGACTTTGTTTGTCAGATGTTCCCTGAGAATGTTTCAAATGATAAATCCCAAGACTCCAGGACACTGCAGCCATCACAAACATATACCAATGGACAAGGACCCGAAGTCTGATCATGTAGACTATACTAGATTAGATGAGATGAGATGAGACGAGATTGGCTACACTGGCCAGGCTAGGCTAGCCTAGGCTAGACAGAATGGAATAGAATGGGATGGGATGGGATGGGATGGATGGATGGATGGGATGGGATGGATGGGATGGGAGGGGAAGGGAGGGGATAGGATAAGATAGGATAGAATTTAGACTAGACTAGACTAGACTAGAATAGAATAGAATAGAATAGAATAGAATTCTTTATTTGCCAAGTGTGATTGGACACACAAGGAATCTGTCATTGGTGCATATGCTCTCAGTGTATATAAGGAAAAAATAAAATATATTACTCAAGAATCATAAGATACAACACTTAGTGATAGTCATAAGATACTAATAAGCAATCAAATCATACTAGGGAAAAAACAACAATACAAGTTATAAAGTTACAAGCAACATGGATATAGCCATAAATGGGATGAGACCAGTGATGGACTGCTGTCGGTGCAGGCCACTCTATAGAATAGTAGCAAAATCAAAGAGGCGTGCACAGTTGCGCATGACTGTCAGGTGCACACACGCCCCGTATGAGATTTGGCTTCTGCACATGTGCAGGAAGCCAAATCTTGCATGAGGAAACTCACCCAGGTGAGATTTTGGCAATTTTTTTGCTGGTTTTTGGCTTCCGCGCATGCGCAGAAGCAAAGAAATTGGCCAAAATCTTGCATGCACGAGCATCCTCACTCAACATTTCACTTCCTACACATGGTCCAAGTGTGAGCCGCTCCGAGTCTCCGGAGAGGGGCGGCATACAAATCTAATAAATATTATTACTATTACTATTACTATTACTATTACTATTACTATTACTATTACTATTACTATTACTATTACTATTACTATTACTATTACTATTAGAAACATAGAAACATAGAAACATAGAAGACTGACGGCAGAAAAAGACCCCATGGTCCATCTAGTCTGCCCTTTTTTCTTATTTCCTGTATTTTATCTTACAATGGATATATGTTTATCCCAGGCATGTTTAAATTCGGTTACTGTGGATTTACCAACCACGTCTGCTGGAAGTTTGTTCCAAGGATCTACTACTCTTTCAGTAAAATAATACTTTCTCATGTTGCCTTTGATCTTTCCCCCAACTAACTTCAGATTGTGTCCCCTTGTTCTTGTGTTCACTTTCCTGTTAAAAACACTTCCCTCCTGAACCCTATTTAACCCTTTAACATATTTAAATGTTTCGATCATGTCCCCCCTTTTCCTTCTGTCTTCCAGACTATACAGATTGAGTTCATTAAGTCTTTCCTGATACGTTTTATACTTCAGACCTTCCACCATTCTTGTAGCCCGTCTTTGGACCCGTTCAATTTTGTCAATATCTTTTTGTAGGTGAGGTCTCCAGAACTGAACACAGTACTCCAAATGTGGTCTCACCAGCGCTCTATATAAGGGGATCACAATCTCCCTCTTCCTGCTTGTTATACCTCTAGCTATGCAGCCAAGCATCCTACTTGCCTTTCCTACTGCCCGACCACACTGCTCACCCATTTTGAGACTGTCAGAAATCACTACCCCTAAATCCTTCTCTTCTGAAGTTTTTGCTAACACAGAACTGCCAATGCAATACTCAGATTTAGGATTCCTTTTCCCCAAGTGCATTATTTTACATTTGGAAACATTAAACTGCAGTTTCCATTGCTTTGACCATTTATCTAGTAACGCTAAATCATTTACCATATTACAGACCCCTCCAGGAATATCAACCCTATTGCACACTTTAGAGTCATCGGCAAATAGGCAAACCTTCCCTACCAAACCTTCCCCTATGTCACTCACAAACATATTAAAAAGAATAGGACCCAGAACAGACCCTTGTGGCACACCGCTTGTAACCTGTCTCTGCTCAGAATACTCGCCATTAACAATAACTCTCTGATGTCTATGCTTCAGCCAGCTTGAAATCCACTGAACTATCCAGGGATTAAGTCCAATCTTCACTAATTTATCTATCAGCTCTTTATGTGGAACCGTATCAGAGGCTTTGCTGAAGTCCAGATAGGCAATATCCACGGCACCACCTTGATCCAACACCTTTGTGACATAGTCAAAGAACTCTATGAGATTAGTCTGACACGATTTGCCTTCAGTAAAGCCATGCTGATTTGGGTCCAATAAGTTATTGTTTTTTAGATGCTGATTTATCCTCTTTTTGAGTAGAGTCTCCATCATTTTAACTACAACTGATGTCAAGCTAACTGGCCTGTAGTTTCCAGCTTCTTCTCTACTGCCCTTCTTGTGGATAGGCACAACACTGGCCATTCTCCAATCCTCAGGAACATCTCCTGTTAACAGGGATTGGTTAAACAAATCAGTCAGGGGGGTAGCAATGACAGATCTGAGTTCTTTAAGAACTCTGGGATGGATGCCATCTGGACCCATTGCCTTATTTATCTTTAATCTTTCAAGTTCTTCTAAGACATTGGCTTCTAAGATCACTGGAGCTGAATCCGTACAGCTGGAAGCAATGCTATATCCCTCTATAGTATTATTTTGTAAGGTGTCCTTTGAGAAAACTGAACAGAAGTAGCTATTGAAATGGTCAGCGATCTCCTTATTCCCATTAATGCATGTATTATTCCCGGTACTAAGCTTTGTGATGCTGCAGTTTTTCTTCTTCCTATCACTAATATATCTGAAGAAGGTTTTATCCCCCTTCTTTACAGATTTTGCTATTTCTTCCTCTTTTGAGGCTTTAGCAGCATATATTATCTGTTTCGCCTCCTTCTGTCTCATTTTATACACCTCTCTATCAGCTATACTTCCAGACTCTTTATACCTCCTATAGGCAGCCTTTTTTTCATTGACTATAGCCCTTACATCATTGCTAAACCATAGCGGTTTCTTCTTCCTTTTACCTTTAGTTACTTGCTTTACATAAAGTCTTGTGGCTTTTAAGATGGCCTTTTTTAATACAGTCCACTGGGTGCTCGCTCCTGCCATTTTATCCCTCCCCTTTAATTCATTATTTAAATATTCCCCCATTGCATTAAAATTTGTTTTTCTGAAATCCAATACTTTGGTTGCAGTATAGGATTGCTCACAATCAGTTTTTACATCAAACCACAAACATAGATGGTCGCTGCAACCTAAATTTTCTCCCACCTTGACCTCTGAAACCCGATTCCCATTTGTAAAAGCTAAATCTAGAATATTCTCCCCTCTAGTTGGTGTCTTAACTAGCTGTGCCATAGCTGCTCCTGTAAAGGCCTCTACTATATTCTTACTTTTGCATGTAAGGGCACTGGGGATATTCCAGTCAACATCAGGCATGTTGAAATCACCCATAACCACAATATCTCCCTTTACTGCCATTAGGGTAATCTCATCCACCATCTTGTTGTCATGTTCCTCAGATTGCCCTGGAGGCCTATAGATCACCCCAATTCTAATGACAGAACCGTCTTTATTTTGCATGCAAATCCAGAGGGTCTCCAGATCTTTACATGTATTTTGAATTAGTATTGTTTTTAGACTTTCTTTAACATAAATGGCTACTCCACCTCCCCTTCTCTCTATTCTATCCTTCCTATACAGTGTATATCCTGGTATGGATATTTCCCATTCATTGGAATCCTTAAACCATGTCTCAGTTATGGCAACCAGATCCAAATTATCTCTAGATATTATGGCCATTAACTCACAGAGCTTGTTGCTCAAGCTTCGAGCATTCGTGCACATTACCCGAAGAACATTATTTTCATTATTAGTTTGCCCCTTATCATCAACATCTACATCTATTTTATTTTCAGCTCCCTTTTCATAAGCTTCCAGAAACTGATGTATCCTCATTGGTCGGGGACAGAAATCCTCCACATCTGGTACATCTCTGTCCCCTTTACCTAGTTTAAATGCCTGTCCAAAAAAGCTCTGAATTCCTCACCGAGCACCTGGGTACCTCTGTATGATGGATGCAAACCATCCCTCTTAAACAACTCCCTATTAGACCATCTACTGACATCATGACTTACATAACCAAAACCTTCAGCTTTACACCACTGCCTTAACCACACATTGAACTCTCTGATACAACTTGTTTTACCCTCCTGGCCACAAACCGGTAACACCTCTGAGAAAGTCACTGAATCAGTTATTTTACCCAGCTCCACACTTAGACTTTGAAAATCTCTTTTTACTACATTAACATTCCTCTGGGACAGATCGTTTGTGCCAAGATGCACCACCACATCAACTTTATTACCTTTACTCACAGCCCTGACAATGTTTGTAATCCGCCTCCTGTCCCTGTGGGCAGTGGCTCCTGGAAGACACCTCATCACCTTCACCACATCCTTCCTCTGTCCCAAATCAACACCTTATTACTATTATTACTATTACTATTACTATTACTATTACTATTACTATTACTATTACTATTATTATGCGCAGGAGCCAGATCTCATGCCAACATACATGCGCCCAACCACCGCCCGCCCACACAGGCCTCTGAGAATGCAGCAGGAGCACCAGCGATGGGCAGCCCTTCTTTGGGTGAGGCAGATACTACTAAGGATGAGAAGAAGAATATTAATGCAGACTTAATAGTTAATTTGACAGTGTTGTGGGAATTAGTTGTTAAGCAGAGTGGTGGCATTCAGGGAAAAACTGTCTTTGTGTCTTGTTGTTCTGGTGTGCAGAGCCCCATAGCATCATTTTGAAGGTAGAAGTTGAAACAATTTATGTCCAGAATATGAGGTGACTGTGGATATTTTCACCGCCCTCTTTTTGACTCATGCTGTATATACTGTAGGTCCTCAATGGAAGTCAGTTTGGCAGTAATTGTTTTTTCTGCAGTTCTGATTATCTTCTGAAGTCTGTGACTGTCTTGTTGGGTTGCAGAGCCAAACCAGACAGTTATAGAAGTGCAGGTGACAGACTCAATGATTCCTCTGTAGAACTGTATCAGCAGCTCTTTGGGCCAGTTTGAGTCGGAGCAGAAAGAACATTTTTGTTGTGCTTTTTAAATGATGTTTTTGATGTTAGGTGTCCACCTTAAGTCTGGAGATATGATAGAACCTGGAAACTTGAAGGATTCTACTGTTGCTACTGTGTTGCCTTGTATTGTAAAAGGTGGTAACATAAAAGGGTTTCTCTTAACATTTATCACCATTTCTACACGATTGTTGTTGTTCTGGTTGTAGGGTTGCTTCAACAGTCATAAATACGAGAAACAGTTATACTATTTGTTTCAGTCATACTACTATGAAAACCAGTCATACTAGTTTTTGCAGTGACATTGTAACTTTGAATGGTCATTAAACAAATGGTTGTAAATTGAGAATTATCTGTAAATGTGTACATTTTTCTCCATGTTTTCTTAAATTTTCTGAGACATTCAAGCAAATACAGTTCATACCAGCTCTCTCCAATGTGTTCCCTTCCAGTTGCAATACAACTGCAATTTCCAGAATATAGTAGTCCTTGGTTTATAACTACTACAGAGCCCAAGATTTCGGTTGTTAAGATGCTAGTTAAGTGAGTTTTGCCCCATTTTACTATTACTATTACTGTTACTGTTACTGTTACTGTTACTGTTACTATTACTATTACTATTACTATTACTATTACTATTACTATTACTATTACTATTACTATTACTATTACTATTACTATGCGCAGGAGCCAGATCTCATGCCAACATACACGCGCCCAACCACCGCCCGCCCACACAGGCCTCTGAGAGCATACCGGGAGCAGCAGCCATTGTTCCCACTGTTGTTTAGTAAATCACTAGTTGTTAATAGCAATTGCAATAGCATCTATCTCCGGGACTGCCTTCTGCCGCACGAATCTCCGGGACCGCCTTCTGCCACACGAATCCCAGCGACCGGTTAGGTCCCACAGAGTTGGCCTTCTCCGGGTTCCATTGACTAAGCAATGTCGTTTGGTGGGACCCAGGAGAAGAGCCTTCTCTGTGGCGGCCCCGACCCTCTGGAACCAGCTTCCCCCAGATATCAGAGTTGCCCCCACCCTCCTTGCCTTTCGCAAGCTCCTTAAAACCCACCTCTGTCGTCAGGCATGGGGGAATTGAAATTTCCCTTCCCCCTAGGCTTATAGAATTTATACATGGTATGCTTGTATGTATGAGTGGTTCTTTAAATTGGGGTTTTTTAGATTGTTTTTAATATTAGATTTGTTTTCATTGTCTTTTCATTGTTGTTAGCCGCCCCGAGTCTTCGGAGAGGGGCGGCATACAAATCAAATCAAATCAAATCAAATCAAGTCAAGTCAAGTCAAATAAATAAATAAATAAATAAATAAATAAATAAATAAATAAATAAATAAATAAATCTAGACTTATATACCACTTCACAGTGCTTTACAGCCCTCTCTAAATGGTTTTACAGAGAGTCAGCATATTACCCCCAGCAATCTGGGTCCTCATTTTACCGACCTTGGAAGGATGGAAGGCTGAGTCAACCTTGAGCCTATTAAGATTCAATCTACCAAACTGTTGGCAGCCAAGGATCAGCAGAAGCAGCTTGCAGTACTACACTCTAACCACTGCGCCACCGAGACTCTTAGTAACACAACTGTTATGTGAATCTGGTTTCCTCATTGGCTTTGTCTTTCAGAAGATTATGACCCTGAGATGCTGCAATTGCCATAAATATGAGCCAATTGCCAAGTGTCCAAATTTTGATCATGTGACCATGGAGACACTGAAATGTTTGTATGTGAGAAAGCAGTGATAAGTCATTTTTTTCAGTTCCATTGTAATTTTGATCACTCACTTACTGACTGGTTGTAAATTGAGTATGTGCATTGTGCATGATGGGATTCATAGTCTTGGCACATTCAGTCGAGAACGGTTCGATACCCTATTCTCATGATCACCATGGAAGTGAAATTTTCTGGTTGAATGGAGAAAAATTCACCATCCTCAATACAGTCTTAATGGAAGTTATTTGCAATCGAATAAACGAGTAACATGTGTATATTTATTGCGAACCACATGCCACTCAAATGAGCTCCAAGCATTATAAATGTATAGAAAGCAGTTCTTCTCTGGAAAGTGTTGCAGGCAGCTAAATCAACTTAATTCCAATTTCTAAGTTAGCTTCCACTCTTAATAAAGATTTTCCAGGGCACCTTATTTCACCTTCTTCAAGTTGTCCTGCAGAAACATGCACATTTCTTCTGATAAATCTTTTGGTAGAAATTTGGTAGATATGCATATCTTTGAACTGTTGCCTTCTGGCAGAAGATACAGAACAAATAGAACTCGGACCACACGTTTCCTGAATAGTTTTTATCCCAGAGCTATACTCGTCGTACTTAACAACGAACTAAAGGGTCACCATCAGTGAACTGTTGGACAATATTACTCGATTTGTCATGTAGATGGTTGAGTGGTTCAGGGTGGGGAATTTGTAGTGGGTGGGACATTTATTCTATTTTTTATTCTATTTTTAAATTTACCTATTCTGATTTTATGTATGGTGGGACTGGTCTCTGGGTGTCACATGACTTTCGTTGCCAATGACAATTTGTTGTTTTTGACAATGACAATACATTAATCAGCAGTAGTAGTAGTAGTAGTAGTAGTAGTAGTAGTAGTAGTAGTACTATGCCACTAAATGAAAAAAAACTAAATGTATTGGCATTCAAATCTGAAGACATTTCAGTTTGGAAGTTAATGAAGAAAGTAACCATTACCAAAACATGTTTCTGACAGACTCAGCTCAGAAGAAGCCGTCAACTCAACATCTCCAATTCCAGGAACAGAACTGAAGGGATTACAGATAAAATTGACTGTGGTACCACAGACAGGATAGGTTCTTGCTTAGAATGTGCAAAACTGTCCCCCATCACATACAAACCTGCCTTTCAAGATCTTGCTTCATCCTCCGAAAACTAAGCCAGCCATGTCTCTTTTTTTATGCTAGAGTGGCAGCTTTCTTTCCACGTTACACACACACACACACACACACACACACACACACATCTGCCCCCACATTCTCAGAAAATATGGAAATGACTCTCATATTCTGAAATACCTTCAAGGAAGGCTGCCAAATCCAAGCAGCAAATGTCTGGACAGCAGCAAAAAGCTAATGTTCTGTTTGTTGCCATATAGAGGGTCACCTGGATTTTTTTCAGCCCAAATCTGGCCCCTTAATTCAACTAACTATAACATTCATAGTGGAACATAAGAAATAATAAGGTGTCTTTGTCCAAGATATAATCAAGGAAGTAATAAACAAAAGTGGGCTAGAAATAGCTGTTATTTAACAAAATGCATTTTACACAAGCAAAAATTTGTTATTTTCAATCAACTGTCAGGCTGATTAGAGACTTGTTAAAGGTTAGCTCTTTTTGATTAAACTCTAAGGAGTTTGCTTTAAGAAACAGCACATAAAGTGACAGTGTGCAAAACACCATTTCTCATTACAATTGCCTGTTGTTCAGACAAACTGTCACAAACACCAGGAAAAAAAAGCTGGGAAGCTAAACTTTTAGTTCAGAGGAAAAGTTACAAGTTGACCAAAAGTCCTCCCTTTCTTCCCCCTTAAATAGGAAGTGGTTTCCTGAGATCAAAAGGCTTCATGTGGCGAGAACAAATGCTTTAAGGCAAGAAAGAGAGAGGAATCCCACCAAGAGCTAAGAACAGATGGCACTGACAAACTTGCCAGGGAGCCTCCCAGTCTCTTGAAGGCCTTTCCGTGCTCTGCCACTTTTAAGGAAATGACTGGGAACTGTTCTTCTGAAGATCTTCATGACTACAAAAACCAGCCAAGTCACTGTCATAAATTATTTAGAAGCCTTTCTAAGGAAGGAGGGAAGGAGGGAAGGAAGGAAGGAAGGAAGGAGTCTACGGAGAGGGGCGGCATACAAATTTAATAAATAATAATAATAATAATAATAATAATAATAATAATAATAATAATAATAATAATAAGAAGAAGAAGAAGAAGAAGAAGAAGAAGAAGAAGGGAAGGAAGGAAGGAAGGAAGGAAGGAAGGAAGGAAGGAAGGAAGGAAGGAAGGAAAACAATTTGGGAATTTCTTTTAATTTATATTAATGAAGGAAGGAACTCCTGCTGCTTTGAGAAAGACTGTAATTTTAACAGTTTAACTCAAGATCCATATCAGAAATGTTTGCCTTACACATTCATGCTCAAACAGATACCTACCTACACACAAGATCCCTCCTGTATAGCACACAGAACAACTTATTGAGTATGACAGTCCTATTTCCCCCACTTTCATCCTTACTTTATTTGTTTGTTTGTTTGTTTGTTTGTTTGTTTGTTTGTTCGATTTTTATGCCACCCTTCTCCTTAGACTCCGGACGGCTTACAGCATGTAAGGAAAGGGGACATGGGAGAAGTAGGGCAGATGGTAAATAGAAAAGAAAATAGATAAAATGAAAGGTAATGGGGAGACAAGGTACACCACTATGGACAAAAGAGCAAAGAAAAAAAAGATAACAGGATGGCATGCTTTTGGAAATAGATTTTAAGTGAATTAATAGAGAAAATAAATAATGGGCAAATGGATCAGAAAGAAAGCCAGATCTTACAAATAATGTATGGGATTGTTTAACAATTTAAATAAATAGAATTCAAGGATTAGGAATAATTTCAGTCACTTAATAATATAATTCAGATTTACTCAAAAGGAAATTTTACACATCTAATACTCATAGGTAAATGTACATATTGAAAATTATCCTTCAACAATTAGTTGATATTCTTTTATCATTGTGTTATATCTGGTCAGTGACCAAAATAAAAAAAATGAATTAAATTATGTCCCCACTGTGTTCTTTTCTAATGTTTCCTTTGCAGATTGTTTTGTGTTTGTGTGTGTGTTCAGAGTTACTGAACTCTGTTTATGTCTATATGTCTATATTAGCTACATTTTATGAAAACAGAAGTAGGAGAGATAGTGTGATACAATGGTAATGTGCTGGATTAACCTTGGGCCCATCCCTAGCATACCTCAGAGGAATAAGTTATGAAATAAAAATGGACCAGGAAGGTGTTTGTATCATTTTGAGCTCAAATAAGGCTTGTGTCTGAAAGACAGAGATTAAGGAAAGCAGAGGTATTTAGCAGAAGATAAGAGCCGCTATCTTGAGAAAATGGAACACTGACCCTCGGGCTTGAAAAGATCCCTTCCAGGTTTGCTGCTTCTGAAGAAAAGGCTTGACATATGCAACAAAAAAAGAAAGAAAGGGGAAAAGGGGGAAAAAGAAAAGAAATACCAGCAACTTCCTTTGAATTTTAGATGAAGCCCAGAAGAGTTGTTTTGTATATGGACAAGCTGACACAAGCGTGACCTTTTCTAGCTATTTGATTCTATCTGGCTTTGTAAAAAAAAGTGGTTAACAAATCAAAACCATGGGTAGATGTGATCTAAAGTACAGTGTGGAAATCCATCTTCGTCAGTAACTTTATCTACATTAGAAGTTTTACTGAAAATAGGAAGCCACTTAAAGTGAGAGAAAGACAAAAGAAACGAACACCATTTTCTGTCGGAGTGTACAATTTTAAGGCCGCAGGGCTTTGTGTAACCCTCAAGCCCTCTGAAAGTTTACTAAATTGTCATCCTTAATGTGGCCAAATGGAAATATATTATTAAATTATTCTATTGTTGGTACAGCATGTTATTTCTACATTTATTAAGTCATTTATAACTATTTGTCTTAATTGACAAACTATTTTGTAATAGCTCTATTTTGGGCAACTCCTAAGCAGTCCACTTAAAGACTAGAAATGTCTTCTGTAAACAATACATTGTCACTGAAATTATTCTTGCTTTCGGATGTTTTCTTGGTATTGAAGGTACAGTGATTTTTACCCTTGGACATGACGATAGGGATTCTTTAAATATATTTCTTAATTCACATTCAAAATGTGACATTAACTTTTCTATAATTGGAAACATCCACCCACCACCAACGCTCTTGAGTAAGGTTGTCGATTTCTTCCCTAAAGTTTTATTCACATAATAGTAGTACCAGTGGATAAGCTGTCAATATCTGCCATTGAGTCACAGCTCAATGCCTGAGTAAATAAATGATCCAACTTTTAATTCCTTGCACTTCTAGTTAATACAAGGGAAGGCAAACCTGTGGATTTGCAAATGGATCTTGCATTAGTCACAGAGAACATGGCATATGGTCTAAGATGCCAGAAATATAGTCCAAAAGAATTTATTATTATTATTATTATTATTATTATTATTACTACTACTACTACTACTACTACTACTACTACTACTACTACTATTATTTAGAAAGCCATACATTCCTTAGAGCTGGGACAGACAACTTTAGGTAAGACACAAGGCGTATGAAAAATCTGTATATATATATATACCCACTAAAACTCTCATTGTGTATTGGACTAACTAACTAACTAACTGAATGAATGAATGAATGAATGAATGAATGAATGAATAAATAAATAAATAAATAAATAAATAAATAAATAAATAAATAAATAAATAAATAAATAAATAAATGCCTCTGTCAGGGGTGATGTGTCCCAAGCAAGATACTACCTTATTATTATTACTATTATTTAGAAAGCCATACATTCCCTAGAGCTGGGACAGACAACTTTAGGTAAGACACAAGGCTTATGAAAAATCTCAGCTCATTAAATTTACTCTGTGTGTGTGTGTGTGTGTGTGTGTGTGTGTGTGTGTGTGTACTGACTAAAACTCTCATTGTGTATTGGAATAAATGAATGAATGAATGAATGAATGAATGAATGAATGAATGGCTGTGTCAGGGATGATGTGTCCTAAGCAAGATACTACCTGGGGAATTAAGATACTGGGTCTACTTTCATTTGTCCAGTTCAATGGTTTTTCCCCCCTTAAAATAAAAATGAAAAACGTACTATACTGCCTTTGCTCCTGCTTGGTAAGTGGTGAGATGTACACACATAACAAGTATAAGTGGGGACCCCTAGGACAGTGCAACACTATTTTGTTGCCTAGTGATCTGGCCTTTCCTGAGATATTGGTACTACCCTGAAAAGGGAGTGGAGTGGGTGAGAAAAAGAACAGATAAATAAATCATTAGTTCTAAGTCCTGAGAAAAAGTAAACTTTATTTATTCTGAGGTAGTTTTGGTTCCAAATATAAAGCATGGAGAGGAGACATTGCATCTAGTTTCATCTTAAAATTCTAGATAATTGCATTAGAATCTAAATAATACTAATTAAAGGCAGCAATGAAATAATTCAGGTTTTTAAAGTTTTGTTCCAAACCAGCCCCCAATGTATGGCTTTTTAACTGGTTTTTAGCATTTTTAATCAGCATGGAACGCAAAATATGGAGGAAGAGTGTTGAAAGTTAATATTTGTAGAGGGGGGGGGAGACCAAACATCTTTGCTCCATTTTCACCCACATTCATAGGGGGGGAAGGATAGGGTAAATACAATAAATAGAGGACAATCTGTTAGTATACATAAATAGATTCAACCCAAATTCATCCTGCATAAATAAAGCCTTAAGTAAGATCTCGAAGGGTTGGAGCCATAGTTATACTAAAATTAGATATGAGTAAAAAAATCCTATTTATTTCATAAAAATCAAAAGCAACATCATGACATACATAACTGGGAGATTCCTGCCTTTTCTATATAGTGTATGAAGCAGGCACTGCTTTATAAGCCATTTCTGCTCATTATAAAGCAAAATTGTTTTCCAATTTAATACATCAAGTAAAACAATTCTCTCCCGATAGTGAGTGTCTGAATCTGAACTAGATAGCTACTCCCTCCTTGGAGAAACACTTCCTTTGCGTTATACCTGCATCCTTCTAACCCTTGATCTGTTTGTGCAGCAGGCTGATAGATTGTAAAGCATCTTTACAGGTCAAAATATGTTCTCCAAGGTGGGCATATCTTTCATCCTCTTGGCCATCAGTTTGGAAGAATACTCCTACTTTCCCACACTCAGGAATACACTAACAATAAGGAAGCAGTCCTACACACTCTCTCTCTCTCTCTAATAGTTTAATCCTGTTAAACTCAGTGAAGCTTCCTTCAGGACTGATATATTTAGTGATGCAATGCTCCCCAAATCTGAATAAGTGTCACTGAAGGAAATGGCACTATCTTAAATATACGAAGATTTGGACTGAATATCAGGAAAGAGAAGGAAATTTATATTGGGATTCTCCTTCCTTTGAAATGCCTTACATATGAAAGGAATCTATTGGAGTCTCCTTTCAGGTTGAAATGGATTCACTGAGTTATTTCTATCCAATTCTTGTGAGGGTGGGGTTGTTTTGTGGGGTTGTTTTTTTTACTAAAGTAAATTAAGTCCAGAGGAAGAAATTAACTTCCCTAAAAAGGAATGTTTAGAATTTGGGGCTTTCATCTTATTTTATTAAGCAGATTTCAATGTTTGGATTCCAAAACCTGAGTCATGAAACGCATCTTCTCCAAAATGGTTAATTTCTATAGAAAATCTTAGTGGCCTGTACATGTATTGAGATATGACATCCAAGAAGTCCCAGGCATTATGGCTCATGGGCTAATTGAGAGTCATTGTCAATGACTTGTCTCTACTCAGTTCATGCACATCTGCAGATTTAAGATTTTCTCTCTCCTCTTCCCTTCCTTCCAACATTATATCCTCAGGTTTCTTGGAAGGAAGTTGTTCAATAGCTGGTTGAGAAATCTGTGAGTTTTATAGGTTTGCATATTTCTAAATTAATCTGAACTTTTCCTTTGTTTTATCTTAAAACTTACTTAAGAAGGGATGAGCTAACTAAAACCCTAGTGTACAAGTAGGGCATTCTGCCATATTCCCACAATCATACTCTTGATGTAATAATGGTTGTGAACTTTGGTGTTGGCTTCAAAGGCAAATCAAAAACAACCCATACTTTTTCACTTTTCTTTAGTGAGTTTTTCATTCCCACAGCCAATATGGCCTAGCTAATACAGAAAAACAATTTCAGCCAAAAATTAATGTGATGAGCAATAGACAAGATGCAAGGGTATCATCTTCTTCTAATGCAAAATTGAAGTTGGGTGGAAGGAAAATAATTTCTCCAAGGCCTCTTGTTACGCTTCTCTGACTATACATCTCTATGTAACCTTTGATTGTTTCCTTCTCCGTTACTGTGAGACTAGTAAGAAAGGATATAAAACAAACAGCAAAACAGACAGACCAAAATAATCGTAACTCTGTAATTAAAGTCTCTTGGCACCTTATGGGGGGAGGGAATGTTATTAGCTCCATCACTTCTAAATTTCCTACTACTGAAAGTGTACCTCCTAACTTTCAGGGAGTAGATGGAGGAAGGAAAATACTTGTCCCTGAGATGTTAGATGTAGTAAACTAGCCTTTAAAATATAGATTGTTCCGGTTCTTATTAGAATGCGAAATAAAAGGAGGGCTAGTAAGATATAGAAGAGAGAAGGTTTAAAGCTCGGTAGAAAGGTCCCTCTTCTATCTCGTGCTTTAAAGGGGGGGAGGAATGGAAATGAGGATTTGCTTTGCTGGTATTCTAGTGATGTGGAGATTGCATTCACATTCGTGGTACTCCGAAGCTTGAAGTAACAAAGAAACATATAATACATGCACAAGCTTAAGGGGAGAGAGCTTCAAAATCTACATTTTATGAGCAACCCTGTTGGAACCCGTTTGTATCATTGTTAACTAACTCTTGAGTACCCAGAAAAAAAATTGTGCAAAAGTTCCTGTATCTCTACGTTCGAAAATAACGCGTTTCTTTTTCTAAGAAGGACGCATGTGCATAGATACCATATATGCGCGTGTGTTTGTGGTTCTTTCGGGTGTGTTTGTCTTTTGTGCCCATAAACTGAGGACCGTCTACTCATTGTACAAACCGAGCAGCTGCCTCTTTGAAAGGGGAGGTTACTGCGGTGGGCAGGACTCGACTTAACCAGCCCCCCCCTTCCCCTTTCAAGAGGACACCGAGCTCGGAGAAGCTTCGGGGGTGGAAGGCCCGCTGGATCTGTCCGACGACGCAGCCTCGCTGCTTTCCTTAGCAGAGTCGCGGAAAGCCGGGGCAGCAATGGGGTGGGGACCAGCCAGTCCTTCTTTTTCCCTCTTCTTCTGTTTCATCCTCCGATTCTGGAACCAGATTTTTACCTGAGTCTCGTTCAGTTCCAAAGTAGCAGCGATCTCCACCCTCCTGGCTCGAGTGAGATACTTGCTGAAGTGAAACTCTTTCTCCAGCTCCGTCAATTGTTTGGTGGTGAAATTGGTCCGGATCGTGCTGGCATGGACGGCTAATCCATAGTCAGTCACTTTCGCTGCTGGGATGAGCCAGAAACGGAGAAGGATACAATCAAATTTAGAGTTATTTCCAAAATAAACCAGCAACCAGATGATATTAATTAATCTCTGATATAAACCTATAGAAACAGGTGTGTGTCTCGCAAAAGTCCAGCCCTTTGAAAATGTTGAGTGGCACCTTTTACTTTACTTTATGTTAGCAGTTCCTGGCCGGTAACCTTTAATATATTATACTGCACCCATACTTTCAAGCTGGCATGGACATTGTGATACAACACACCTTGGAGGGCATCAACTTGAAAAGCTTCCTCTATACATTCTGGACGTAGTTTGACCCTTTCAGAAATGTGGGCTTAACTTTCATGGTACTTCCCATTAAATATGGGCTTAACTTCCATTCACAATTCCCATTAAGATTTTTCAATGTCTAACTCTAGGTTTAGGAAAGATTCTGCTGTGATCTTTATCTTAGAGATTGTGTTCTGATCTTTTTTTATTTATAAAAGAATTCCTGCAGGGTTTTGGCACAGAAAGTTATCTGTATTCTAGATCAGTTAGTCCTACCTGAGGCTGATTTGGAATAAGCAGGAAAATAATATGATCCAGGAAAAGACTGGGGGGGGGGGGGATCTCAGATCAGTCTGATAAGATCTTCATCCTCTTCAAGCCAAAACACCTTGAGAAAAGATACTCTGAAATGTTTAGCCTTGAAAAAAACTTCTGCCTCCCTTTAAGTTTTTCTCCTAAATCCTGACCTGACAAGATTCCATATGTTTCATGCTGAGGCAACATTTTCCACCAGCCTTATTATATACTAAAAATATCGGGAAGGAAACTCAGCTTTACTGGTAGTTGATGGTCCAATATCTGGTCTATGATTGGATTTCTACATAGTAATAAGCCATGTAACAAGTCTCTGAAAACCACAGTTCACATAAGCCACTACAATATCAATACACACAAAAAAATCGCCCTTTGATTTGTGAACTCATTTTTAATGTCAGGGCTAACTCACTCAAACTGTTTCAACATATTCTGTACAGACCAGGGTTTTTCTTAACTTCAATCCCAATTTCAGAATTGAGGGATATATTAGTTCTGTTCCTGATTTGTTTCCTTTGGATCTGATCAAAGTTGGGTAAGATGAAAAATAATAATCTGGACCAACTCTAAACAGGACCAAGATAATAGACCCAGTTCATTTCTGGGGGGGGGGGGGGGGGTCATGATTAATGTATGGCTTTTGAAGGATTCAGAAAGCAATCCAAACGAGTCCTTCAGGAGTTGGGTGGCATATGATTCAAATAAATAAATAAAATGAAGGCAGTTGCATAAAAATTAACCAACTTCTAATAGAGGATACTATTCAAAAATAAGCACCTAGTAAAATCCTAATTGGGTTGGTCTTCCATGAACAAGCATGGAATATTCATCTGCCTGTATATTCATCTGTTTCGTGGAAATGCTTTTTTCTGGCTTTTAATCCCTGGTTAATAGTGATAGAAAGAAGGTTTCCTTCAACAGGGCTGGGCCCATCTAGGAAAAAGGATTCTGTTCTTGTGAATAAAAAGACAACTCTGATTTTTCACTAGGAAATATGGGACAAATTAAATCTCCCCAGTGCCCACATCTCTTTGGGTAGCCATGGATCAAAATATGGAAGCAGAATCGAATGAGAGCAAAGCTATGAGCTATTGTAGCTCCTGGATGTTCAGAAGATCTCCATTTTCCAAACTCTAAATCAAGATTAGACAACTTTCTGCCTCCAGGTCTTGGGAGGTTTTTTTCCCCGGAGGGAGGGACTTCCACTGTTATAAGTCTCAGTCAGAATTGTCAGAAACATTGAGAATTCCACAAACCACCTATCATTTCTTGCAGTTGCTCTAGTCTACCTGGATCTTTTTATTGATTTAACAGGTTTGGGAAAGATTATTTTTGTCTTCCTTATTTATCATATTACACAAAAAAAATTAGTACAATAGCACTAGCTGCCCCCATCACAGCACAATATTTTATTGAACTTTTTCACTTTTGGTAAGTTCACATGTATCCATTATACTTTCATTTTTATCTTCCTGCAGTTTGAAACAATTTCTTCTGAAACTATCAATTGTAGAGCCACCAAATGAGTCTGGCCTTCTCCTTTCCATTTGGCAAATTCTGGAAACAGAGAAGTTTTTTCCCCACCCCAACTATTCTCAAACTGGCCTTCCTTCCTTCTTCCCTGCTTCTTCCCTTTCTTCCTACCATCCCCTCCCTCCACCTTAAGATTTGCCTTCTCAGATGAAGGTTAGGGATGGAGTGATACTCCTGATTTCCAGGAGCAGATCCTCTTTTAAAACAGTAGCCACCTCAGAAGATGGCCCTGGAGTGCGAGGTAGATGAGGGGAAACTGAGCCAATTCAAAGCCCCGTTTCCACTCGCTTCCTTTGTCCCACTTGCTTCCCAATCCCCTTTTTTATAGGATCCTGGCAAGGCAGCAATAGGAGCACACCCTTGTCTCTCTGGGTGTCCAGGTGTGTTAGAGATTTACCTGTTCTGGGAGGGTTCCTTTTCACTTTCATCCAGTCGAAGGTCTGGCTGGTGGTAACAGTGGTAGCAGCAGCAGCAGCAGTAACCGTGGGACATGGATGGGCCCAGCAAGTTCTCAGCTCTTTGTTCTCAGACAGAGGTGGGGAGAGATTGCCCAAAGCCCCTTGCAAGTAGCCCCCTTGATCTGAGCCATATTGGTGTGGTTGGAATTGGCCCGGGGTGGCTGCACAAAAAGCATCAGGTATACTTCCCACTAGGTGGGAAGAGGAGTGGGAGGAAGCAGCAGCCAAGCTGGCAGGGTAGGCCGAGGTCTGAAAGTAAGCTCCATCCGTCTCTGGGGAGCCAGGGTAGAACTGAGGGTTGGCGAAGCTGGGGTTGCAGCCCGAGTTTGCGTACCCCCCTCCTCCTCCTCCTCCTCCTTGTTGAGAGGGGCTGGTGAAGGAGATACCAAGGCTAGCTGGGCTGTGAGGAAGAGGAGGAGGAGGGGGGTAACTGGGCCCCTGTTGTTGGTGGGCATTGGACCCAGTAGCACCCACCCCTATCACCCCGAAGCGCCCATCTGACTGATAGCTGTCACAGGCTGGAGTGGTACCTGAGCAGGCTGGGTAGGAAGTGGTCCCTTGGCCGAGGTGCTGGTACTCCTTGGGCGGGTAGGCGCTCATCCCATGGTTACAAATTGCATAGTCTAAAAAGAAGTCCATTCTAGGTATTGTTCCTTTGCCAATGATGGAAGAGGCTTGCCCTGTTTTATGGGGATTCCTTCTGCCCTACAACCTTTAGATAGTATGTCAAAGTTAACCAGGGGGAAAAAGGGAAGAGAGAGAGAGAGAGATGAAGAAAACCACCCTTCCCATCTATGGATCCCCAGGCTTAACACCCACCCCCCCCTCTTCCTGAAGCTTCAGAATGGGGGATGGGAGAAGGTGGTGGTAGGGTGGAAGGGGATCTAAGCCACGTGGTCCCCTCCAAGCCCAATGAGCAAATGCCTCCCAAACTTTGTCAGATATCTGCCATCATCCATCAAGTCCTTGGCATTTGCATGACAAAGGGACTTCAATCAAACTTTTCCCCATCGATCTGATTAACAACATGGATACGTCAAAAGGTTTTTCTCTCAAAGACTTTGGAAGAGGGGTAGAAAAAGGAAGTGATAGAAAAGAGGTTGGGGGAGGAAGAAAAGAAGGGGAAAGTTAAAACTATTCAAAGTCTATTCTATGTGTTAGAAAAGCGGGTGACAAAAATAATCAGAACTTTTCTCCACCACTGAAACAAAAAAGAGCTTTCACCCCATTTCTGCTACAGGGGACTCACCTAGCAGAGAAAGAAATGTATGTGTGTGTGAAAAAGGGTAAGAGGTATTGGAGACTTCTTTATGATAGAAAATGTTCCTTTTCCTCATTAAAAAATAATCACTGAAGAGATACTTAAACATTTATGGGGTTTGCTTAAAATGTCTTTTGCCATCTCTTAAAAAAAAAATCCAAATAGCTTTGCTTTGCATATCGCCTTTGTGTCTAGAAGCAGAGTTCTTAAGAGCAATTTAATTCAATCAACATTCTAATGAGTTGGGAAATAAAGTTAGAAACACAATTGTGTTTTGTTGAAAGGGGAAAGGAGAGAATGGCAAATGAAATTGAAATTCGATCTACCCTATCCATCTATTAGTTATTTATTTGCTCTGACTAGCCATCCATTTTCCATCTCTACCCCCTGATATCATTTGCAATCCCCTTCTATTTTTTTTTATTCAATAAAAAGCTTGTAGCTGCTGGACTTTGATTTGTCTGTTATTGGGAGGGGGGAATTTTAATTGTTGCAAATCATTCTTCACATTTAAATAAAGACAAGCAAACAACTCCCAAAGGCCCCTTTCAGAGCCACCAATTCTTAATCCTGTTTTGCACAAGACAAAGAGCAAAGAGTCCCTTCGTGTTGTTTTATATGGCAAGTAAATAAAATAGGTGTTTGGAAATAGGTGCTTATTGCTTTAGGAAGCAAAGGAAAACGAGCTGTTTTCTTTTCGTTGAGCAGACAGAAACTTCACCTTTTCATTTACCTTCAGGATAAATGTTGGTCAGAGCCAAATCTTCAGGGTTGCGAAGCTGGCTCTTAAATGAACTTTTGGCCTATTTCAACCTCTGGTGCTTTCCCCCTGGGCTGTACATATCCTGACAAGTAACAAATGACTGTAGGCGTCAGCCTGCAAGTTACTCTTGTCTTCCGTGTGCTAACAAGTAAATAAATGTTGCTGCCTTGGCTTTCCATTATATTCAGCATCCCAGAGTGGTTGGGCTTCTTCCTCTTTGTCAATACACGTGGGCCAAAGGAGGAGATTTCTTTGGAAAAGAAAGTCCGTAATTACCCATTTATGAACTCTAGAAATGAAGGACGCTCACAACCGAGAAGAGTAAAGGGAAGAACGGGAGACCCCGTTGGTGGTGGAAAGGCATTGGAGTCCTCCTGAAGGCTATAAAAATGGAGGGCCAACGTGGCATATACGTGATTGGAGAGAGCATTAGAACTCCCATTTATTTTTGTACTTTCTTTCAGGAATTGAAGGAGAAGGAGGCGAGCCTCTCCGAGAGATTTATCTTCATATAATATACTGTGGACAGAAGGTGTCACTGAGGCTACCCTAATGATGTCTGTACACAATGAAATAAATGAGGGGTTCAAGGAAAGAAAATCAAGAAAGACATACCGAGTGAGAAAAATTGAAATTAAACCTGGGGAAGGATTAGAGTCTTTTACATTTTTTTTAAATAAAAATGCTTTTTTTATGAGAACACATTTGCACTAGAAAACATGTATAATAAATTTATTTTGGGCCACTCACGCATTAACAAGAGTTCACTTCAGGTTTTGCAGTATAATCCTGACCAAATTCAGTTTCCTGCATTACAAATCACAGGCTTTTGATTTAGATAAACTGTTTCCCGGTTTGTTTCCTCATTATTTCCTAACCAAGAGTTATTGAAAGCTTCGGGTGCAAAGTGGCTCTTTAAAGCCACTGAAAATGGCTTGGGAAACTTGTGCTCCCAGACCTGTGGATGCCATCGATGAGACCCTTGTCCAGCACAAGAATTAGGAACCGTAACATCATCTGAATGCTACCAGGGGACCTCCCCTGAGCAGGTCCTCAGTGGGAAGGCTTGCTATCATCCGGACAAATTTTTTTTCTTTTTTCCTCTCCCGTCTATTTGCAGTATAAAACTAATGCCAAGTATCAATTTATCCTTCCCAGCCCATCCTGTACCCCTACTCCCTTAGAAGGCTGACCTATTAAAAAGAGGTGGTCAATTACCGCCAGGGAGAAGTTATCAATGTTTTTTTCCGGTTTAAAGCCCAAATAAAAATCGGGATCGTTTATCAAATCCAACCAGTGCTTTCGAAGTTAAACGGGTGGTGGGGAAGAAAGGTTTTGTAGAGTTATTTGAGTAAAAGCTTTAAGAAACTCCGGGGGGGGGGTCGAAGAGTTATTTTAAGACCTGTTCCAGTTGGGGCAAGGCCGGGAGTAGTTAGCCCGGATGGCTAACCTTTAGGTAAGGAAATTCTACCGGGGCACTGGGTTCCATATAACGAAAGAAACGGGATAGGAATTGGAGGGGAGGACTGAATACAAGAAAGACAGCGCTTGGTTTAAATCAACATCCTGAGTGCCGTTTCCTGGTATATATATATATATTTAAAAAAATCTTAATTCTGACTCAACAGGAAAACGCCCCAGTTTTGCAGCGAACATAAGGTCCAGCAACCCTGTCCCTAGTCGACGAACAAACTCTTCCTCGATCTGCAGATTTTTCCATTTGCTGGTTTCCTTTTCCCAAATCCTGCAATCCTCTCCACTGCAACCCAACAGGACCGACACAGACTTCAGAGGATAATCAGAATTGCAGAAAAAACAATTGCTGCCAATCTGCCTTCCATTGAGGACCTGTATACTGCACGAGTCAAAAAGAGGGCGGGGAAAATATTTACTGACCCCTCACATCCTGGACACAAATTGTTTCAACTCCTACCCTCAAAACGTCGCTACAGAGTACTGCACACCAAGAAAACTAGACACAAGAACAGTTTTTTCCCCGAACGCCATCACTCTACTAAACAAATAATTCCCTCAACACTGTCAGACTTTCTACTAAATCTGCACTTCTATTCTACTAGTTTTTCTCATCATTCCTATCACCCATTTCCTCCCATGTTGACTGTATGACTGTAACTTGTTGCGTATATCCTAAGATTTTTATTAATATTGCTTCTTCATTGCTTATTTGACCCCTATGACAATCATTAAGTGTTGTACCACAATTCTTTACAAATGTATATTTTATTTTATGTACGTTGAGAGCATATGCACCAAGACAAATTCCTTGTGTGTCCAATCACACTTAGCCAATAAAAATTCTATTCTATTCTAGTCTTTTCTAAAGGTTTTGTCACCTGGCAAGGGATACCGGCAGTCGGGCATAGTTTAAGGAGAGGAAGGAAGGAAGGCATGCTCTTCCTGCTGCTATCATTTGATTGACAGAACTATGAATATTAAAATTCATGCCACATAAAACTAGCTTGCACTTGTCCGGTTTAAAGCAGGCATGGGCGCCTTGAATATGTTGTAACTACAATGATACCTTCGAAAATATAATTCAGGAAATACCATTTAGTGTCGATTGATCTCTGGATCCAGAAAGTTCTCTCCCACTCCCACCCTCCACCCTGGCCCCCACATCGGAGCAACTGGCTGCTGAACCGCCAGGTTTGCCTCCCTCCGGAGCTCAGTGGCCGCTCACCATCTGCTCCTGAATGGTGCTGATTTTCCCACCCTCCGTCGTCACTTGTGCTTTGCAAAATATCTTGTGTCCCAAGAATCTTGGGAGGCGGCTGCATGCTTGCAAGTGAACAACAACAAAAGTCTGATTTCCGCTTAGGAAAGGTCTGTAACTGGCCCTTCATCAAGAGCTGCGGGACACCTTCTAAAAAGGTTTTATAACAACTTTTCAAAAAGGAAAGAAACCTGGGTGCAAAAGTTTCTTCAGGCAAAGAATAGGCAGTAATGAATTTTATCTGAATTCAGATACTATTGGGAGAAGAACGCCCAAATTCTTTCTCACTAAATTGTCAGAATTTTTAAATATTAAATTACAAAGGTGTTAAATTAATTTTAAAGCTACATTATGTAGTGTTAATTATGGGTGCTTTAAAAAACCAATAAAATATTGGCAATTATGAACGGTAGAGCATCAGTGAGGAGAATATACATTTAAGTATTATTATGATCATTTCAATAACTTTCTAATTATTAACCATTTTAGAAGGATTTGTGGAAGCTTTTATTTCAAAATATCTGGACAGCTTCAAACGTTGGCATGGTATCAAATGACAGTGATGTCCTAAAGTAGAAGTTATTTTTCACCTTGTTTTTAATGGATATATTGCAATATATTTATTAGCTGCTGGCTCTTCTAGTGACATCAACCTTAAAATGATGTGCCTCATATTTCTCCCCTGGATCTGCAGCTTATTCAGCCGGAGTGCTTTACATATGTGTGGATTCCAACTTTAAATCTTCTTAGCAATAACCACACTTGTTGAAAAACTCAGAACTTAAAGCATTCAAGTCGAGAGGTTCCTATTGGGGAAGACTACGCTAACCAGGAAGAGCAGTAAGAACTAACTAAAAAAAAAACTAAAGTACTCCAACCAAGGAAGATGGAGATATTCTTGATCTCTCTCCTCTTCTTTATGAAGCAATTTACTATTTTCTCATTTCATATGTGTAGAGTCTGACATGACCATGCCCCAATAAGGGCTTTTGTAAATATACATCCTTTGTCTCATGCACAGCCCTTGGCTGAGGCACCTTAAAGTAGCCTTTTGCAATTCTTGTTTTAAAAGAGTGCTCTCCCTATTCTTCAACACAAGTTTTATAATCTGTCAGGTTTCACTGATTATGTGATTTATGGTGGAGTTGGTGGTTGGGCACTTCGGGCTGCTGCTGCTCTTGCATGCTCTTTCCATTGGGTGGGTGGACTGCATCTTCTATGGCAGTGATTTTCAACCTTTTTTGAGCCGCGGCACATTTTTTACATTTACAAAACCATGGGGCACATTGAGGGGGGGTGGCTAAAAAAAGTTTGGACAAAAAAATTCTCTCTCTCTCTCTTCCTCCCTTTCACTCTATTTCTCTCTCCCTCTTCTTTTCACTCTCCATCCCTCTTTCTTTCTCTCTTCCTTCTTTCCTCTTTGCTCTCTTTCTCTCTCCCTCCCTACCTCCCTCTATGTCTTTCTCTCTCCCACCTTCCCTCCCTCTCTTTCTCTCTTGCTTTCTTTCTCTCTCTCTTGCTTTCTTTCTTTCTCTCTTGCTTTCTTTCTCTCTCTTTCTCTCTTGTTTTCTTTCTCTCTTGCTTGCTTTCTCTCTCTCTTGCTCTTTCTTTCTTTCTCTCTCTCTTTCTCTCTCTCTTGTTTTCTTTCTCTCTCTGAGCTTCGCGGCACACCTGACCATGTCTCGCGGCACACTAGTGTGCCACGGCACACTGGTTGAAAAACACTGTTCTATGGTACAGTGTTACCTCTACTTAACAACTTAATTCCTTCCGTGACCAGGTTCTTACGTAGAAAAGTTTGTAAGTAGAAGCAATTTTTCCCATAGGAATCAATGTAAAAACAAATAATGCATGCAAACCCGTTAGGAAAGAAATAAAAGCTCGGAATTTGGGTGGGAGGAGGAGGAAGAAGTAGAGGAGGAAGACAGTCACTGCTGAAGGAAGAAGGTGACAGGAGGGGAATTTTAAAAAATCCAAAACTTTAAGGGACTTAAAGGGACTCTGAGGCGGTGAGGAGGAGCATGCGCCTCCCATACACCCAGCATGAGGCTGCCTCCCATATACTGCGCCAGAGAGAGAAACCCAGGGGGAATGGCAGGAAACTGGCTGGGCCTTGGTGCCACTCTCAAATTTCCTGGGAAATTTTTCTGGGCTTGGGTAGAAAATGATTCTTAAGAAGAGGCAAAAAAAATCTTGAACACCCAGTTCTTATCTAGAAAAGTTCTTAAGTAGAGGCGTTCTTAGGTAGAGGTACCAGCGTACTTGGGATTCAGTAAAGACTGAGCATCTGGCTTCCATAGAAACCTCTGCATGTATAATGCAGGACACACATTTTCCAAAGATACTATCAGCTATTATGCAAGTCCTTATATACAGAGGTTTAGTGACTTTTTTCCCCACCACTCTGTTTTTTAAACATGGGCTTTTCCATTTTTAAGCCTGTGTTTAAAAATAGTATTAGTGATCTCTTGAGAGAGTGCTACCTCTTTGTGCTCCAAAGATAAATTTAAACTTGGAAATGGAATATGGGTTCTGCCGGCTATATGTTGCTACTTCTGTCACCAGTGAGTACATTACAGGTATTATGTTGCTCCTTCCACAAGGAAATTTCACATTTTAACTGCATTAATAAGTTTTTTCTTTCCTTTATGTCATTTTTACACTGCCAGCTTTAGTTAGTCACTGCCAGTACTACAATTCCCATTTGATATTAGTCTTTGCTGATCATCCCCCTTCTTTTTTACTCCACACCCTCTGCTGCACCTCTTATCTTCTTATGTTTTTTTGAATACTGGTTTAGTGCAATTTCAGAAGACTGGTTAAACTCATGTTCAGAATTGTCCAATTGTAAACATAGTTTCCTCTAAGCTGAGCAGTGAGCAATCGCTCACTTAAAAATCATCATCAACTCAGAGTTTTCCAAACCTGCCCAGAAGCCGAGAGGGAAAGAGTGAGAGGGAAGGAGAGAGAGAGGAAGAGAGGAAGTGAGAGAAACAGATAGAAAAAAGAGAGGAAGGAAAAGAGAAAGAAAAAGAATGGGAGTAAGGAAGAGAGAAAGAAAATCAAAATCTAGTTTGAAACTAGCTCAACTATTTAAGTGGCATTTTGATATTGATAGAGTTGCCCTATTATGAGCTCACTGTTATAGACACACAGTACAGTATTTTATTTTGAAATTCTCTGAGGCAAAACAGGGTGGGTTTTTTGTTTGTTTGTTTGTTTATTTATTTATTTATTTAATATTTCTGTGCCGCCCAGTCCCAAAGGGACTGCCACTCAGACACTATACTTTTCCGCCCCCCCCAAAAAAAATTAGAGGGAACACTGATTGTAAAGTTAACTCAGTTTCCTCCTTGGTGCCCCTCTTCAATACCTATGATCCTTTAGCCATATTATTTTTTTGGACATAAGGTTAGTGCTTTTTTCAGAAACACTCACATGTACTCACTTATCCTTGCCCGCTACACTTTATGGACAGCAAATGGTAGCTGTGTTTTTCTACTACCGGTAGCAATGACCTACCAGCCAGAGGGAAAATACAAGCAGGGAGGAATAACCAGTCCTGCCTTAAAACAATAAGGAAAATGCTACCACTTGCCTTGTAAGGACAATACTACCACTTAGTACCACTTTTTAAAGAGATAGAACAAAGAATAGCAACAACACTTGAACCTATATACTGCTTCATAGTTCTTTTACAGCCCTCTCTAAGTGGTTTACAGAGTCAGCATATCGCCCGCAACAATAGTCACATAACAAGTAACTGTTCATAGATATTTCCATACGAATGAACTGGGAGCATTTTATCCCTGGTTTGTGTAGAGTTCAGAAGTAGTAGGGAAGAGAGTAAGTCTTTCATTGTTATTATTTTTGTAACAGTTGAGATAGTGGGTAACATCTCTATAATTTATTATTAATAATAAAGTTACAGAGTGCTGAAATGTTATACAATGGAAGGATAATTTGTACTGTGTTTTATTGTTGTGAGCCGCTCAGAGTCTTTGGAGAGGAGCGGCATACAAATAAATAGATAGATAGATAGATAGATAGATAGATAGATAGATAGATAGATAGATAGATAGATAGATAGATGATAGATAGATAGATAGATAGATAGATAGATAGATAGATAGATAGATAGATAGATAGATAAATAAATCTGGGTCCTCATTTTATCCACCTCGGAAGGATGGAAGGCTGAGTCAATTTTGAGCCTGGTGAGATTTGAACTGGTGAACTACAGCCAGCAGTCAGCAGAAGCAGCTTGCAGTACTGCACTCTAACCACTGTGCCACCAAGAAACCAATGAATTGCTCTTATATTTCTATCAACCCTTATACTGATACACTTTTCACCTAGGTCATGGACTAGATTCAGGCCTGTCAAACTGTTGACCTAAATGTATCCCACGTAAGCCACGCCCAGCCCAGCTCCTCAAAGGCAAAAAACATTGTGAGACATCATGATACAGCATATGATGTGATCAGGTTTGACCCCCTGGAATAGAGGAAAGCAACTAAAATGGTTGTTTAGCTTGGACTATTGTCCAAATTTCTCCACCAAAATCTATACACTTGCAAATAACAAAATATAATATTTTTTAATTTATAATATGAAAAATAGTCAACAAATCTAATCATTTTGATCATTGGTTAATCAATGAACCAATTAAGCATTGGTTAATCAATGAACAAATGATCCATTCCAATAAAGAACAATAAATTGTATTGGTTAGGCCAGTGATGGTGAACGTATGGCACGAGAGCCACAGGTGGCACATGGAGCCATATCTGCTGGCATGTGAGCTGTTTCCCTAGCTCAGTTCCAATGTGCATGTGTGTGCCAGCCAGCTGATTTTTGGCTCACACAGAGGCTCTGGAAGGGCATTTTTGGCTTCCAGAGAGCCTCTGGAAGAATTGGGGAGGGTATTTTTACCCTCTCCTGGCTCCAGAAAATCCTTTGGAGCCTGGGGTGGACAAAACACAAGCCTTCTGGGCCCACCAGAAGTTGGGAAACAGGCCATTTCTGGCCTCCAAAGGGCCTCTAGGAGTGGGGAAAGCTGTTTTCGCCCTCCCCAGGCATTGAATTATGGGTGTGGGCACTCGTGCAGGCACGATAGTGTGTGTGCCCACACTTTTTCGGCACCCGAGGAAAAAAAGGTTCACCATCACTGCATTAGGCCTTAAAAGAATTTCTAAGGCTTTGAATATATTGTATAACTCAATAACTTTAACAGGAAATTAAAAATAAATTTACTTTCTAAAATGGGTAAACTAATTATATATTTAAAAGATAGCTTCTAGCTTGTCATAATATCATGCAGTTCCTCTTGAACCCTGATGATTGAATGGACAAACATGGACAAATGGACAAACATGTTCTCAGTGCCAACATGTTCTCAGAATTCATATCTCTTCCCTGGATATTCCAGGAATTTCTTTGATTCAACTTGTTATCATTCCTGTTTCCATCATGCAAAATCATTTTTTCTTTATTTATGAAAAAGCTAAAATCCCTTTCAAACTTTAACACCTAACTTCACAAATACATACAAAATGCACTAAACAGATCGGTAATCCAAACCTAATCCAACATTACAAGGAATACTGAGAAAAAATAAATATCTTTAAAAGACATGGAAAATATAAAAGGGAAGCTGGTTTCTAAACAGCTAGAATATTACGTATGCAATGCTCAAAATGTCTCAAAAAATATACATGTTGATGGATACAGGCAACTGTACTTAAAGCTAATTAATTTAAAAAATCAACTAAACATCAATTTCAGTTTTTAAATACATTAATGGCTTTACATGTTGGCAAATATATCCACAGCAGAACAATTGTATACTGTAATAGAAATACCCAATTCCAATCATTTTTTAATACGAAAGTTATGTTTTATAATCCATCATTGGTTAATCTTCCAAAAAACAAGGACCCAAAATTTTCCTTCCTATCACTGTAATTCATATGTAGTAACATGACGTCTTTCGGATTTCATTTTCTATCTTCAGCACTTCTAACACCAATTTAAAGTGTGTGGTTTATTTATATAATAGAATTGTTCACTGCATGGTAATCTTTGTTTATGATGGGCTTCAGTTTTTAAAATTCCCAAGCAAAATAGGCAAAACCATACTGATTGGTGGAAAAGTACAAAGTATTTGTGTCACATTTAGTGTCTCTATCATTTGATATTGTCTTTCAAATTAGCTATTTTCTTTTTGGCTAGTGTTCTCGAGAAGATTTTGAAGGTTCCAAACATCAAAAAAATAATGGGATCCCATCAGCGTAATGCAATTAAAAGAGATAGCGTATTCCATCAAGTATCAGTCTTTTTTTCTTCCTAAAAATATTTAATTAGGCATTAGCCTTTAATTATATTTACTGCTTCATTTTCACTTGTGTATTTAGAGAGGCGATAGTGACACTAATTATTCTTATCCCCTAAAGCGCAGATAAAAACCTCTCTCTTAATACTCACTTTGACTTGATGAGGCTTCTTCCCCGCCCCAATTTTATTGTGAAGAAAAGCAATCAGTGAGGCTTTTCATTATTAGTGGTATAAAATTCTAGAACAGTCTCCTTAGGAAAGCTCAGGGATCGAAGAATCTAGTCGGGGTTCAAGACAGTTAGAAAAAATACCCTGCATTATCTTTTTTTATTATTTTTTACAATATTTCTTATTCTCACAACTGAGAATATGAAGAAAGTTCACAATAAGTCATTTTGCGTTATTCCTACCCATTACACTTCTGCATTGGTGATCAGAACTCTTGCCAGAACTTTTTCTTCAAAATCTCTGGAAGCTGGCAACAAGTCAAAACCAACTCAATACATTTTTCTTGAGGACTAATTTGAGTAGATAGGCAGCAGAAAGTCATTTTTTAAAAAAACAATTATACACACTTGTGGGATTAGTAGTATTTTTAATCTATTACTAGGTATTGTATTGCATCTAGGAAAAACAGCTAGATTGTCAGATGAATTTGGCTAGCAGCCCAATAGCAATAAGTTTACATAGATAGCGCAGATTAGATTCTTATTATACCCACAATTCTGTTTTTATTAAAAAAGGAAAGACTGGAAGGGATCTGGATGAGCTACCCACTATCAATTACAGATGAACTTGTTTTTGAAGAGAATCCATTTTCATTTTTCTTTCATGTCTACTACATGGTATGCAATGATGGGCTACTACAGGTACGGTCAGGTACACAGAACCGGTAAGAAAAGTTTGGTCAGGTACACAGAACTGGTAGAAAATTTTTGAATTGTATTCTTTTTTTCCCCTTCTGGGCTCTGGGTATGTTTTTCCTATCGCAGTAAATGAGTTTGAATGTGTATAATTTTAGAAGAGCTTTGTGTACGTGTGTGTGTGTGTATATATAGACATACAGTTTATATAGTAGATAATGTATATTTTTGTGTGCCTGTGTGTAATATGTATGTACACATACGGCATATATACATAGAATTAATTAGTATATTTTGGATGTTCAGTAATAGTAAATAGATAGGGAAACTGTATTTCTTTCAGGCGAGGAGAGGCCAGGCACCGTAACCCTAACCCAAACCCTTGACATGAGTGACATCAAGTTGGCCATCTTCAAGCCAGTCACATGACAAGCCACATTATCATCAAGCCACTCCCACCTGGTCACATGGTCAGCAAGCCACAACTATAAAATAAGCCACGCCCACAATATGGTAGCAAAAAAATTTGCAGCCCTTCACTGAAAGTATGGCTTTAAATTAATAACTGGCCACATTAATAAAGATATAAAAGTGAGTGTAAAACCTTTTATTATTTATTCATGTCCTAATGCTCTTCAAACTGCATGGAGAATTTTCCAGAACTCCTTTAATGGGTGGAGACATTTCCATGGTCAGGGCTGTTCTTTAGCAATGATCATTGTACCACTATTGAAAAAGTCCAATGTTAGAAAATCCTTTGTGTTGCCTTTCTTTGAAATTTAATTGAAGCACAGGAAACTAGGAAGGCTGCAGGCGGCTTTATGATAAGATATTCACATGCAATCCTTAATCATCTTGTAATTAAACTAATTAAAAAATGCCACATTGCACCCATTTCTCAGATATTACTTTCTCTTTTGAAAAAAATAGTATTGTATATTGTGAAGCAAATTTGGCTTTATCGGAATGAATGAAAAACATCAGAAAAGCTTTCCAATAGAATTTCTCTAATGTGTTTCCCCCAAAATAAGACCCTCTCTTATATTTTTTTGAACTCTAAAATAAGTGCTTGGACTTATTGCCATGCACTCAAAAGCCTGATTGGGCTTATTATCGGGGGGGGGGGGGTTTGTCTTATTTTGGGGAAAACAGGGTACAAGCATCATTTTACTTATCCTCAAAAATTCATTTCCAAATGTCTTAACAAATTATCATGAATTCACCTGAGTAATACTCTTCAAAGAAAGAAGGTAGACCACATTGTACTAAACAATTTGCATTTTTTTAAAAATTATATAATTGAGAACCTCAGTAATCCAAGAGTTATATCATGATCAATCAAACTCTTGAAAACTTTATCTCTAGTAGGAAGGTTAGCCCTTAAAATATTATTTGTTTCTTGTGGGAGACAATGTTAAGTCTAAAATAAGACTTACACCAGAGGTCTTCAAATTTGGCAACTTTAAGACTTGTGGACTTCAACTCCCATAATTCTCCCTACTGCTCTGCTGGCTGTAGAATTCTGGGAGTTGAAGTCCCCAAGTCTTAAAGTTGCCAAGTTTGAAGACCCCTGACTTATATGATTTCCAGGTGTTGTTTTTTACCAAAAAAGAAAAAGAAATATATAAAGCACAAGAAATTCATAGTATAATTTTATGATGCTATTATGTTCGTAGAAAGAGGATTAATATGCCACTTGTAGCTCACTAGTAAATTTGCCATTCATTAGTTATTCAAATAATGCCAAGGAAAAAAATAATAGTACCAAGAATTGGGCCACTTACTTTTGAGCTGGCATTCATAAATTCAATTTCAGACTTCTTTCAAGCCATTTTGGATTCAATTTATTTGCTTTGTTGAATCTGTAAATGTAATATTTTGTTGTTAGCCGCCCCAAGTCTACAGAGAGGGGTGGCATACAAATATAATAAATGAATAAAATAAAATAAAATAAATAAATAAATATTTAACTGATCAAACAGCACTCTGGTCCAAAAACACCTACAAGATCTAATCAGGTGAGTACAGCATGGAAGTCACTGCATCACATTTGTTTATATATTTCCCCATCAATAATCTCCAATCTTATGAAGAGGCAATGACTGGATGCTTAATGTATAACTTCCGATTGCTATGAACATCAGCTTGAAAATGTGCTTCCTCTGGCATTTGACATTTTGAAGAGTCTTAAAAAATCGGGCTAAACAAATGGTGCAATTTTTCAGTCATTCAATAATTTAGATTTTATTGAATATGTTCCCTTCTTTCCTCTGACACTCTGGTCTTGCTAATTAGGACAAATAAGATGGGTTTGCTGTGAGCAAGGATAATAACTGGCAAGGCCCCCCATTTATTAAGTCACTTTCCATTGGTGGAGAATTGATTGGTGCCTGTGAGTGGCATACTGCCTAGACCTGCAGTGACTTGAAGGGTCATTATGATCTGCAGAAGAGCCCTAGCTAGAGATTTGTATTGATAAGGTGTCACTTGTTTTGCACTGGTCTTGGGAATTAACCCCTCTTGCTTTGTCTCTGTTTCCAGAGGTAAAAATCACCCCGATACCTTCCCAATTCAAGTATGAAACAACATAACAGGCTGGCACATTTCCAAATAAAAGGCTAATGCCCAAAAGCAGTGTACTTTAACAGACATGATAAGTATGATGCATTTTGGCCATATTCATACATTACACTATAATATCATACTGTTTTATTAGCTTGAGTTATCATTATTTATTTGTTTGTTTATTTTATTTTATTTTATTTTATTTTATTTTATTTTTTTATTTTTATTTTTATTTTTATTTGTTTGTTTGTTTGTTTATTTATTTATCTATCTATCTATCTATCTATTTATTTATTTATTTATTTATTTATTATATTTGTATGCCGCCCCTCTCCGCAGACTCGGGGCAGCTCACAGCAATAATAAAACAATGTACAGAGAACAAATCTAATATTTAAAAATCTAAAAACCCATTATTTAAAAGAACATACAACACAAGCATACCATACATAAAACTATATAGGCCTGGGGGAGATGTCTCAATTCCCCCATGCCTGATGGCAGAGGTGGGTTTTAAGGAGTTTATTTATTTATTTATTTATTTATTACTTAGATTTGTATGCCGCCCCTCTCCGAAGACTCGGGGCGGCTCACAACATGTAAAAACAAATCATAAGCAATCAGACAAATTTAAAATATTTAAATATTTAAAAACCCCATATGCTAACAGATACACACACAGACATACCATGCATAAATTAAACGTGCCCAGGGGGAGATGTTCAGTTCCCCCATGCCTGATGGCAAAGGTGGGTTTTAAGGAGTTTACGGAAGGCAGGAAGAGTAGGGGCAGTTCTAATCTCCGGGGGGAGTTGGTTCCAGAGGGCCGGTGCCGCCACAGAGAAGGCTCTTCCCCTGGGGCCCGCCAAATGACATTGTTTAGTTGACGGGACCCGGAGAAGGCCCACTCTGTGGGACCTAATCGGTCGCTGGTATTCGTGCGGCAGGAGGCGGTCTCGGAGATATTCTGGTCCGATGCCATGAAGGGCTTTAAAGGTCATAACCAACACTTTGAATTGTGACCGGAAATTGATCGGCAGCCAATGCAGACTGCGGAGTGATGGTGAAACATGGGCATACCTAGGTAGGCCCATGACTGCTCTCGCAGCTGCATTTTGCACGATCTGAAGTTTCCGAACACTTTTCAAAGGTAACCCCATGTAGAGAGCATTACAGTAGTCGAACCTCGAGGTGATGAGGGCATGAGTGACTGTGAGCAATGAGTCCCGGTCCAGATAGGGCCGCAACTGGTGCACCAGGCGAACCTGGGCAAACGCCCCCCTCGCCACAGCTGAAAGGTGTTGTTCTAATGTGAGCTGTGGATCGAGGAGGACGCCCAAGTTCCGGACCCTCTCTGAGGGGGTCAATAATTCCCCCCCCAGGGTAATGGACGGACAGATGGAATTGTCCTTGGGAGGCAAAACCTACAGCCACTCCGTCTTATCCGGGTTGAGCTTGAGTCTGTTGACACCCATCCAGGCCCCAACAGCCTCCAGGCACTGGCACATCACTTCCACCGCTTCATTGACTGGGCATGGGGTGGAGATGTAAAGCTGGGTATCATCCGCATATTGATGATACCTCACCCCATGTCCTTGGATGATCTCGCCCAGCGGTTTCATGTAGATGTTAAATAGCAGGGGGGAGAGGACCGACCCCTGAGGCACCCCACAAGGGAGAGACCTAGGAGTCGACCTCTGTCCCCCCACTAACACCGACTGCGACCGGTCAGAGAGGTAGGAGGAGAACCACTGAAGAACAGTGCCTCCCACCCCCAGCCCCTTCAGCCGGTGCAGAAGGATACCATGGTCGATGGTATCGAAAGCCGCTGAGAGGTCAAGGAGCACCAGGACAGAGGATAAACCCCTGTCCCGGGCCCACCAGAGATCATCCATCAACGCGACCAAAGCGGTTTCCGTGCTGTAACCGGGCCTGAAACCCGACTGCAGGGGGCCTAGATAATCGGCTTCTTCCAAGGGACCGTTGGAACTGGAGTGCCACCACCTTCTCAACAACCTTCCCCATAAAGGGAAGGTTGGAGACTGGACGATAGTTATTAAGCACAGCTGGGTCCAGGGAGGGCTTCTTGAGGAGGGGGCGCACAAGCGCTTCTTTATAGAGTGATGGAAAAACTCCCCTCCCCAAGGAAGCGTTGGTAATCTCCTGGGCCCAGCTCCGTGTCACCTCCCTGCTGGCCGAAACCAACCAGGAGGGACACGGATCCAGTAAACAGGTGGCGGAACTCACAGCTCCAATGGCCTTGTCCACTTCATCAGGTGTCACCAGATCAAACTCTTCCCAGACAGGTGGACAAGTACGTGCCCCAGTCACCTCGACTGACTTTGCAAAAGACAAGGAGAGTGGGGGCAATCCTGATCTCCGGGGGGAGCTGGTTCCAGAGGGTCAGGGCTGCCACAGAGAAGGCTCTTCCCCTGGGTCCCGCCAGACGACATTGTTTAGTCGAATGGGACCCAGAGAAGGCCAACTCTGTGGGACCTAACTGGTTGCTGGGATTCGTGCGGCAGAACAAATTGTTTGTTTGTTTGTTTGTTTGTTTGTTTGTTTGTTTGTTTGTTTGTTTGTTTGTTCGACTTCAGTGCTGCCCAATCTCAAAGGACTCAGGGCAGATAACAATAATAACATAAATAGAAATACAAATAGATACAAAACAATAAAAAAGAAGTCGAATATAGTCTAAACCAAGTAAAACTTTGTATTTAAAAGAAACCCCATTAATATAAAGCAGTCATATCCCAGACATATATCCCATTCATACAGTGTGGCCCGAGTCTCCGGAGAGGGGCGGCATACAAATCTAAATAAATAAATAAATAGATAGATAGATAGATAGATGGATGGATGGATGGATGGATGGATGGATGGATGGATGGATGGATGGATGGATGGAGGGAGGGAGGAAGGAAGGAAGGAAGGGATAAATAAATAAATAAATAAATAAATAAATAAATAAATAAATGAATGAATGAATGAATGAATGAATAAATGAATAAATAAATAAATAAATAAATAAATAAATAAATAAATAATAGTTGGCCCCCTAGGCCTGCCAGCAGAGCCAGGTCTTTGTGGCCTTAGGAAAGGCCAGTAGGGTGGGAGCAGTATGGACATCGGGGGGTAGTTGGTTCCATAGAGCCGGGGCAGTCACAGAGAAGGCCCTCCCCCATGCATTGGGGGAGGGCAGTCACAGAGAAGGCCCTCCCCCATTGCATGGTCCCGCCAACCTGCATTGCTTTGTCGACAGGAGCCGGAGGAGGCCAACTCTATGTGTTCTTATTGGTCTCTTTAGTTAGTTAAATAATCTTTTTAATTCTTCCAATTTTAACGGATTTTAATACTTTCTATTTATCAGATTGTAAGATGCCCAGAATCACTATATCAATGAGATGTACAGCATAGAAATTTAATAAATAAATAAATAAATAAATAGAATCTGAACCTTGCTAATGTCAGTTGTAAACCTTAGTTTATGACTTAGTGTTCTATGTGAACCAGGCTAAATATCTGATTTTAATAAACCGTATCTTAATTTGCAGTTATTGACCTAGATGCTAAGTAGTTATTAATGCCTAAGACACAATATCTGTTTCCTCAGGGCCAAGCCTATCATTAGGCAGAGTGAGTGATGTCATTGGATGAAATTTTTACATGCTGTGTAAAAGTAGTGGCCTTCATGTACTCTGGGCTAAAAGTGAAAGTATCACAACTATCAAAAGGTTTCCTGATGGAATGGAAGTAGAACCAGGATCTCTCTGTTCCAAGTTCAGTATTTTAACTACTGGTGCTATATTATTTATTTATTGTTTGTTTGTTTATTTGTTTATTCATTTATTTATTTGATTTCTATGCTGCCCCTCTCCAAAGACTAGGATTTTACTTTATTTTTATTACTTTTACAATAAAAATAAATCCAATTAAGTTAAAAATTACATAACTATTTAAAATTCCTAGTTATATTAAAATCCATCACACCCATTCGTACAGCAATCATACAATCATTCGTTGGCCAGGGGCTAAGGTCTAATCGGCCCAAGCCTCGTGACATAAATGAGTTTCAAGATTTACAAAAGATATGGGGGGGCAGTACGAATCTCCCGGGGGAGTTGATTCCAGAGGGCCGGGGCCATCACAGAGAAGGCTCTTCCCCTGGGTCCCGCCAGATGGCATTGTTTTGTCGATGGGACCTGGAGAAGGCCAACTCGGTGGGACCTAACCAGACACTGGGATTCATGTGGCATGAGGCGGTCCCGCAGGTAATCTAGTTCGATGCCATGTAGGGCTTTAAAGGCCATAACTAACACTTTGAATTGAGTCTGGAAACCAATTGGCAGCCAATGCAGACCATGGAGTATATTGTTTGCCAAACACTTATGGAGGATTCTAAAGTGTAGAAGGCTGGCTTTTTGTATCTGCAGATTAAATGATGGAGTAGAATGGGAGGAACAAAGAGATGTGTGTAGTCATACAGATCATGTAGAATGCGACCACGAGAGCTATCATGGGCTTTCCCAGATATGCCCATGTTTCATCAACACTCCGCGGCTTGCACTGGCTGCCGATCAGTTTCCAGTCCCAATTCAAAGTGTTGGTAATGACCTATAAAGCCCTACATGGCATCGGACCAGAGTACCTACGAGACCGCCTCCTGCCACATGAATCCCAGTGGCCGGTTAGGTCCCACAGAGTTGGCCTTCTCCAGGTCCCATCGACAAAACAATGCCGTCTGGCGGGACCCAGGGGAAGAGCCTTCTCTGTGGTGGCCCTGGCCCTCTGGAATCAACTCCCCCCGGAGATTCGAACTACCCCTACTCTCCTCGCTTTCCGTAAAATGTTGAAGACTCACCATTACCACCAGGCGTGGGGGGATTAATCTCCCCGCCTCCTTTTTTCGCTGACCTTTATTATGTTTATGTTCAGTTGGATTGAGTGTGTATGATTGTGTAATAGATACGTTTTTTATAACAATGTATTTTTAAATCAGTTTTTTAAATTTTTTAAACATTAGATTTGTATTTATATTGTATTGCTGTTATGTTGTGAGTCGGCCCGAGTCTTCGGAGAGGGGCGTCATACAAATATAATAAATTATTATTATTAATTATTATTATACATACGTTATATGTAGTTAATCCAGCTATACACAGAGCATTTGGCTGTTCAGTTCAACATTAAATAGATTGTTCCTAGTTTGTTCCACAATGTTTTTCTCCAATAGCATTGTGTATTCTCATTGTTGAAACCAGCAATAGCTGTGTTACCATGAAAGCTAGAAATATTGTGCATATGTGGTTGTGGCAAAAGAAGAACAGTGTGGGGTTATTAAAAATAGAAAAACTGCAGATTAGGGGGTGCCCTGCTTATTATATCCTCCCAAAAGGAGAAGCAGGAATGAAACAAAAACTATTTGTTCTGTGGCCCTGGAACACTACATGTGAAGAATGTTATAGTTTCGATCTAGTAACTTAGTGAATTTTTATCACATAAACTGTGGTAATCACCCCATTTGGATTGGATTTGCAGAAAAATGTGGTTTCTAAATATCTTGAGATACTTGCACACTCCTCTACAAATCTCTGTGATAACAAAACTTTCAGTCAGTACGATTAACCCAACCATGATTCCACATATTTGGAACCAGGGACTGGGATCATGACATTAAAGGGAGGCAAAACTTTTCCCTCTTTCAATAAATGACCATTGTCTGCGTTCTATACCTTAGGCCGGTGATGGCGAACCTATGGCATGGGTGCCAGTGGTGGCACAGGGAGCCATATCCACTGGGACATGAGCTGTTACCCTAGCTCAGCTTTAATGTGTGCATGTGTGTGCCAGCCAATTGATTTTTGGCTCACCTGGAGGCTCTGGAAGGGCATTTTCGGCTTCTGAAGAGTCTCCAAGGGGATGGAGGAGGCCGTTATAACGGGCCTACCAGATCCACCAGAGTTTGGGGAAAGGGTTGTTTTAGGCCTCCAGAGGACCTCTGGTGTGTGGGGGGGCATTTTTGCCATCCCCAGGCATTGAATTATGGGTGTGGGCACTCGTGCATGTGAGGTACCTGAGGAAAAAAAGGTTTACCATCACTGCCTTAGGCAAACTGCAGCATCCATAATGCATTACCTAAATCCTTATAAAATGAAAAGTAATCTTACAGGGTATGATTTCAGAGGAGTGACATGGATAGGGAATGTTTAATTACATCCTTATTGTCTTTCCAAGTCTGATTTTATCCCTTTGCAGCTGTTTTTCAACCCCTCGATGATAAGAGTTGATGGCACCCTAACATTGTTACTTAATTTGAAGTTTAATCTATCATGGACCAAACAGAAATGCTCGTTGTTGGCATCCTGCCTATTGTATGTTTTGTTTTGTTGTGTTTTGTTGTGTTGTTTTTGTTTTGTTTTGTGTTGTGTTGTGTTGTGTTGGTTTTGTTTTGTTTTGTTTTGTTTTGAACTCTCTATGTAATAGATGTATTTCTGTTCTAAGTACCACACATTTCTTCCCAGAAAATTCCCTGCTGGGGTCAAACATGTCTAAAGCATCATAGAAAGCTATTCATTACCCACAATTTTATTTAATATTACTGGCTTCTGGACAATGCCCAAGTTTGGCATGAGAAATGCCAGATGCTGTCCAGAAATTAGCCATTTGTTCCCATGTGTCTCTTTTTAGCAGGAGTAAGGAGGTACAGCCCTCTGGATATTTCTGAATCACAGCTCCCATCAATCCCAGCAGCTTGTCCAAATAGGAGAATGAAGGACCTGGAGTTAGAACAATAACACAACTTTGTTGTAGCTGAAGTTAAGAAGGGAATATGTTACTTTCTTCATTAAAATTGTCTACCATCATCTGAAATAGCTTCTGTATTGGCTTTCAGGTAAAAATGCTGGAGTTAGTCAATACGTTTTAATCCAACGCCCTAAAGATACATAACCTCGATGCAGGATTTTGGCAAAGGAATATGTGAGAAATAATCCAATACATTTCAAAGATAATTGAGGATGGTTCTATAATAAAAGTTGGTTTGTTTGATCGAAAGTGAAATGATGTCTTCTAAGTTGGTTTTAGAAATAAGTGTAGTTTATAATTTTCAATTACCATTCTAAAATAATAATAATTGTAAACCTCTAGAACTATTAATTAATTCCACTTATTTCTTTACTAGTGGGGTATTTATTTTAGATTGGAAGGTATATTTTATTTTGAAATGTATTTAGTGAACCAATTGATCATAAACAATTCAAATGTTCTCTGCATTTTTATGTTATTGTTAAAGCCCTTCAGACATAAGCTGCTTTTCTTTAAATGTATACATATATTTAAATGTATATACAGTATACATACCCCTACCTACACAGAGAGAGAGAGAGAGTTCCTGCAAGTTCAGACCAGTTCTATAGAACTGTTAGTAACTTAGTGGCCTGGGTCGCTGGAAATGGCAGTGATCCAAGCCTGCCATGCCCCTGAGCTGGTTCTCTCAGCAATGCCATAGGTAGTGCCATCTTGCTTTTTGCTCTTTTTTTTAGTACTGTGCAATGCGCTTGCACCCGCACAGCGTGTTCCTGAGCGAATTAGCAATAGAAGAATCTGGAACCCACCGTGTGTGTGTGTATCTGTCTGTCTTTTATTATTATTATTATTTATTAAATTTGTATGCCGCCCCTCTCCGTAGACTCGGGGCGGCTCACAACAATAGTGGCAAAACAATGTAATACAAATCTAATAATGTCTGTCTGTCTGTCTGTCTGTCTGTTTGCAAGGCAGAAGCCTACGGTTTCAAAACCCGGTAAGGATATATCTAGCTGACAAGAGCATAATAAACTCAAAATAGATCTATACTAGTCTCCCTTCCTTTTCACTTATCAGCAAAAGTATGTTGCATACACACACACACATATATTATATATATAATATTTTTGCTGATAATGAAAAGCGAGGGAGACTACTATAGATCTATTTTGGGCTTATTTGCCCTCATGAGGTAGCCACATCCTTACTGGGATTTGAACCTGGGATTCTGCCTTGTAAGGCAGTGGCCTTAGCCTCTAGACCAGTGTTTCCCAACCTTGGCAACTTGAAGATATCTGGACTTCAACTCCCAGAATTCCCCAGCCAGCATTTGCTGGCTGGGGAATTCTGGGAGTTGAAGTCCGGATATCTTCAAGTTGCCAAGGTTGGGAAATACCGCTCTAGACTACAGGCTTGCCTCCTGTATCAGCTATGTATATGTAGGTCTAGGCATATTCAGGTCTTTTCCTGTGTTAGGTTGATAGACTCCTGGTGATATTTTGATGAGGTCCCACTTGTCATCTCCAGACTGTTGTCTTCAGCTTTGTGCTCTGGCAAACAAAGCGTGGTCTGAGCTTCCATCACTCTATAAATACTGCTGAGTGGGTGTGGAGTGCTGGCTCGGCTGCTGCAAGCAAGTTGGTTGGCTGTATTGAAGCATCTTGATTAGTTGGTGGGGTAACACGCTGAGTAATTGATGTAGTTGATGTATGCAGATTAGTTGATGTTTGCAATTAGGGATGACATCCTGAGTAGTTGTGGCAATTGATGCCTGCAGACTACTCAGCTATTTTGTAATGTATATCTGTGGTGTAATATCCCAGGTTTTGGTTTGGCTCCGAATTTGTGGTCTGGTTATGTGTTTATAGTATGTGTCTGTTTATTTTGTTTGTGTGTCAGAGGGCGGTGCAGCAGTTGGAGATGACTCCGTGATTTGGCTTCTGGGTGGTGGCTGTATTTTGTCTGTGAGGTGGGTATGGGTTTGGGTATGGTGAGGATTATTGGTGGTGGCTTCTTGTGCTCTTCTGGATCTGGTGACAGTTTTCGTGCCTGGACCTCATTGAAACATCGCCAGGCATCTATCAACCTTACACAGAAAAAGACCCAAATATGCTTAGATCTACATACCTATAATCTGTGAAAATGTACGAAAACAAATATGGGTATGGGCAGAACTGTCCCAGATGGGTGGGCAAAGCCTTTCATCTCTGGTGCTACTGCTTCTTAGAACTGGGCTGAACTGGGAGCAACCCACCTCTGATGTGTATGTATATATGTATGTATGTATGTATGTATGTATGTATGTATGTATATGCACATACATGTGTGTGTGTGTATACACACAAACACACACACATACATATTTATACATCAGAGGTGGGTTGCTCCCAGTTCAGCCCAGTTCTAAGATGCAGTAGCACCAATGCTGAGAGGCTTTGCCCATCCATCTGGGACAGTTCTGCACATATGCAGAAGTGTCGCACTCACATGTGAGTGCATGCACAATCCAGTAGAAAAAGGTTTTATAATCCACTACTACACACAGACACACACACACACAAACCAGTTCTTTTAAGGCTACTAAGTGGTCCATTTGCTTCTGTATAAATATGCTGGTTAGCCCCTTTTGTTTTCCTTTCTACTTTCTTCTCTGTCCCATTATCGACTCCTTTTTCCCTCTGCTAAGTATCTGTCTCCAAGTTCTCTTAGTTTTCTGTCTGGACCTTCTTCCTTATAAGGAAATGGCCAAGTAGGCCTTGAGTTGCATTTTAACACAACAAAAAGCATATCATTCCATTACAAGCTAGGCTTGTCTGGTTTCCCCATACTCTGTACATCTGCAGAGATAATGTAAAGTGAATCCTGACTTACACTTGGCAAAACAGTTTCTTAGTTTGGAGATTGCATCAGGACTGCTTACTTTAGCTGGCAGCAATTTCTCAAGATATTGGACAAACTCTAAATATAGTAATATGTTAGAACCTGACACCAAGACCTGAACCTTGTTTTCAAATAAGTAGGCAAAGATAACATACTTTATTTATTTGGCCTGCAAGATATTCCTCAGCTTGGTGCTTTCTAGAAACATTGGGGCAGTGACATGCAGTGTTCCTAGCCTACAAATGTCTTACGGCAACAATTGCCAAAGTATTTAGGGAATTCTCAAACATGTTATTCTAAAATACTGTGAAAGGTACTACTTTAGAGAGGCTACCTGGAGTTCTGTTAACATCAGTTAAACTAAATATGACCCACTTCATAATTTCAATGTTTACATTAATCCAGGACCTTATGGAAATATAACACATGTTTAGAGAAACATAGATTTGAGGGTCATCATTCAACTCCACTGGAGGGTCAATGGACCAGAAGAAAATAATATTCTGATGCACCAAGTGATTTGAAAGGCAGAAATCAATGATAGCTGACACTTTTATATTTTAAATATAATCATTCTTGGTGGATAATACCCAATATCTCAGCTGCAATTAGCTGGATGATCAGTAGTTGACAGCAATGAGATACAAAAACCACTATCTTTTGTAGCTATCTAGTGGTTGTCTAATTCTCCCTCCCAGCCCAGATTAGGTAACCTTAATGACAACTGATAAAGAAACAGCTGCAGAAACTGATGTGAAAACATAAACATTGCTCTTTTTTAATTGAACATCTTTAGAAAAGCATAATGAGATAAAGCTAAGTCCTTGATTTATGACCATTATATTAAGGGACTGAAGTTAAGGTGGCACTGAAAAAAATTCAGCGATTTAAGACTAGTCCTCACACTCATGACCATTACAATATCTTCACAGTCGCATAATTCAAATTGCACATAGCAACCAGCACATATTTACAATGGTTGTTGCACCTCGGGGTCATGTGATTGCTATTTGCAATCTTCCCAGCTGGTTTCCAACAAGTAAAATCAATGGAGAACCATGTGATTAACTTAACAACTATATGCTTCACTTAACCGTGGCAAAAAAAGGTTCATGAAATTGAATTAGATCATGTATTGCTTGCTTAATAATCACACACTTAATGATAAATCTTCCAGTCCCTACTATGGTTATAAGTTGAGGACTACCTGTATCTATCTGTACTAAATCCTAAAAGAAACAAAAGAATGAAGTGCAAATAATGAAATGTAAATAGGTAAAAAGCTGATATATTTTATGAATTATTATGAAATATAAAGCCTGATATATTTTATGAATTATTTATAAACAATAACTTTAAGTTGAAGCTTAGCTTTAAACAAGAATCCTAATTAACACAGCATAAACCACAGACTGAATTGATCAATAATGATATATTAAATTGCTCCTAGAAATCTAATTTTTCATAAAATGGAAGCATTATGGAGCTTCCACAACAATTGCTTAATTATATGACCAAATGATCAAATTTGAATCCAGTTTCTAAAATAAATGCATGAGTGATAAGACATTCAGGCAACCAGAAAGTCCCACCTTAGTCTCTGTTAAATGTGCTTGTGTGTCTCTCTGAAATTTGAATACATCTCCAAGAAAGTGATACAGTGTTCCCTCGATTTTCGCGGGGGATGCGTTCCGAGACTGCCCGCGAAAGATGAATTTCCGCAAAGTAGAGATGCGGAAGTAAATACACCATTTTTGGCTATAAACAGTATCACAAGCCATCCCTTAACACTTTAAACCCCTAAATTACCATTTCCCATTCCCTTAACAAACATATACTCACCATTATTACTGGTACTCACCATTGAATAAGACACTTAGTGATCCTGATATTTATAAACATAATTATTTATTAACAATAATTATTGTTTTTGCGATAACAACGCTGATTGGCCAAGATTTCAGCCAATCAGCAATGGCAAGTTTGGCGATGACATATTACATCATTGGGTGGAAAAAACCGTGGTATAGAAAAAAACCCACAAAGTATTTTTTTAATTAATTTGTTTTGAAAAACCGTGGTATAGGCTATTCGCAAAGTTTGAACCCGCAAAAATCGAGGGAACACTGTATTCCTCCAGGTAGATAACAACATTCATTGCTAAAGCTTGGCTCCAGTATCAAGACCTAATGAACTATTATTATTATTATTATGAATTCAGAGCCTGATTCCTATATAATTATCTTTTTCCTTTGCTGTTATGCAAATCCTCTTCTCTGAATGTAACTCTACTCTCTCTACTTGCATTATTTCCAAATTGTGTAGGTAACCCTGCTCAGGAAGGCTTCTTTTGGCTAAAGAGCTGAGTTAAATGTGGTAATTTTTTTTAAAAAAAGGAAAATTATGATTATTAGTTGTGACTAAGAGCTACTTAATCTGATGGCAACACTTCAGAAAAATTTTCCTACCAAATCTCATTAACTATGACATTATGCTTATATTACAGTTTGTTACCATTTGTTTCAATAGGGTTTGCAGGCAAATGCTTTCAGGAATGTATACAGTATGAAAATTCTGCATCTCAGACTGTATATAAAGAGCTTTCCACCACTCAATTTTTCTACTAATAGCAGTTTGGATTGGTTTTTCATAACACATATTTTGGTCTTAAGGGAAAGTTAAACATGAGTTATACATGGACCTAATGCATTATAGCATTCTCTCCTTCACATTCCCTACCAACCTCCTCTTTTTCTATTATATCTTTCACCTAACCCCTTCATCCTTGCCCCCAAACTATAATCAGCTTTGAGCATTTATAACTGCATTTGTAAAGTGGCAGCTCCCATTTCCCTGTCAGGGCTGTATGAACATTGGAGGCAGGGAGCTGTCATTTTTACTTATGCAGATTTCTAAATGTGTTATAGGTGTATCTATGCTGTAGAACTGCTGGGTTTGAACTTCAAAGCTAAAACCTAAAGCTTTGCACCCAAGTGGATACCAAAGAAGACCACCTGTAATGTCAAGTGATTAAGAAAGACCCAAGCAAATGAATTGGGCATCTATATCAAGGCTGAGACAGTCCTGCAAAATCTATAAATAAAATATTTCTCATTTTTAAAAATAAAAGCAAAGATAGCTTGGATATGAATATACCGGTAGTTACAGCTCTTTATTATTATTATTATTATTTTAAAAGGTTTCTTTTCTGAAAGAAAATGGTGTTCATTCCCAAGCAGGATTGAGTATTTAATTGGTTTCTCATAATATTGCTATTGGATCCGCAGTATAAAATTACTGCTAAATAAGTAACCATATTTTTGTCTTGGTTAGATGTATTTAGTTCTTTAGGAATGTTCCAACAATTTTCTCTCACCAAAATCTTGTTCTTAGGCACTTCCTTCTAAGAAGCTGTTATATAGTTCTCCTTCTAATTGCTGAAGACTGAACCAGACAGAAAGGGGTCATTACTGATTTCTTATCTATATTTGTCAGGAATCAGCCCGAGCCAAACTGATCCAAAGATCGGCCTGAACACAATTGTCCATGCCAGTCTCAACCCTGAACTATCAGATGCCATAATTGGCTATATAAAAACTAACCCCAATTACGTGCATATGAAAGGCAAGTTTACCTGTGTGCTCCTGTCATCAAAATCAGTGTATTTCCAAGTTATGTGAACTACACAGCTAATGTCATTTGTACAATAATGAAAACTGCAATCCTATGGATTTAGATTCAGAATTACAATCCATTTAATTTAGTGAAATTCAATTTATTCCTAAGCAAATATGGATTGGAGCACATTTATAAAGTACATGTGCACTCTGAGTGTCTAAGGATGATTGCCAGAATATCTAGTGCAATATGTCGAGCTCCACCGCATTTTTTAATTAATTAATTAATTTATTTTATTTATTTTGTCCAATGCACAATAATACACAATGAAGGTTATAGAGGTTATACTCGAGTAAAATATATTAGAGAACAAATAGAAGTGAAAATTTAGGAAGAGAATATATCAATTAAAGAATAGAAGGATATTATGAGAGTAATATAAGAATAGAATAGAAGAATAGTAGATACGATAAATGAGATATACGAGAGACAATAGGACAGGGGACGGGAGGCTATGTCTTCTGCAGAGCTCCGGTGCTTAAAAATCTATCTTTTAATCTATTTATTTATTTTATTTATTTATTTTGTCCAATACACAATGAGGGTTTTAGTGGGTATATATCTATATACACATAGTAAAATACATGATGAAGGTTATAGAGGAGATACTCATAGTAAAATATATCTAAGAAAGAATAGAAGAGAAGATATAGTAATAGAACATATCAATGAAAGAATAGAAGAAGAGATATAGGAATAGAAGAAAGATATAGGAGAGCAATAGGACAGGGGACGGAAGGCACTCTGGTGCATTTGTACTCGCCCCTTACTGACCTCTTAAGAATCTGGATAGGTCAACCATAGATAATCCAAGGGTAAAGTGTTGGGGGTTTGGGGATGACACTATGGAGTCTGGTAATGAGTTCCACACTTCGACAACTCGGTTACTGAAGTCATATTTTTTACAGTCAAGTTTGGAGCGGTTAATATTAAGTTTAAATCTGTTGTGTGCTCTTGTGTTGTTGTGGTTGAAGCTGAAGTAGTCGCCGACAGGCTGGACGTTGCAGCATATGATCTTGTGGGCAATACTTAGATCATGCTGCTTTTCAGAAGAGCAAATAATGTATCTTTTTCTACATGCAAAACTGAAACGAGCAAGATGTCTAAGTGGTTCGGAATAGCATCTAAGAGACCCTTTGGAGTAGACATACATTAAAAGCAAATTAAATAACTCATGTTTTGTAATATTAAATTTAGCAAATGGCCTTATAGAAGGTACATGCAGATCTATAGGCCTTTATTTCCCTTTCCCAATCTTTGCTAAAGGTTCCCTCCACTTTAAAAAAAAATTCTTGGGGACATGTCTTTTTTAAAAAATATATTTATTTTTTAAAGCAATTATTCAAGAGTTACACTGCATGTGATTCTTGCCTCAACATAGCAGAGAACATTGAATGGCATTGTTCAATGATAGGGAGATATGGATATGGAATTGTTATAGCTATATGTGAGGGTAACATGCTGGAAGAGTCAGGTTGGGCAGTTGCTGAATTTTTGACACACTGAGCCCAAAAGATTTCCCACCACTGTCTTAGATCAAGCACCCAGCTTATAGCATGGACCTTATACAGTGATGCCTTGTCTTACAAACTTAATTGGTTCCGGGATGAGGTTCTTAAGGTGAAAAGTTTGTAAGACGAAACAGTGTTTCCCATAGGAATCAATGGAAAAGCGATTAATGCGTGCAAACCCAAAATTCACCCCTTTTGCCAGCCGAAGCGCCCGTTTTTGTGCTGCTGGGATTCCCCTGAGGCTCCCTTCAATGGGAAACCCCACCTCTGGATTTCTGTGTTTTTGCGATGCTGCAGGGGAATCCCAGCAGGGGAATCCCAGCATCGCAAAAATGAGCGCTTCATTGGCAATGGAAGTCCGGAGGTGGGGATTCCCAGCGAAGGGAGCATCAGTGAAATCGCAGCATTGCAAAAACACCGAAGTCCTCGAAACCCAACTTCCAGACCTCTGTGTTTTTGCGATGCTGCGATTTCACTGAGGCTCCCCTCACTGGGAAACCCCACCTCCGGACTTCTGTTGCCAGTGAAGCCCCCCTTTTTGCACTGCTGGGATTCCCCTGCAGCATCACAAAAACACGGAAGTCCAGAGGTGGGGTTTCCCATGGAGGGGAGCCTCAGGGGAATCCCAGCAGCACAAAAACGGGTGCTTCGCTGGCAACAGAAGTCCAGAGGCGGGGCATCCCAGCAGCAGTGGTGGGTTTGTAAGGTGAAAATAGTTTGTAAGAAGAGGCAAAAAAATCTTAAACCCCGGGTTTGTATCTCGAAAAGTTTGTATGATGAAGCGTTTGTAAAACGAGGTATCACTGTACTTTAATACTGCATCGGCAGAGGGATTTTACAGAAAGACATCTGAAAGACTAAAGCCTGAAGGTGACTTTCAGCCAGGCAAGTTTAGGCCTCTTACTTAACTTCACAGAATTGATATTAAGGGAACCTGGGGAAAATTAACTGAGTTCTTTGAATAAATTTCAATAAATACTGATGTAACTGCTAATTTCTCCTTTTTTTAAAAGTAATCAAATGGAGAAATAAGATGGAAGCTGCAAACACAATTAAGCAATGTGGTAGTCCTCAACTTTAGGATCGCAACTGAATTTCTGCTGCTAAGCAAAGGATTGTTAAGTAGATTTCATCCAATTTTATGACCTTTCTGCCACGGTTTCTCATGCAAATCTCTGCAGTTGCTAAGTGAATCATGCAGTTGTGAAGCAAACCCAGCTACCCTCGCTGACTTTGTTTCTGGGAGCCAGCTGGGATGGTCACAAAGGATGATCACATGACTCCAGGACGCTGCAACTATATTAAATACATGCCCCTTGCCAAACACCTGAATGTTGATTGTGGGATTGCCAGTTTGTAAGTCATTTTCAATGCCATTGTATGTTTGGATGGTCACTAAATGAATGCTGTTAAGTTGAGGACTACCTGTATTTGTGTATCCTTGTATATCCTCCCATAAACATCCCAGTTGTACTCATATAGGTGTTTACATTTACACTTAGAAATAAGTAGGAAACAGCAGTTTATATACCCACCCCCCTGCTTGTTTGTATAATACCAAGATACACAATCTTTTTTTAAATAGGAGCCACATGTTGCTTCTGAATGACATGTCAGCAGCCAGTCTCCAAAGAGTGAAAGAATGATGCCAAGACAAAAAGGAACATGAATTAACCGTTCATATGATTCATCCATGCATATTTCATAAATTACCCTTTATGCTTCAGTAATATTTTCATAGTAACTTTGGTAAACCTTGACTGCAGAACCTCTAAGTATGAGACCTTCTATGTGCTCAGTCTGCTAGGAAATGTGTCCAGAAGGGAGAAGCACCAAGACTATGGCAATAAGAGAGCTGAAGGAAGGAAGTAATATAATAACAAAATGGAATAATATGCAGGGATACTTGAATTGAGTATTTTGCAAACTTACAAAATGGATTTGGAAAATCAGTCTGAATTGATTTAGATGTTCCAATAGTATTGAGCCAAACTGTTGAATTAAATTGATTCTCTTTGGTTTGACCCAACTATTTAAAAGGCAAGTAAGCATCCATGGAAAATGCTTGAACTCTGATTTATTTGAATTCAGATAAATAACTTGATTGGCGTGATTGGTGAAATTGATTTAAATGTTCAACAACTCACACACCCTGCTACGGATGCTTCTAAAGCAGTGTTTTTCAACCAGTGTGCCGCGGCACACTAGTGTGCCGTTTGACATGGTCAGGTGTGCCGCTAAGCTCAGAGAGAGAAAGAAAGCAAGAGAGAAAGAAAGCAAGAGAGAGAGAAAGAAAGCGAGAGGAAGAAAGAGAACAAGAGAAAGAAAGAAAGAGAGAGAGAAAGAGAGAGAAAGAAAGCAATAGAGAGAGAGAAAGATAGGGAGGGAAGGAGAGAGAGAGAAAGACATAGAGGGAGGGAGGGAGAGAGAGAGAAAGAGAGCAAAACAGAGAGGAAGGACGGAAGAGAAAGAAAGAGGGGTGGAGAGAGAAAGAAGGAAGGGAGAGAAAGAGCAAGGGAGAGAGAAATAGAGCGAAAGGGAGGAAGAGAGAGATTTTTTTTTGTCCAAACTTTTTTTAGCCCCTACTCTCCCCCCCCCCCCCCCGATCAATGTGCCCCAGGGTTTCATAAATGTAAAAAATGTGCCATGGCTCAAAAAAGGTTGAAAACCACTGTTCTAGAGTGCTAAAGAATAACGGTATTTGAAAATAAGACCTCACAATCTCTTGTATTACCAAGAACTAGTTTTGGAGCCAATGCCTGCTGCAGGTATGCAAAATTTGTCCACCCTAAATGAGACTCTTGTTTGTTCTACTCAGCTGCTGAGCAGAGGATTTCCCTAGAGCAGGCAAAAACCAGGGAACTGTTTCCATGGAAAAGATCAACCCACGCAGGATCACATACAAAGCCGCCGACATCTTTAAATCTACACTACAGCAAAATGAAATAAAGACACCAAACAGAGCAAAATGGTCTCTCTGTGTGTTTGTCTCTGTTTGTAAAAAGGTTGGTTTTAACAAACTGCTCTATATCTGGGAAGTGTAAAATAAACAAATCTCCCTTTCTCACTGGTTACTTCTGCCCAGCTACAGAATTTATTTTTTTTACTTCTTCCGAATAGAAAAAATGGGTATGAATTTATCCTGATGCTTACTAATATCTAGTGCAAGATGGTTTATTGTATTGCCCAGAGCAGAAAATTTGCTGGAACATAAATTTGAAAACATAATATTATCAAAATACAAGAAGAGGGCTTTAGAGAATGTACATACAAAGGTTTGTTCTTTCCTCCCATAAATGCGGACTCCTTTCAATCAGGCTTTCTGAGGGGGATTATTTGTTTTTTAAAAATGCAAGAAAGGGAAATTTTCATGGAAAGGGAAATGCGTATCCGTTATTTTTAAAGTGCAGTTAACAAAGAAACGCTTAGGTATCTAAGCTCATTGCATAATTGTCGACTCCCTTTGAGCTACAATCTGAGGAACGGAGAATTTGAGGTGTCAAAAGCTCACAGCCTGCTCATCCACAGCCTACGTTCCTATCTGCCCACGCTACCCCCGCAGTAACAGAACAATTTCTGCCATCTATAATGGCTGCCTGGGTCTGCAGCAATGCCCCCCCCTCCGCTCCCCGTACGAGCAGGCTGAGATTCCTGCGCCATCTTGAGTTTCCATTTCTCGACAACCCCCCCCCCCTCCTCCCTTTTGCGGCGCCGGTTCTTCGTCCTTCCGCTCCTCTCTCGGGTGTCGGGCATTATTTTGGCCCGCCATTGCGACTTGAATGTCTCCCAAAATTCTGCCAGGCTAGGGAAAATACCCGTGACTTAACAAAGACGCAATATGGTTTGTCTGTGTGCGCGCGCGTCCGCCTGTGTGCGAGGGTATAACAGTATGTTTGTCAAAGACCTACTGTTTTCATTTCGCTTCTTCTCTAGGGCTTCCCTCTCAATAATCCAGCAAACTTTCCCAAACGCGAGACATTTTAAATCACTGTTTTGGTTTTGATCTCAGAAATGCGGGGTTGCAAATTATAAAGTGAGCGCTATTGGCGAAGAAGCATGTTCGCCGCTGCCTGCTTTCAAGCCAATCCTCCCCACGTAGGAGTCCAAAGTCTTTTGTTTCGGTTTGTTTTAACTTGAATTGATCTCAAGAGATCGACATTTTATACGGAAAGTGTTCGAAAATATTGGTTTCCTGAAAACAATAATTCTTTTTTTTCCCCCTCCCTCTTTTGGTAAATTTAGTATTTTTATCATCCAGAATGTTTCCACTTTTGAAAAGTTGGCCTTTTTTTCCCTGTAAGCCTGGAGAATTCAAAAGTCTGGATACCATTCTCTTACTAGTACTGTATTTCCATTCTTCTTTCCGTTTTCATGTCCTGCCTTTTTTAGTGAATAGAAAATCCATAGGTACAAAGCAAAGTTAGCAAAAATAAAATGTAAAGATTCCAAAAAACCTGGTGAAATTGCTGATGATAGTGGTGATGACAATACATGTTCATTTTAAGAACATTTTTATAAATATTGCCTTTTTTCATTACACCCTTCCTGTCTGATTTATGCTAGATATACTAGGCATATTACAGAGACACCAAATAGGTCTGGCTCCAGGTATTTAAATTCTTTCCAAATCTAATGTGTATATATATTCTGTGTGCGACTGTATGTGTGATCTATTCGATCTCCTTTTCAAAAATACTTCCTTTCAACTTTTACAAATATTACAAAATATCTCTGTTGTATTGTAAACTTACAAAATTAACTGATAAAAATACAGTATCTCTTTATTTAAAAAAAAATATCGTAAAATAAAATTAATTTATACTGCACTATAATTCTTAAAACGCTGCTAAGAATAAAATCTCAGTGAACTGACAGGATAAAAAAAACTAAACTAGATTCTTTCTTTCAATGCCTATAAAACAAGAATGCGGCATTTTAGAGACTATAAAGCCTTTTATTTAGTCTATGAAAATAATGTACAATAAATAATTTGCATTTTATTATTAAAACACTTAAATAAATAATCTACTTCTAAAAGGTAAGGGTAATTCTTTATGTCTGTCTGTCTGTCTATATGTCTCTTTCTTTCTTTCTTTCTTTGTTTTTCTTTCTTTCTTTTAAATAAAGACATCTAAATGTCTTATTTTGGTTCCTGAGAATTTCATTAGGACATTTTTTTTTCTTCATCTGCATTTGTTAATATCTACTCTATCAAAATGGGATGGGGGGGTTGATATATGGGTATGGGCGAAGAAAGCTTGATGTTTGAAATATTTCAAACTCTAAGGGGCATAATTTCTTGAGCTGAAAAACAAAACCTCCTTATACAATTATGTTGTATTTTAAAAACCTAGGGCACCTGCTTGACCTCAAATGCTCCATTATGCATTTGCAAAAAGGTGCCGAATAAAGGGAAATCCTAATGTTATTTAAATATAAATTCCCTTTGTAAAAAAAAATGATCGAAATAATTTAATGTGACCATTTCACTAAAGAGATACACCTTTCTCTCCAAGGAAACATTCTTCCCCAAGGAGTAACTGGGGAGGAAATAGGAGTTTCTTGGTTAAAAGGTTTGGAATGACTGCACTTAGCTGGGCATAACTGGTGTGTGCATACACTTTGTATTATTTATAGGGGTATGTTACCTAAGGCAAATAATAAATTGGAGGTTCGAGAGATTACTGAAAATTGAAATGGGGCAAATCCAATGCACACAGCGTGCTGGTAAAAAAGTCTAGGTCTTCTAGGGAGAAACTTATAGGGCTTTCTGCGCAGCCCTGGAGGCTGGGGGAAAGCTCTCCTGAGGCCTGTGGGCAGAAATTCGCTGAGAAGCCGCTCGGGTCCAGCGGCAACAAAGGGGACCTCTGACTTTCCAGGAACCCGTCGCTCGGCGAGGAGCCGGAGCAGGAGGACGAGCAAGAGGAGATCGTGCGAGCGCCGGCGGTTCCGCCGAGCTCTGCGGCCGGAGCTCTGCCCTGGCTGAGCATCGGGTAAGGCGCTGCCGCACTCCGACTCTCTCTGCTGGGGCTGCCGGCTGGGTAGGAGCCAGGCACCTTCTGCGCTTCTCCGCAGGAAGAGCTGCTGCCGTTCTCGGCTCCCGCTCTTTCCTGGCTGCCGCCTTGGCGGTCCTCTTCGGCCGGGTCCGCGCTGTGCTGCGTTTGCCTTTTGTGCTTCATGCGTCGGTTCTGGAACCAGACCTTGACTTGCCTTTCCGTCAAGTCCAGCAAAGCCGCGATCTCCACCCGGCGGGGTCTGCAGAGGTATTTGTTAAAGTGGAACTCCTTCTCCAATTCCAAGAGCTGCGTGTTGGTGTAAGCCGTCCTCAGCCGTCGGGAAGCCTTTTCGTTGTGGTCTAAACACGTGTCTGGAGAAGGAAAACAGCAAAATTACACAAAGTAATACAACCGGCTAACCCTCTCTGTGGTGTTGTTGTTGTTTTCTTAGAAGGGATGGACGTAAGGCTGCGGGAAAGAGGGGGGGGGAGCCATTTTAAATGGTTTAGGCATATTGCTAAGTTTTGTTGAGCAAAATCCTCCTCGACCTCCAGTGCTTGTATACCTAGGGACACACACAAGGCAAAATGGTTTGGTCTTAATGCCAAACGCATTTACCGGTTTGGGGGGGGGGGGGAGAGACGCATTCTGGAAAAGCTCTATAGAGGAATCCACATTCAAGAATTGATGCTTCGTCCCCTATGCCTTATCCTTTCCTTTGTACTTTGCCTTTCTGTGTGTGTGTGTGTAAAAGGGGGATATTCATAACTAAGTGGCCAAAGACGAACTCTTAAGTAAGCAAATAACACAAACTATGAATAAGAAAAACAGGAAGCAGAGAGGAAAAGGAAGCATTGCCTTGGATGATTTATTTTCCTATTACCAACCTAAAAAAATGAAAAACCCCAAAACCTGGCCTCTCCTGTCCACTAGCCAACGGGGGGGGGGGGGGGGGTGTTTGTTCCGACCAAGTCCTTACTTTCATATCTCCTGCAAAACCCTGCCTTCCTCAAGGCACCATGATAGAGATGGGTTGATTAGGTTGATTAGTAGATGAGGGACATTAGATTGAACCTTGGAGCATTGGGCTGGTTGCCTAAAGAAAGGTTCCTTCGGTGAACTGTAGAGGGGAAAGGGGGGGAGAGACTTTGGGTTTTCCCTTCTGCCTTCTTTCTGTTCCTGGTTCCGCTACACTGGAAATAGAAGCAGAGCAGTTTATAGCCATTGCCATTCCCCATGCCTCCCAAAACACAGCAGCCAAATTGCCTTCCCTTCTTATCCCTGAAAACCAACATTCTAAACAGAGGAAGATGCCATGCAAGAGAGATTTTTTTTAAATATGTGAAATAAGGGAAATTGCAGTGGAATTACTGAAGACTGGGTGGGTAGAGGGGAAAGAGAGGAAGGAAGGAAGGAAGGAAGGAAGGAAGGAAGGAAGGAAGGAAGGAAGGAAGGAAGGAAGGGTTCACCCTAATCTTTCAGTAACTAAGAATTGAAATGGAAGACGGCTATTCCTTTGACCCCTTTTCCAAGTGATTCTTAAATAGAAGATTTTTTTTTTTTGGTCTCTTCCCTCCATCCTGCCAGCCACCCAAATATTCCCCCTCCCCCAACCCAGCCCCCACCCTTTTACAGACCTGCTGGAGAAGCCGGGACAAATCCAGGCACAGAAGAGGAGGGAGACAAAGAGGCAGGGATCTGGTTAGCCTTCTTAAAAGATTTCTTCTCCTTCATCCAGGGGAATTCTCCACCCAGAGCAGAAGACTGGAGCGTTGCTTTCTGGGCCTGCCCATGCTTTGCTTTCTTTTGGCTTCTCAGTGCAGGCTGGCTGCTGGAACAAGGATCCAAGCCGAGGAGGGTTTGTTCCAAAGGAGGAGGAATTAACGTCGGTGGTTCCTTGATTGATGAAGTTTGAAATGTCTCCAGGACAGCGGGAAGGGACGTCAGACACTCCGCTAGCGATGGCTGGCTGTTTATGAAGCCTATCTCCCTCTCAAATTCAAAATTCATGGCTTTTTCCAGAGGCCCAGTGCAAAAGGAGGGGGCGGGGGGATGCGGGTGGGTGGGTGGGGAAGGAACGCTGGATCTTTCAGGCCCTTCCAATATTTTATATCCTTTTTAGTGTAAGTATTATTTGCAGTCTCCTCCCCCTTTTCTACCCACCTTTTTTATTTTTATTTTTTAATATCTTATATTGCTGATAAAACAGGCGTATGGGGACCTTGCTCTATTAAACTGACGAGCAGGGATAAATTGCAGCCAATTCTTCCTCACGTGACCTGGCTAGCCCAATAGCAGGGGCATCCTGGTTGAAAACAGAGGGTTGGGGTCCCCCCCCCCCCACCATAGCTAATAATAATTGCAACCGTGACAATAATAACAGCAATAATACTCCTACTTGTCATGCTTGAAGATTTCTTGCCCTCATTATAAAAGCTAAATCTAAAGGAAGATGCTCCTTAAGGTTTGACTAAGGAGACGATAGTGGACAAGAAGGTGATGAGCAGGCAGTGAAGGTTACAGTTTGTCTTTTAAGTTTATCTGGCAAATGGCCCCGGTGATAGGTCTAGTGCAGAAGAAAGAATGGAGATGGAGGAAACAGTTTTGTAAAAGAAGAAAGGTGGCACACGGAAGAAATATCCCACTGTTCTAAAGACCCTTCTCGTTTAACAACCAGCCCTACTGAAACAGTGAGAAATAAACTGATGTGAAACAGCTTATTTGAATCAAAAGCATTCCAAACTGCACAATTCAAATCTGTACGGATAAACTTTGGAAAGTGTTTCTGACAATACATTCTAGATCAGACCTTGGAATGTTTGAGATGATGCTGAAAGATGTGAGTTAGTAACCCAGGACCTATTTTTAAAAACCTCTTTGGGAAACAGGAGAGAAAACCTCTCCCCTCTTCCCACAGTTTATCACTTTTCTCAAGTGAATATTTTCTGAGATCATCGACTTAGTTTTAAAAGCTTTTCTTCAAATATCAAAACTGGTTCTTAAGGATGTATCTAAGAAGGTTTGTAGGCCTCCACCCCCATCCTGTTTTTAAAAGTTGCCCACAAACTGAGCAAGTGAAGAGCAGGGGTTGAGGGGGAGAGGAAAGTGATCAATCTTTTCTCACCAAAGACTTCTGACAGGCAGTGGAGGCTTTGCTTACTTCTTAAAGAATGTGGATGTTTATCAGAATTTCTGAAAGAAGATTTTCCCCCACACAAATTTGGACTTGATTGGTAAAGGTACTAAATAAAATAGTTTGAAGATTCATGGATGGGAAATTAAGATGTGGTTAAGAAAGATAAATACCAAAGAGTATCTTAGAACCTAAAATGTTGTTTACCATTTGTTTATTCAAGCTGCATTTCTCTAGCCTCAGAAATAGTAAAAAAAAAAAATGGGAAACTTCAGTAGAGGGAAGAGGCAAAAATTTGAATGTTTGTCAATTCAAACATCCATTTAAGAAAATCTTAAATCTCAGAGAAATAATTAAGTGAGGAAATAATTATTTCCAGAAGCCTATGTGGGAAGACTTCAGATGAGTTTTGAAAACTGCAGTACTGTAAATAATTAACATTATTGGCAAAAACAAAAATAATCCAATATTTTGAAATATGTTTGCACTGCTGTGGCTTGTAGAATTGTTAAATTTTAAGTATTTCAAATCTGTAATGAAAATGTTACTTGGAAGCAGTAAAGTTGCTACTTCTTGCCCCAAATTATGGTAGGTATTTTATTTTGTGAAACATTGCTCATGATTCAATCCTGATTTTTTAAAAAACCATCATATTTGAGAGTAAACATTCCATTTGAATGGCTGCCATTTCAACAGAGCAATGGATCTGAGTAGCAATGTTATTGTCTATTCACTACATTTCACAAAGTGACAGTCACCTTTGTAAAATCACTTTATTTTGGATTCTTATTTAATTGAAGAACCTCTAACTTTGATTCTGTTACAACCTCCAAATCTGAAAGGGATACGATGTTAAAGAAAAGCAATGAAAGAAAATGTGTGTTTCTATTTATATTAGATTGCTAAAGCATTAAGGGGGCGGGGTAAATAAAAATAAACGAATCAGTGTATGTTTAAGTTTCCTTTCAGTGCTTGAGTTTAGTCTGCAGAGAAGTTGCAAACAGAATTTAATCTTCCAATTCCCTTTCATGATATGAATGAACACCTCCTTTCCATCTAAAGTCCATTTAGCTGATCATATTTGATATAGCTGCAGCTGCACTGTCGATATTACTGCCATTCATTGCTTTCAACTAAAACCACTGACTTTGTTGGTCTGTAACTTTCCATAAATTTTGCCCCAATCCTGAGATTACCATGAGAGGTCCTGCTCCAGGTATCCTCACAGGCTGAAGCCTTAATAGAAGTCCTTTCCAGCTTTGGCATATTCTCCCCATTAAAATCCATCTGATTCTACTCTGGTATTTTTCATGGCTTTTTAATTTCTGTTTTGTTGTTTTCAATAGTTGTATCCTGGTTATTTTAAATCTTTGCTCCTTTTATAAACTATTCTAGTGGATTGGTATTATCTACTGTATGTGTATGACATAGAGTCTTCTTTAAACTGTAGGTTGGCCTTATAGCTATAACTTTAGTATGGCTAGAACATTTTAGAAATAAATATCTAAATAAATATTTCACTCTGGGAAAAGTTAGTTTTATGAATGAAACTAAAGTTTATTTGTAAATCAGTGCATGTTTTTAATATAAATATTAAAATAGAATTAATGAAAGTCAAGGGATTAGGGGTATAAAATTACTGAATGCTAGGAAGAAAAGTAAATTTCTAAAAGCATTTTTGTTTTTACATTTGCCATTGTTTTTAATATAGAAAAAAGATCTTAGAAATTCTAGCTCTTGGTATCTGTTTACATGGGATTCTAATGTTAGCTTATCAAGTAAATATGGAAAAAAATAATAGTGCATTGGAAAAAATGTACCAAGAATGCAGGAGAGGGTTTTTTTAAACTGGTGAAAGTATGACTAAAAGATGAGTTTTCTTGGACATTGTCAAAACTTTGAATTTTCTGGCCAATTAACCTTCATTTGACCTGAATATTTGAATCAGGCTGCAATAACAGCCTTTTAACTAGATAGAAATTAGTTCTGAATATAGGATTATAAATTAGCAATATGCAGATATTAAAAATAGTAAAGTGTTTTCCCTTTTTGACAGATTTAGTTCAATGTGTCTGAGAACAGGAGGCACTCCCACATAATACTGACTTTAAATTTATAATCTGATACTGAATTCTTGATTTTGAAAGCCAGGTTTTTGAGCAGAATGGAACTTTCTTTATTTTTTATATAATAGTGGAAGTACTAATATAAGATAAAGAATGCACTGTTACTGCCTAAGATTTATTTCTTGTAGTAGCTTGCCAGGAGGTAGGTCTTTTTGCTAGAATAATTTATTTGAGGAAACCCTTTCACAAAGGTCTGAATAACACACGGGCCAATATTTTAGTTCTGTTAAATCATCCATAAAATCACAGACAGGGAAATGATAGTGGGGGAGGGGAAAATACTGCATTCTTGACTATTGTTGCTTGATCAGATCCCAATCAAACTTTCCACGCTCTTATGCTTTTAAATTACAGCACCACAGAATATTAAATTACTTCTTGGATGGATGAGCATAACCCAGCTACAACCATGAATGCAAGAAAGGGTGCTTCGGGTGCTTTAAAAAAATGTTATTTATGATTCCATGAAAGCTTTAATTATCAGTGGAACTTTATATACTAACAAAACAAAATCAAATATTTTTTTAAAGTCCCTCTGGCTTGGAATTCATGCCTATTTGTAGAAGCAATCTATTTTTCCCCCTTCCTTACATTCATTAAAGATAGAGCCACAGACTAACAATAGATGCAAAGATATGTTCTTTAAAGCAGTGAGAATAGTGTTGCCATCTAGAATGTTTCTAGTCATCCTGCTGAAGACAATGAAACTGCTTTGGAATTCAGTTGAAAGCAAATTGAAATCACATTTATACTATACTACAATAAACAATCTACTGTAATATAAAGCAAAATGCAGAAGCCTTTCTAAGAAGCTATAGACTAGGGACAAATATGGTAAGCCAGTCCTGTCGACTCCAGTAAGAAGTTAGTGAAGTGCAAGAAGAAAGTTCTATGAATGTGGCCTATGGTCTCTTTGTCCTATGATATTTTACCTGAAGAGTAAGAGTTTTTCAACATATTTAGCATATGAGGTGGCTCACCTAGCATGTACATGGGAAATGTGATGAGGCCTTTTTTTAAAAAAATATGGCCAAATATTTATTTATGGCCAACACACAGTAGCAAGTGCTCTATCTTTGTATCTATGTGGCCAGTATTATTCATGTGCACTATAGGCCAACAAGTCAGGTTGGAGAATGCTGTGGCAAATAAATGCTTTGGTTCCTTCCCATAAAACTTTTAGAAGCAAGTGATGCTATTGGCAGAAAGAACTCACAACCTGAATTCAGCTAAGATGGTTCCACCCTATACACTTTATTTCTATGGCAGAGGGGAAGTACAAATAGTAGCAGTTCTATAAAACAGTAGTATTGGGCCTATATCCATGTCTTCATAAAATGAAAGAACATACAATTCATTTACAGTTCATCCCACTGAGATTGTACAGTCTCAAGTCTGAGGTTAGATAAATGCCTTTCTCTAAAACTGGTATTAATCAGCTATATTAAAGAGAGAGAAATTGATGTTGCATCTAATCAGTTCACTATCTTTTATTCTATAATGGCCAAGCAGATGCTCCCATTGCCCTCACAAGCCGGACACAAAGCCAGAAGTCTTCTACTGTTTTCCAGCACTTGATTTACAAAGATACGTTTCCTCCTGTACAGAATTATTAAGACAGTGATGGGCTTAATGGAATGGGAACAAAACAATGGCAGGTGATTGTTACAGGAAATATGTAGTACCAGCTCACTAAAACCTATACCAGGATAGCTGTCTTCAACCAACATACCCAAAGTCACTACTGAATTCATTCATTTTCTAGCTTCATGCAGGACATTGAATTTTAGACTAACCCAACAGAGTTGGTTCTCAAAACTTCTCATACATAAACATATCCTAACCCAGTGTTTTTCAACCAGTGTGCCGCAGCACACTACTGTGCCGTGAGACATGGTCAAGTGTGCCGCGAAGCTCAGAGAGAGAGAGAAAGCAAGAGAGAGAAAGAGCGAGCGAATGAGAAAGAGAACAAGAGAGCGAGAAAGAAAGAGAGAGAAAGAGAACAAGAGAAAGAAAGCGAGAGCAAGAGAGAGAGAGCAAGAGAGAGAAAGAAAGCAAGAGAGAGGGAAAGAGAACAAGAGAAAGAAAGCGAGAGCAAGAGAGAGAGAGCAAGAGAGAGAAAGAAAGCAAGAGAGAGAGAGAGGGAGGGAAGGAGAGAGAGAGAAAGACATAGATGGAGGTAGGGAGGGAGAGAGAAAGAGAGCAAAAAAGAGAGGAAGGAAGGAAGAGAAAGAAAGAGGGATGGAGAGAGAGAGAGAAAGAAAGAGGAAGGAAGGGAGAGAAGGAGAGAGAGAGAAATAGAGCGAAAGGGAGGAAGAGAGAGAGAGATGATTTTTTTGTCCAAACTTTTTTTAGCCCCCCACCCCGCCCCGCTCAATGTGCCCCAGGGTTTCGTAAATGTAAAAAATGTGCCGCAGCTCAAAAAAGGTTGAAAATCACTGTCCTAACCAATATTAGCATATTGCCATCAAGGGATGGAGTTGAATCAAGAAGTGGGTGGAGTCATATTCTCCCTGCTTCTGGCTCACTCCTTTCATATTCCTCCTTGGATAATAGGCTTGCCAAGGAAGGGACAGGTCCCTTTTGCCCAAGGTCTCTATTGCTTGCTTGGGAAAAGGGTTTTGAAATTAAACGTCAAGGTTAGAACATTCATAGAAGTACTCTGTGATGTTTTTTTATACCGTCCATAGAAAGCCCGCTTCAGTTCCCAACTGCCCTTTCTAACAGGAACATTAATTTACATTATGTTTTCACTTTAGGGAATATACTCTAAGTGCAGAGATCTATCAAGATATCACACAAATAACTCTGAACAGGGAGGGTCATAGATGTTGCACAAATGAAATCCCCACATTGACTATGCTGAATTTTTTTAAAAAAATACTTCCAGTCATAAATTCCCCAAACATAAAATTATTTCCACTTGCCAAATCCAGTAAAGAACAAGATTCAGAATGAAATGTTCCGCTTCTTCTCTTCCACAAGAGATTTCATAAGTGCAAGGGGAAAAAAACTTGACTTCGGTCACAGAGGATAATGCTTGCTATGATTTAAAAATATACTATAGAAGAACAGCAGTGATGGAAACAACCTACAACTTCCTAGTTGACTGTAGAGTTTTAGAATCTGTGGGTTTAACTGTTTTGGAGGGGATCCTGAACTCAATCCCAGTTCCCTCATTGATTTTAGCATGTGTTTGGGGATCCTCTTGCAGATCTTGCAGGTGAGGTGACCTTCTGCCCCCCAAATTCTGCCTTGAAGGCCCCATTGCCAAACCCCTTTCTAGAATGGCAGAATTTACAAAGCATTTTCATAGTAGTAGTAGTAGTAGTAATAATAATAATAATAATAATAATAATAATAATAATAATAATAGCTCTTTTCTTTAGTAATGTTTTTTCCCTATCTGAATCATTCTTCTGCCATAAAAACATAACATTCTAATTTGACAGGGCATTCACATTAGGCTCATAAGAGTTTGGTTAAGAATAAATTCTCATCTAGGTAGGGATCTTAAAAGGCAGATTAAGCCAAGCTTAATTATTATCTGTCTCTATTTTAAGCACCATCCCTCCTTCCCCCAACCCCCAATTTTCAATGCTCCAAACAGCATCTGCTTTCAACTCTTTTCTTGCTTTACTTAGTGGTTTAATTTCAGGATAGGTTCTCCCCCACTCACTCTTAATTTCAGCAGGAAAGCCGTGTGCCTTTTGTTATGATTAATCATTTCCCTTTGTTTTCATTTTAGGCCCAATGGCTGTTTAGTCTGGACATCACGTGATCACCCTTCTTTGTATGTGCCGAAGATGAAGGGTAATTTTAATTGGCGTGAGACTACTTAGAACAAGATTTTTCAAGTGGATGGAGGGAGACTGGGGTCATTGTGGTGGGAGGGGGAGGGAATCACCCCCCCCCCAACGATTAACTTTAAAAATAATTATGATCAGCTGGGAAAGATCCTCATTTTATAAGCTCTAAAATAAAGCAGTGGCTGTCATAACCAAAAGAATCAAAGAATGTGGCACAAGATAGATAAATGCCTTTCTCATTAATGGCTGAAAAATGTAGAAATCTATTTTATTTTTAATTGAACATCTCCATTCTATTTGATACCTTATTTTTCTTCCTGTTTTCAAATCTGACAAATGGGACAAGAATAAATTAAGAACAGAAAGTTTATTCAAGAATTGTTCAACAGACAACCCTTTCAGCAAAGAAATAAACTTATCTACTGTAAAGAACAAAGGAAGATGCTTCAAAAAAGAGAAGGAAGTGGTAGTGAAGAGGAGAATTAGGTGGGGTGGGGATTAGCTAGTTCTTCTAACTGAGGACTATACAATTACAGCCTGATTTCATGCCTCCAGTAGAACTAAACACATTATTTTAAGTACGAAGGTAACTACTGGCCTTTTCCCTAAATTACAATAACTAAAAAAAGAACAGAGAGAGCAGGAAGAATGGAAAATAAAATTTGGTTGTACAATGACAAAGAAAAAACACCATTGTCCTTTATAACAAGTCAATACTAAAAAAAAAAGTACATTTTCCTTATAAATACATAAATGTTGGGGATAAATAATGCAACAAAAGGAAAAAATAGTTTAAAACTGGCTATAACCAATAAATATAATATAATATAATATATATTTATATATTTATATATACGAATGTTTACTGGAACATGGCACACCTCCATTGAAAATAGTATTCCAATGTGTGTCCTTCAAATGTTGGTATATATAGCCATTAAAATGTAAACTCTAAGTGCAAGAAAGGATGTCAGGCCAAAGAAGAGGCAGGAGTAAAGGAATCCTCTCCCCAAAGGATCTTTTACTTTGCTTCCATTTGGAGGACATAACAGTTTCTGATCAAATATACCCTGTTTTCACGTTCAACAGAAGTTATGCAGACAAATGCAAAGACATATTATATATGCGAGAGAGTCCCCCAGTCCTTAACCAACCTTAGAACAAAAATCATAAAGAAGGAAAGGTAACCATCAGGAGAAGAACAAAGGGGAGGTCTCTATTTTTCTCATTCTAGATGTTAGACTTTTACTTATATAAGCAATTTCAATTTTGCAGTTAAATTTACTTGGTAAAGAAACCACTCCACTGCCCAATTCCGAAAAACAAAACTTCTGATAGAATTAAAGAAGAAGGAGAGGAATATAGCACTGAATAATAATTTGTAAGGATTGGGCTGGTGAAACTGGACAAAACACCCTTACGTGGATGGGGATACACCAAGAATGGAAAAAGACAGTTTTCCATTCAATACCTTAGAATTCTCTTTCTTCTTTGTAAAATAAACCTTTAAGAATTGTTATAGATTAGTACTTAGCTAAGGAAGAAGAGCATAGATATAAGAAATATTGAGGTGCATTTAAGATCTACACCCAGATCTTTTTGTGCATGTTGTATGAACTTTAAAAAAAAAATGTAACAGAAATTATCTATTTCAATTGATTTCAGAAAAATCAGGACATTTTCATACATTCAAAACATTTGTGTCGAAACCTCAGGACAAATACATATGGAAATACAAATCTGAAACAAATTCTTGAAAAAGAATTTTAAAATGGGATGAAATCCACTAGTAACATTTTCCTTTCCCCCTTATCAAAATGACTTTGACTGAATTCCTGTGTGTGTATATGTGTATATGTGTATGTTCCTGTATGGTTGATTGTCTCCAAACACCTATATACCCTTCTATAATTGTAAACAAAACATTTGCATACTTCTAAGAAAAGAAAATACTTGAAATGAATAGAAGTAAATTTTATAGCTAAACTACTTTCAGCAGATAATTCTGTTGCACAAACTGCATTTGGTATGTAAAGGTTTTTTGAGGGGAGGGGGAAGGATCCTGTCAATAATTTTCATGGGGCAGTCTTATACATGTTCACACTCCTTTTATCAAATTGGAGTCTTAAGGAATCTATCAATAATCAATCTATATTTAAGGAACCTATCTACTGTGTATAAATAGGCTGCTGTTTTGTGGTCTGTATAAGACATAGACACATGATTGAGAAGTTGGCTCCTACACTCATGAAGAATCCTTACTGCCTTCCTGACTGGGGATGCAAAGAATGGTGACTTCTTTTCCCATTGAAATTATTTCAATTCCAGTGTGATAGAGATTTATTTAGACGTAATTACGATTTTAGCAGTTATGAAAAGAGAGTGATAGAAGAATGGTATGCATCTGTTAGTGTCTAGATCAGTGTTTCCCAACCTTAGCAACTTGAAGATATTTGGACTTCAACTCCCAGAATTCCCCAGCCAGCGAATGCTGGGAGTTGAAGTCCAAATATCTTCAAGTTGCCAAGGTTGGGAAACACTGGTCTAGATGATCCAGACTGCACTTCCCACAACTCTTTTCTATTTATTAGCTTACTAGGGCTGATGGGAGTTTATATCCAAAAATGTAAAAGGAATGAATTTCCTATATATAGTAAACTGAGGCACTTTCATTAGATTGAAGAAATGCTCTACCCTGCCTGTGGAATGTCTGTATCTCATGAAAATGTGCTGCTCCATTCAAGATGATTTCATGACTAGTTAAAAACATGGTCCCCACGTGTGTATTCACAATGGGCCCAAGAAAGCACAAGTTTACTCTGCCCCCCCCCTGCTCCCTCTGCCTAAATTGAACTGGAACACAAAAGATAGCATGTGGTTTAAGATGCCCTTCTCAAAGTAACTTCTCACACTGAAGAAAAAGGAATAGATTCCCACAGTCTTAAAGACTTTTTTTTTCTTTCTTTTTTTGCATTTTGGGGTTGCATTAGTCTGGCCATTCCTAGCCTGGATTTTCGATAGGTCTTTTAGAGCTGAACCAGGGCTAGTCCCTAAGATGTGTTCATTTTAATCTAAGGACTGTTATCTCAAACATATGAAGGGCACTGGGCTATCTGGTGCTCTCACCTTTCTTTGAGTGGGGAATATACAGAATTACCTCTACTCCAGAGAGTATGGCTTAGCCATAAGTCTCCTAAGCTCTTTATCACCCTAGGTCAAATCTGGCAGCAATAGCAAGACCCAACATGTATAAACTGTGCCCCTGAAACAATAGGTTTGACTTCCATAAAGGGTTTCAACACAAATGTTTGTTTGTCCATTTTTTTTTTTTTTGCATAACCAGGCTGTCCCCTGACTCACCAATCCCACATCCACCTCCCTTCTCTATTAACTCCCCACCAAGTCTGCCCTGCTTGTCACATCACAGATGGGTCAGCTTGGGTGCCTCTTGGATTCTACCCTGAGTAGAAGCGTGGTGAGAAGAAAGGTCCGTATAGGTTGGGTGAGCCTCACAAGGCCCATGGTGCTGGTTGGAGGCCATCTGAGGGCCTCCATTGTATTCCATATTAGGGGGCTGGTGATGCTGAAGGGGGTTCAGCCCATAAAGCGACGAAGCAGAGTTGGGCATAGAATCCACATAATTGCCACCCACGTAGACTGGGCTGCCTTGCATGTTGGGGGGCCCGTAGCTACCACTCCCGTTACCCTGTAAGACATGAGGATCGTACTCGGGTGCTGTGTTGGCATACTTCTGTTGGCTGGGGCATCCTTTGATGGAGTTTTGGTAGGCAGTGGGCATGGCATAGGCATTCTGGTGCGGTTTGTTGAAGGAGGGCGGAGATGGAGCTTCGTAGCTTGAAGTCATGGGGTGTAGGGCGTTAAGGAAGCCTGCGGAGGACTGTAGAGCTTGGGGCGGGCTCCCTGTGGGGGAAGGCCCCCCAGAGGATGACCCAAGGCCTTTGGACTTTTGATCCTTTTTGTACTTCATCCTCCGATTCTGGAACCAGATCTTGATCTGCCGCTCGCTGAGGTTTAACAGGTTAGCCATCTCCACTCGGCGTGGTCTGCAAAGATAGCGGTTGAAGTGGAATTCCTTCTCCAGCTCGACCAGCTGGGCACTGGTGTAAGCTGTGCGGGCCCTCTTGGAAGCTGAGGAGGAGCCTGGAGGGCTTTTCTCTCCGCTGCAGCTTTCTGGAAAGAAGGTCGGGGGAAATGAAATCAAAGATAATTACTTACATGCAGAAAATTGAATGCACAGGCTTCTTAATAAATCCTCCTATGGGCGAGAAGGCTACACTCTCCCTCCCCCCCCCCAAGTCCTCACTCCATAATCATGTCATTTATTAAGAGTTCTGTTCTCCAAAGCTGCCCCCACGCTTTATGAAAATTTGATCATGTCATGCAGAAAAGAAATCCAGGGCAATTTATTTGGGAGTCGATTGTTTTGAAAGGGATCCTTTCAGAGGAAATTATGTGAGTGAGGTTAGCAAAGCAAAATGAAGCATCTAGGTAGATAGACCTGCCTTTCATGTAGTTCGCCTGGTGTGTTGCTCTGAATTAGCCCACAAAAGTGGGTGCCTGTCTGCAAGGTGTAACCCAGAAGTTTGCTTCCAGGGTACACACACACACACACACTGCACTTTTGAAAGGCACAAGCCCATTTGCAAGGTCTCACTTATTCCAAGGAAAACATATTATGGGATTGTGTGCAGAAACTTTTACAATACCAAATGCAAAAGATGTGCTTAGGAAAGAGAAGGGAGCTTCCCACACAAATCCAATTTCTGATATTTGCCTTGTGATTTAAAATAAATGGGAATTGTGTTTGTTTTTTAAGGGTCTGGGAATTGCTCCCCAACTCTCCAATCCTGACTTGCAAGAAAGATTGGTTGTGAAGCAAAAAAAAAACCGATTCAGACCCACCATGGTACACATACAAAAGAATATGTTAAGGGAGATTTAAGGCAATGCAGCTGGACTAATGATTTCAAACTGCAATTGGGGGAGCCATTAATAATAAATAGCTCTCCCCTATTGTAGAAATCCTTTTTATTCACATTACACTTGTATCACAGAAGAAGGTGTAATATGAAAAGTCTTTTTTTCCAAATGATTTCTATATAAAATCTGAAATTTTAAAAAACCCACTTTATTGCTCAAACATCCACCACCCCTATGGATACACCTATTCTCTGCCTTATTTGGGAGTATTTTGCATTGTAAGAAACTTAGTTATCATCATCATTTTAGCCATTGTCTATCCACTGCAGAAGTTAGAAACCTATACCCCAATATATATGAATATACACAGAGCTAAATGGTACCTGGGGGGGGGTCTGAAGCTATAGTTAATATCTATTGAACAAATTTGTAACACTCCCTGCACTGTTGTGATGTACGGCCATGTTCTTGCGGTGAGAAGAGATGTGAAGGAAGTGTAAGAGTTTTAAGAAAACGTTTTTATGTGGGACAAAAGCAGAATTTGATACAGATTTGGTGAATGTTGGTGAGAGTTCACATGGCCCTCAGGGCGAGTGGTTTATGAAGATGTTTATAAAGTTATCTCTTTAAAACTTACACTTTTCAGTGAAGGAGGAAAGCTCTTCCATTTAATTTTGAATTATAGGCGTGTGTGAAACTGAATCTAATTCATACTGTTGTTCTATTAAGGTATAGTTCCATCAATATTTAGTCAATGCAACGTTTGGAAATTTTTATTTAATAATTTTAAAATTATGCAAGAGGAATTATTATATGAAAAACAGAATATAATCTGTCCCAGGAGTTCCCAAACCTTTTGTTTTCCCTGGCACATTTGGAATTTTAGAATATGTTGTGGGGTGCTATCTTAGAATGACTGCTTGGGAATTTATTCTTTCCCCCAAATGATTGTCATTGGAGAAAAAAAATACAGATTTATCAGAATGTTATCTACCCCTCCATCCAGTGTGGCTGTCTCCCTGTAGGGTGCTCCCTACTTAACGTTGTTTGCTGTTGTCCTTACTCTGGGCTAGTGGACATGCATCCAGAAATAGTACTGGGCTGCAGCCACCTATCATTTTAATTTTCTTAAAAAATATATAAATCAACCTAATGGAGTCCATTGGGGCCCAAAGGCATTAGAGTTAATAAAGGTGACGCTGGAGGATGGTGCTTTGCTCATGCAGCATGCCAATTTCCAATTCATTTTTAATTGAAAGGTTTTTTAAATGTAAAAAGTCTATCAGATGTGATGTCTCCAGGCACATAGATGCCACACTGGGATTACAGCTATTGCCTTTTAGTAGGACCATATTAACATGCTCAAACATATTAATCTGGTTGCTCTCTTAATTCAAGCATGACTTAGCTCTATACCTTTTGTGCAATAACACATTCATGCAAATTATTCATCCAAATTAAACTGTGTCATAGTACACAACTTTGAATAGGGCTCCTGATTCAAAATCACTTAGTATAGCAAATTGGCTACAAGAAGTTTAATTGTCAAATAAAATTATTTATATTAGGACAGGAACGTCATTGACTTCAAAGGACTTGTACCTAAAAAAGAACTGTAACCTAAGTATATTTAGAATTGAGCTCTAATAACATTATTCTCACTTGCTTCTATTTGATTTTAGGAACTTGATACCAATGTGCTTAGCAATGACTCTGGAGCCATGACATTTGTGGCTATTATAAACTTTGTCCTCTATAAAATCTGTTATTCCTAATAATTCTATAGTTCAAATATCAAGCAAAAAAAAAATACAAACAAACCTCTTTTCCTACCAGGCAATATTTGGACTAAATGACTACATTGTACATGGACAAAATACATTTTATATGGTATTAGAAGGTGGAGACTGGGAAACAGTAGCCTTCATGCCTGCAACAAATTAGACAATCTCTGTTGGATATTAGTGAGCATCCATGCTAAACCAATGGCATATAAAATGGAGTATAACACACATCTCAGGACTTTGATGGAAATACATTTTGTCAGGTGTAAAAAACAGACATTATAACTGGAGACCATAACTCAGCTCTGCCCAGACTGTCTGGTTTGAAGAAGACATGTTCTACATCCAACAGACTGGGGAAAGAGATGAGAGGCCCTATGGTGGAAGGATGGATAGAAGCTCTTTGGAAAGTCATCAAAACCAGCAAGGCTCCCTGTCACGAGACAAAGACAACTGCAAGCTTTCGGATTCAATTGTGTTTTACCTTTAGAGAAGAGGTTTGTGTTCTTCCCTCTCTCTTTTTAATAAAGAGCATCACAGTATAGAAACCTATACTGCATCCAACAGCTGGGACTAATGGAAGTTAACTTTCGGGCCACCAAAAAGTGTTTTGAGTCTCAATTTTATTAGTGGCAGAACCGCTGCAGAAATGTGAGTCCGAGAGGCAGATCATTCAATATAGGAAGATGATACTAATCATGTGTAGTTAGTATCCAAATCCATATCCTTTAAAGCAGTGTTTCCCAACCTTGGCAACTTGAAGATATTTGGACTTCAACTCCCAGCATTCGCTGGCTGGGGAATTCTGGGAGTTGAAGTCCAAATATCTTCAAGTTGCCAAGGTTGGGAAACACTGCTTTAAAGAGATGGAGGTAGGTTGGAGGTTGGTTTGTTAATGTAGGACTGAAGTGAGGAACCTCTTGCTCCCCCACTGCCACCTTGAGCCCTTCTATCTTCCTGCACAATTCACAAAATCACTCCCACTGCAACCATACCTTGTTCTATTTCCCTGCTGGCCACTCTCAGCTCTGTCTGTGGGACAGATCCCTGTCTTTGTGGCGAGCCATTGCTTACCTCAATAAGGAGCTTTCCCCTCAAGATCTAATTTCCAAGCAGATTCTTTTCCTCGGCTATCTTAACCCACCTACTTTCTACTAATCCAGACAGGTAGAATAGGGCCACCACGGAGCTAGCATGGCTCTGCTGATGTGGATTGTAGTTCCACCCAGGTTGCTGCCCCAGTGATGTTCTTCCAGGCTCTCCAACCTACACTTTTCAGATGGGGGAGGGAGTAGTTGGAGAACACACATAGTGCCCAACGTTGCCTGTTCTTAACTAGGCAAACGTTGCATTGGCTTTGCAATCCTTCACCACTTCTCTTTCTTGTGCCCCACCACCAGCTCTCCTGTAACTAAACTGGGCTTGCTTGTCTATGTGCCACGGAGGGAGTAATGGGCACTGTGGGTGCATTGGGGGTGGGTGGGGGCTGGGGAGCTATTTCCAAAAGCAGAAGATACCTGCGCAGGGGGAGCTGTTTTTCTGCTTGGCGTTTTGCCTCGACTCTTTCATCCAGGGGAAAATCTGCTTGGCGAGGGCGGCGTTACTAGAGGCCAGGCTGGATTTGCTTGGGACACTTTTGACCGCCCCCGATTGGCTATGGTTATTGCTGCCGCCGGTGCTGTTGGATGTGGTGCTGCCGCTCCCGCTGGTGGCGGTGATGGGGTTGGTGGGTGGTGAGACGGGCGGGGGCGGGTGGTGCTCCTGAGGCAAGCTGGGGCGCAGGCAGCTCCCGTTCAGGTCCTTCGCCTTGGCCAGCGGGGCCGCGTTGCCCAGAGACTGGAGGGTGCAGGCGGGCCGCTGGTAATCGCTCTCCACGTGAGCCGCGGGCTGGAAAGGCTGCGGAGAAGGGCCCTCGTAACCAAAGCCGTTGGCCCCCGGGTAGGAATAAGCCCCAAAGAGTGGGGAGGTGTCGTAGTAGCTGGTCTTCTGCATGGCTGGGGCTCCCCGAGGCGCTCGCTCGCTGTTACCAGGCTCCGGTTGGCCCTCTCATGGAAGGACATTGGCACCCCCCGGGTCACGTGACAAGGGGGCCTTCCCTTCCCCCGGTGTCTTTTGGAAGATGACCTGAAAGGTTAGAAGGCACACACAATGATACGGCTCGGGCCTCTGAATCCATCTTAGCGGCTGAAAAGCGCGTGACATGAATAGCTGGCCGGCTACGGAGGAGGGCGGGGAGCAGGGAGCAGATGCCGCCGCCGCCGCCAGCTCTTTTGCCGGGTGCTGTGAGAAGCACCTCACCTCTCTCCATTGGCCTAAGATTTCTAGATTATTATATGCATATAATCCACATCCACAGACACACACACACACACACACACACACACACAAAGGGGGCTTCGTACAGCGAACCGTTCACCAAACCGACTCCTCGATGGCGCTTCCCCCCTTCTGTTGTTACATAAAGTCCAGTTGTTTTTGTTCGTATATGCTGATTTGTTTTAACTACGCCACTCCCTATAGATGTATATTTCTGTAAACTGTGAAATAAATTTCTTTTAGATCGTTGAACTCAATTCTTCAACATCTCTGCCCGTGGGTATAGTCCCGGTGCACCTCTCTCTATACACCAGCCTTTTCACACGCGCGTACACACTTTGCTCCAGTTGCAAAGGGCCAGGTATTTTATTTCCACGTGCCAAAGAAATGAATAGATGTCTGCTACCGCTTCTTTAGAGAGACTGGATGAAGGGGAAGGAAACAGGGACGGGAGGGGGCTTGGAAGTTAAAATTTCGGAAATCTGTGGAATTTACTTACAGATAAACGGTGAAAGAAAGTGGGAAGTCGCTTGCCAGATCTATTTGGAATGAATTTCAGTAGCATTTGCCTATTTTTAACAAGACTCGGGCACCCGCGTGTAACTACCAAGGGCTTGGCGCTAAAAAAAATTTAAAAATATAATATTTTCCCAATTCAGCATTGAGGAGTTTTGGAAAAAACAAACCTAAGTATAAATTGGATAAAATTATATTCAACCGTACCTTTAAAAGCCTCTGAGGTTCAACTTTTAACCTATTGAAAATATTTTTAGCACTTCTGAAATATTTCTAGATTTGATTTACTTAATCTGCTGCTTTCAGGAGAGGAATGAGCTCAAGTTCTTTGATCTTGGTTCTTTTGAAGCTGTTTTTGCAACTCTGATCGTGTTTGAAATTGGTTGCCGGAGAAAACTCCTCTTCCCTGAGTCGTTAAAATTTTGCCTTGTTGCTGCTCAAGGTGTGAGCTGGCCTCTCTCTTTCCTAAAGCCCAGCTACAGCCCATTTCTCAACTGGTCTTTGAACAAAACAAATCCCGTTTTTCTCACAATACCATTTGGCTCCTTCTTTTGTTTCCCTTCCACTTTTATGTTGGGATTTTATTTTATTTAAGATGGGAAGTGATGTGCCTCCCAAAGAAAAGGAAAACCCCTTTCGCCACTAGGAAAATTAATTTTATAAATACAATAAAAGCTACCACGCATTTAATAAAGGAAAACATGAATTTGTGGAAAGGAATTCTCTTTATCTCTCTTCAGCCCTTCTGTGCTTCACATTTCAATACAGAGAGATTCGTTCCATTTTTCTTCCTTTCGGCATAAACAATAGTATTGAAAGGCAACACTCAATTCTTCCCATTGTCAGGGAGTAGCAAACAGACCAACCTTTCCTGCACTGATTCGGTTCAAAATCTATGGTATATCTCACCTCTTCTTCTTCCTTCTCTGCCCCGGCCTCGAAACTGCAGCCATTGCTCTCTAGAGGCAGGCATCTTTAAAAATATTCCTTGGCCAGGTGTTCCTGGAAAGAATTAGGGCAACTTCCCTGCCTTTATTTAGCATCCAGGAAATATTTCTTAGCGAACACCACAATCCAGGGCTCTTTTCCAAATGGTTTGAGGAAGAAAGAAGAAAAGGGATTCTGTGATGAAAGCAGAAGGCTGAGTGCCCTGACTCAGCCATTATAATCTTTTATCTAGGCCCTCCCAGTTTGTTTTGGATTTTCTGGGAGCGCTGGAAGGCCTGAGAGAGCTAGGCACCAAAGGGTTTAGCTTTCCTTGGCTTAAATTAAGCTGCATCTTTAAAATATTAATCTCCTTTCTTACCCCACCCCACCCAAAAAAAAAAAAAAGGAATCCAAAGTAGTCTATGCAGTCAGTAGCTAACGTTTGGTTCCCTTTTTGTACCTCATCTTTTAACACTTTCTAAATGTCGGTCATTTATCTTAGTCTGAGACGGGTGGAATCGTAAATGATTTACTCCAAGGAATTGTTGTGGTAGTTAAACACATGCACACACATACACACAGAGAGAGAAATATCCATCGGAATAATGAATGAGAAATCAGATCGTGCCTTTGCAATTAGTTGCTGAAATGTCAACCACAACCCTGAAGTTGTTTCTTAGCCACTTGGAAGTTTCATTTTTATTCCCAGGGATATTTCAAAACAAATGTCTCTTTTTTATTATTAATGTCTTTTATAAACTATATTTAAAGAAACAAAAACAAGCTGAAGAGTCCAAAAGCTTGTGATAAAATTGAAGGAAGGTTGTAAGGCCAAGGTGGAAAAATCCATAACCTTTTCCCCTTTAACCCCCATAATGGATGGGTGGGGGGGTCATAATTATATTGCTCTGCTAGAATAAAATTAATCAGCTTTTTTTTTTAATTGAAAGCTTGGTTTCCCAAAGTAGATGGGAATGGTAAGTATAGAACAACAATTCAAAGTAAAAAGCTATTGTATTCATTAGACGCTAGATTAGGGGGGGGGGAGAAGGAAGGAAGGAAAGAAAGAGAAGGAAAGAAGAGGGAAGGAGAAAGAAAGAAACAATTGGAGTGAAAAAGAGAAGGATGAAGAGAAGGAAAATAAAGGAGTAAGAATAGCAAAAAGAGAGCAAAAGGGGAGTAGAAGGAAAGGGGAGGGAAGGAAAGGAGGGGGAAGAAGAAGGCGAAGAGAGCGTGCGAGCGAGCGAGAGAGAGTCGCTGCGTGGAAAGAAGCTTAGAGCTTGTGAACTCTTCATGAACCGCGATGCGAGTCATACAGCTATAAATCATGGAGACACGGTCTCCGCCATTCACAACTGATAGCCTATTTCGGTCCACCTTACCTTAGCCTCTGACGAGAGCAGCGCGGCGAGCAGACATAATATATTTTCGCAGCCAGCAAGCAACGCAATCAATAAGCGAGGAGAGCTCCCCCCATTCCTCTTGGTTTAAAAAAAAATGTTCAAGGAATATCTAGAGAGAGAAATCCGGTCATAACGCCAAAGGGAGGGGGAAATCTCTCTATAGAAGCTCTGGCGAGGGATGCTCCGATTTCTCTCTCTCTCTCTCTCTCCCTCTCTCCCTCCCTCTCTCTCTGTCCGTTTGGGGAGGAGGGGGAAGGTGAGAAGAGGGAGAAATCGCAAGATTCTCGACAGCCTTCCAAAGATGTTGAGGATTCTGACTGCCCTATACTCTCCGTACGCCCTGTTCACGGTTAACAATGGCCTCTGGCTTCACAGCGGAAGGCAAGAGGGGAGAGAGAGCTCGAGAGAAAGATAGACAGACCAACCGACAGACAGGGTACCAAGGAGGGGAAAACAGAAAGAATGGCTTACATCAAACCCTCAATAGGGCTATGCCTAGATGGAGGTTCCAGCGTAATACTAATATTAGCGCTCATTCTAACACTAATAACCTGCTTGCCATTTAAGGGGGGGGGATAGAGAGATGTGTAGCGTAAAGAGACTTTATATCTGGCAAGGGGAGAGACGATGATGTGTGTGTGAGAGAGAGAGAGAGAGAGAGGGTGAGTGAGTGAGTGAGTGAGTGAGTGAGTGAGTGAGTGAGTGAGTGAGTGAGTGAGTGAGTGGGCTTTGGAGAGCTTGGGCAAAAGCCAAGGTTGCTTCCTGCCAGTGTCAGTTAAAGAAAAAGCAATATGCAAATAGAGACATGGTGGACACAGAGGCCTAGCAGGAGAACTGGAGTTGTATTGATCCACATGTTTCTCAACTACATGTCAAGTTATGCTAATAAATCTTCAGAAAGAGAATCCTATCCCCCCCACCCACCAATCTTTTTCTATCATCCTTTTCCCTTTCTTCCTCTTCCTACATTTTTCTCCTGAGATTTCAGTTCAGCTGCAAAAGAGGCCTTTTGATATTGTTATTTCATCTGGTGCGAATTAAATGTCATATATAGAGAATATGACATAATTATGATGGCTACGCTTCAAGGGAAGGTAACAGAAATATGGTGGCATGAAGTTTTGTATGTGTGTGTATTACTGAAAATGTAAACATTCAAGAGGGTATAAAAATAGAAGGAGGGTCCAATCAAGTTTATACATTAGGTCATATTTTGTAATTGGGTTTGTATGGTCTGGCAGTGTGTGATTGAGCATGGAAGCGGTGTTTCTATATTATGAAATTTATAAGTCACTTATTGGAAGCCCAAGGTGTTATTCTGTGCATGGAGAAGAGTACAAGTCCATTTGCTTGTTGAGATTGCCTTCTAAGTTATGTATTTGGAATGTGGATGTACAAAACCATTTGACATGGAAGAAGTAAAATAAACCAATGGATGGATGGATGGATGGATGGACGGACGGATGGATGGATGAACGGGTGGGTGGGTGGATGGGTAGATAGATGGATGGATGGAGATAGATAGATAGATAGATAGATAGATAGATAGATAGATAGATAGATAGAACATAGATAGATAGATAGATAGATAGATAGATAGATAGATAGATAGATAGATAGATAGATAGATAGATATAGATGAGAGAGAGAGAGAGATGATATAGCTATAGATAGATGGTGTCAAAGTGACTTAAGATTTATTACCCCTGTCCTGTCCAAAGGGAGCTTTGCTTGCAAAGACAAAAGGTTCTCACCAGTTTTTGCTGCTGTCAGGAAAGAGAGATGCCATTACAACTGAGAGTGGGAGGAAGAAGTTGAGGTCTCTGCATATTTTTAGTCCTGTAAGTATGTCAAAATGAGAGATCCATTGTTACTTTTTCCCCAGTTCTGCCTTTTGGGGTGCTGAATTGACAAGAACTGGCATTGAGAAAAGGAAGAAGGGCTGGAATGGGTTGGTTTCTTTCCTCATAGACTCTGGCTATACTCAACTCCTGGAATTTTTTATGATACTTTTGCAGAGAGTAACGTTTTCATCTGAACTTTTTGCTAAATTCAACTTTACCTTTGATTTGCACCAAATGGTTCTAGAAATTACAGATGAACTTCTTGGACTTCCACTTGGATATTAGCTTTTTTTCTGACCAGGCTTTCTTAAGGAACTAAGAGGGATGCTTTTTGCAATAATAGGCTTTTTTTCCCATTTGGACTACCATTGCAAGATTGGATACCAAACATCTTTTTATCATCTACAGAATTACTTTTAGACCACCACAGACGGTAAATTTTTACCAGGATAAAACCTGCACTTTTATATAGTTTAGTTTAATCTCTTTGCCTAACTGGCAAGAGTAGGAAGGATAGTTTCAAAAAACAGAGAGCAAGATTTGACATTTGAAATTTGTATTTCTTCCTCTGTTTATTATCTGTAGTTTAATTTACCAGGTCAATTTTTATTTCAGATTTTTTTCCCCTTTAAGATTTAAGTACACTTTTCTTGGATTAAACCATACTGAATGCAACGAGATCATTGTGGTGAATAAATATGCATAGAATAATTGTGCAGTTACTTAGCAATCCTACAAAATCTTACCTGGGGACAAATCCTAAAAAAAACCTCCTTGGCATTTTCTTCTGAGCAGCATGTATAGGATTGCTTTGGAAGAAGGAATAAACTCAAAGCAAGCTATGGCAATGAATCAACCCTCCTCTGCAAAATTAAAGGTTACACACTTTGTGGTGGTGCTAGTGATGTAGCTTGGGGTATGCCAAGTAGGTCACAAACGTACTATTAAAAACTCAGGCGAGTGATCCAGAAGATATAATGGAAAACAACAAATTGAAAAAGGAGGGGTCTGTTTAAAGAAAGGGAAAGAGGTAAGGGGCAAACGTTGGGAGGGGGCAACGCATAGAACCTTTACTTTAAAATAGATGCGTTTGCGATGGGAGGGGAGGGGGAAAACTACTCCAAATAAAACTAAGAGTCCCCCTCTGTTCTCGGCCGCATTCGTTGCAATTCAATGTTGCTGTTATTACTGTCATTAACGCAATACTGTACAGTACTTGAAGCCGCCAGTTCACGTCGCGATATTTAGTCCTTGAAAACCACTAATTTGAATAAAGCAGCGGGTCTCTGGACTAACTCATCCTCAATCACCCAAAAGCGATTTTTATTTTTAGACTTTTGGTCCTAACACTTTTTACGCGCGCGCTGAATTGCCCAATTCTCGATTTTTTAAATGGCACAACAGATACCCAGACCGTTTATTTTCGTTGAGGAAAAACAAAGGCTTAACGTATGCTTTCCCGGGCACCAAAGCACGGCTTCTCCCCGTTTGCAGTACAAGAAGTACTTGCGTTTCTCAACCGTTCCCATTTGTGGTTGCTTTTCGGCAGGTGAAAGTGAGACAACGCCTCCGTTGCAGAAGAAAGAAGAATTAGGTAAATCCTCATCCCCGAATTTGAAGTCTGGGAGATTTTTCTAAGCATAAAACGGGCGGACACAATCCCGTGCTCTTGATCCTTCGTGACAGGGACGGGACGCTTCAGGTAAAATATTAGCTGGAGCCGCTCGTTCTCAATTTAAAATCTGCCGGAGAACATAGCTATAATTTCACCGCGGTACGTTCAGGTGTAAAAGGACATTTATTTGGCAGTTGACCTTCACGTGTGACGGTAAGAGAAAAGGACGCCGCCAAATAATGGGCCCAGAATTAGTGGGAGGTTGAACAACGAGAGGCCGATACTTTGAAACGGGGAGAAGGCTTCGTTTATGAAAGGGAGAGATCGTTTTAAAATATTTTCGTTTGGGGAAACATTCCTTGGCTCCAGTAACCTCGTTTCCCGTTCTGAATGCTAATATTATTAATCTGTAATAAAAACGTCCGCTAACCACCCACCCACAGTCCTCGGTTCGGCATCCCCGTATGTCACACAATCTCAAGATTATAAATCATGGCCGGGAGGCCTCGGCACCTCCTCCTCGGTTCTGCGGCCTCTGGCAACAACCTGAGCCTCATTCCGGGAGCCCCTTGTTGTTATTAAAAGCGGCGGCCCGTTTGAACTGCCACCGAGTTGGCACCAGTCCACGGATACCAGATCCTCGTGGGTTCTCCATTTCTGGCTTCCAGCTGAAATCTTTCGTTCTATAAATAAAATTATTGGCTACTTTTTTTAAGTGCTGCTAGACTCTTAAAAATCCAACAGGTCACAGCTGAATCATTGCAACGCTGATACCAATTCTGTGCTAATAGATCTCCTCGTTTGCTAAAGCAACTCGAGAAAGCTGAAGATTTGAAAACGACTCTATTGTTACTCCGTTTCATTTCCTCAACCTTTGACAATTTGATGCCCACTAGAAATGTGGAATACACCTATCTATTTCTGGATATATTGAATGTGGCTGGGGGGAAAAGTGTGTAGGAAAGTTAATTCACACATTTATCTATGGAAATTCTCAACCATCCAAGTCATGGTTGTTCCAATGGCGCTTTCCCCAAAAGTTAATACCATAGGACTTTGTTAGTATTTTTTTTCCACTTTGAAAACGTTTCACTTCTCATTCAAAAAGCTTATTCAGTTCTAGTACCTTTGAGAGATCCTCATGTTCAACTGCAGAATCACCCAGCCAATTATCCCTTCCCTTTAAATTACTAAACCTGAAACCTGGTAAGCTTTCACCCCAACCAGACAACTTCAGACTGGCTCAGTGGCTGTAGACTGGGCCCTTTGCAAAGTAAATTGGGGAATTGTGTTTTTTTTAAAAAAAAATCTTTAAATCACAGCTGCTAGATTTTGACAGGTGAGGATAAGGCAGCATAGAGGAGGAGTTATACTGATCATCTACCTATGCCCTTTTAATATATACAACACCCATTGTCCCAGTCTCTGTGACTGATCACTGTTTGTTAATAGTCAGGACTGTTGTAAACTAACCATCTGGGGAGGGGGGGCAGGGAGAGGCACCAGTCTGGGGAGGCTGGACGCAGGCATGCTGGCTGCTGGAGCTTTTCGGAGTTTCAGTAGAATACATTTGAAATGGAACTGTCTTAAGGTAATAATCTACAGCATTAATAATTATTCTAGACAGTGGCAAAAACTAACCTTCTGCCTGATATACAAGAGCCTTGCAGCTCTTGCATTGCTATCTCATTCAGAGCAGAAGAGTTGCTATTCAGAAGCCATCTATTAAACACCATATAAGTAACTGATTAGGAAATGCAGTAAAAATAACTGGTGCTCCCTCATTTAATATTGCATTGGTTCCTTCACATCTGTGCAGGGATGAGGAATATGTCTCCAATTCCCTCCAGACACAGCCAGCCAGTGATAAGGCCTGCTGGAAGTTATAATTCTTCAATATCTACAATGCTACAAATTCTTTGTCTCTTATTTAGGAGTGGCCCTGGTCTTCTTTTCCTCAACATAATTTATTCCCAGTGGTATGTGAGTGGGTCAGTTTATTGTTTTATTTATTAGTGCAATTACTGTGGCAATTGCTGTAATGTTATCTATTTGTTGTTTTATATCCTAGCTCTCTTCTGTGGATATGAAAACAACATCTATGGAAGTTATATAGTTTGTTTCATTTGTTGGAAATAGATTGTGTCTCAGTTAATTATAAATACAGGGCCTTATATTTATAACTAATCTTAGCATCCCTCCTAGAGACAAAACATGAAACTCAATCAGACTTTAAGTTACAGGAACTCATCTTCAGTTTTTCCAGATCTCAATCCCATTTATCTATCAACCCAGTATGGAAATATTACATATGCCTATACTTTTAATTTTTAAATGATTTATTACTGAAACAAAAGCTACCCAAGTGTAGTTTTTAGGAAGAGGGACAATGTTCCTCACCATGGTATCTTTTATATTGGATTCTTCTTTGTAGGGCATCAGATTGTCAAAGACAATAATTGAAGTATTATTTGATATTTCAAAATACTGTAGTAACAAAAATATTTAGGATCTTGCTTAAAGAATGTCTCCCTTATCAAATGATAATATTAGAATGGCTCCAAACTTTAAAGGATTTATGAATAGATGTCTGTGATTGAAAGATATCTGTACCAGGTAGGTATGTTATCCATGAAACCTGACCCTTTTTAACTTCTTTGAACTAAGATAGACACAAATTCTACCTAGAAGCCAATCTCAACCAATTGTTTTCCTTGTTTTCCTTGATGGATTGTAATTCTTTCTTACCCATGACCTTTTGTTTTAGAAGCTTAATAACTCACTGGATTAATGGCCAAATCAACAGAAGTATTTCTGAATTACTTCCAAAATATTACACATAAACAAACAGCTGAAAAGGAAGCGAGGAGGGAGAGGGGGAAATCCCCAGAATTCCAATCTCCTTCCTATCTCACCCTACATCTCATCCATTCCCTGGAAAGATTTTGACTACCAGTTAGCAACCTTGGCAACATTTTCAAAGCAAAGCTCAGAGGTGGCGGTGAGAGGGATGGGTCGAAAATCTCACTGCCAAAGATTATATTTTGGGGTTTTCTAACCTCATCCAACTTTCAAGGAGATTTATTTCCAAAGATTTAAATGCAATGCTCTTCTCAAGCACAGCTATAGCACATTTTATAAAATTCAAAATAAAGTGTAGAGTTGTCCTTTCTTAATGTGCATTTAAGGTGTAAAATACAGTATTGTCAATTTCATATGACAAGTTTATTTATTTATTAGAGTTGGAAGGGACCCTATAGGTCATCTAGTCCAACCCCCCTGCTTGTGCAGGTAGCCTATACCACCCGAGACAAATGGCAGTCCATTTCTTGCAATAAAGCTGTGCTGAAGTCATTGGACTTGTGGTCCTTTGAGGAGTTACCAGCTAAACCATTCCAATTAAGGTTTTTTTAAAATGATTAGAAAATGCTCCCCCAATCATGCCCCAGAAATCTAATATTATGCAAAATCGTAACTTTTCTATTGATGGCACTTCCCTCCTCCAATCCTTGGAATCCTTTATTTGAATTGTTATGAATTAAAGTTAGATTCCCAAGAAGAATTTTCCTTATGGTCTCCATTTAAGCTCTAGTCCAGTGTTTTCCAACCTTGGCAACTTAAAGATATTTGGACTTCAACTCCCAGAATTCCCCAGCCAGCATCCGCTGGCTGGGGAATTCTGGGAGTTGAAGTCCAGATATCTTCAAGTTGCCACGTTTGGGGAACACTGCTCTAGCCTACCACATGACAGCCTATTCCGTGTTGCTGTTGGGCTATTAGACATTTCAAGGTATGGGGCAGGAGGTAGAGAAAATATTTAAAGTATCAAACAATAATTGATAAAAATGTGAGATGACTCACTTACATGCACATGTGCAGAAATAACATATAGATAAAAGTTCAAATATACAAGTAAAATAGTTTGGCTTCCACATATTAGCTGCTTTGAAATAGGACACAGCAGGCTTTGGGGAGAGAAAAGAGAAGGAAAGAGCTAAATTCCAAAGGGAACATCTCATTTTGCAGTGCGACATATGCTGGGTTAACCTTATCAACAAAGTTAGGGAAAGTATAGAAATGGGTTCTATTATTTTATCTCAGAATAATTCTCCATTTCCCCAGGTTTCCCTCATCACTCCCCCCTGGGTACTATTTTGTCCTGGTTAAAATGAAACATCTTAGCTTTTGGAAATGGTCCCTACTTCTGAAATTTCAAGGAAAAGATTCATCTCAGCACCACTCAAAATCTCCCAAGAATGAGGAAAGGCGTCTAATGAAAGCATATATTTGGGGGGGGGGGGGGGCATTTACCTTTGTAGTATTTTGAAGTCCACCTAAACTTCCTTTCTCTTAAACTTTACATCAGTCCAGGGTTAGAGGAAATCTGCTCCTCTAACCAACATTGTAATACAACCTGCTTATAAAAACCAAGAATATCCTTTTGAATTGAATGTGATTCACCACAAAGTAAATATATTGAGAGATGTGACCTGGCACGTCTGTCTGGCAAGGATTTAATGAAGTTAGAAGGTGAAATCCACACTCTTGAGGTCTAAAATGTCAGGTAAGTTTACAGAGCAATCCATTGCATTTATCCAAGGAAGTAAGACTGCTAAACATGGAGGGGGGGTGTTTTTAACCTGATCTCCCCCAGCTGTGTTGGACTATAATTCCTATCCCATCATGTCTGTCTGTCTGTCTGTCTTTCTGTCTTTCTTTCTTTTTGTCTTTCTTTCTTTCTTTCTTTCTTTCTATCTGTCTTTCTTTCTGTCTTTTTTTCTTTCTTTCTGTCTATCTGTCTGTCTATCATTTATCTATCTATCATTTACTGTATTTGATACTCACTGAGCTACCCACCCCTGAACATCCTGATCTATGTGAAAGTCTTACATACCAGCTTGGCTGGTATCTTTAGTCATAGTGCTGACCAAAGATTATAGGAGTTGTAATCCAAAATTTCTGCAGGACTGCAGGGTGGCCAGTTGTATGAAGGTATGGGGAACTTTCACATACAAAGACTGACCAGTATGTTCAGAACTGGGTAGCTCAGTGAGTATCAAGCACAGGAAATGAGACAGACAGACAGACAGACATAATAAAAAGAGAGGGCCAACACAACACAAGAGTTATTCAACTCGGAATTGGTGAAGAATATAAAAGCCAAAATGATTTACTTTTAAAACTTTTTTTTTTTTGTTAATCACACATACTCAAAAGGTATCTCTTTACAGATTTACATGCAAAAGTGCTAGGCATTAGACATCACTAATTATTCATAACAGAGTGAAGCTTAGAATAGAAAGAGCAGTCTAAAATTCAATAGATAGAATCTCAGCAAAAGAATGTTTAATTCTGAAAGAATGGAAATGGAGTTAGTTTCAAACTATATTTAAAAAAAAATACAAGTTTTAATTTGAAATCTACTTACTTCTTCTTGGAAAAGAAGTTGATGATTTGAACCCACTTGGTGGAATTATGCCTAGAGAACGAAAAGGGAAAGGCAAACATTTTACTTCCCAAGTTTGGTTATTCTTAAAATGTGAGTTGGCATTCAAGGAAGGCAAGAATTGAGACAATGATATCCTTGAAAAATGTGATAGACCTTAAGAACGTTTCTATTCTTTCCCTACGCTTAGCATCACTAAGTTATACATGCTTGCACAAAGAGATAGATAGGATATCTCTTATCTATTATTTATTTTAGTTTTATATACTCTTGTTCCCAAAGAAGCCTACAAAACTATATATCTATATCTGTCATAAAAACTTAACCAGTCATATAATTGACCACCGCTGTACAGACTTTTATTTTTAACGAGCGTAATGGATTTCCAGATAAAGGAGGAACATAAACTCCTTGGAAGAATAAACGAGTATGTAGTGGCAAATGCAATAAATATCTGTTTTATGCTGTTCCCCCTTCAATGTCCCTGGTCTGGGAACTGCTCAGAAACAGCAGCAAAGGATGTTATGGCTTCTCTACTTCCTTCAATGTAGTGGGGGTGACTGAAAGGGTAAAAGAATGAGTAGAGGTAGGGAAAATACAAAATAGCACACCTATGCCATGCGTTTACAACTTACTGGCCTTCAGCTTTTTATTGCTTCATTTGTGATTCTGCAACTCAGTTTTCTCCAGAGCAACTCTATTAAATCTAGAAAACTATGTCGCCTAAATTTAAAGTTGCTCCAAGTCGTTCAT